>NW_024882011.1:0-478658 GCF_019059575.1 Amphibalanus amphitrite | reverse complement strand
CCTGAGCTCGCCGCCCGATACGGAGCACGACTCCATGGGGACGGCACCGCCGTCGGCCGCGACAACGACACTGACACATCCAACTCTATCGGAGCGGCACGCCCGCGGCGCCGGGGCGCCTCTCGGGCGCCGCACGGGCGTCAGACCGAGCCGCGAGGGCCTCACGGGAGCGCGGCGGCAGCGCGGCGGGCAAGGAGCGGCCTCGCGCAGCAGACCGCCAGCCAGCGTCTCGGTAACCGTAGCCCGTCCGGACGGGTGTGAATACCTGGCGAGTGTTCTCACGGGCCGCCAGAGTGTTTTGTGGCCGCTGAAAGGCCACCGGACGAGGCGCGCTGAATCGAACGATGCGCGGGCACAATCGCGACGCGCAGGTACAATACGGCGCGGACACGTGGGAACGTCGATTAAACGGACAGTTCAAGTTTCCGGCCCACAAATGGACTGATAAACAATCCATAAAACCACCTTTGGTCGGCCGATGGTCGCCTGGGAACGGGCAGACCGCTCGTTGAGTGGCGGTGGCGGCAGGGGCGCCGGCGGGGCGCCCGTCCTGCAGCTGGCGTCGCCACAGGGCGTCAACAAGGCCCGGTGGGCGCGGCAGACCACCTGAGAGACCATAAACTCACGCGCGCCTCCAAATCAGCCGGCACAGCTCACACGGGAGACGGGCGGTGCTGGCTCGTTTGAACCCGCCGCCTCGGGGCCTCAGGTGCGGCTCAGTCCGAGCAGACGAGTTTCGGCGAGTCAACACCAGTGAGCCCTGAGTTCCGGTCGCGAAAATCCGAACAACACTGGGCGAAAAGTGTGACAGACCTGTCCACAGGTCGCCGAGTGACTTCCACATTCGGCGTCCAGTCTGCCCAGACAGTCCGGCAGGCAGTCGGCAGCGGGCCGGTAATGGGGGCCGGTAACATTTGGTTGCGGCCGGCGGCGTCCATTTACTCATTAGCCGTGCCGTCTGCGTGATTAGGCGGCGGCGTCAAAAGAGCAGACGAGCAGACGCCCAGGGGGCTGGCAGAGGTCATCCTGCGGGGTCACCGGACGACGACAGGCGATAGAGGTCAAAGGGCGTGGACCGCCACAAGGGCACACGAACGTATCGTGGCGGACGAGGTGGTTAATCGTCATGATAATTTTATTTATACCTAATTGCCCTTTGGCATATCTATTAAATGACTCATGCCGTGCCCTTTAAAAAAATGAGCAACTGAATCAACAGCTAAAGACACGTGTACCAATCTAGTGAGCATTCTTTATGCTTGAAAAAACGTCCTCGTCAAAATTTCAGACCTGGGCTATTGTCCATGTTCTGAGAATTGCAATGCCAGCAATAATAGCAAAAATAGCTATATTGGTCTGCGAATCAATAGATAGAGCAAAGTCAAACAATTCATGAGTGGAATGAAGCTGTACATATAAATAAACGGGGTACGGGCATGGGTACCTACCTTTACCTATACCTATCATGGACCAGATGATAAGTTACATGTTCTTTTTTGACATGTGTTTTAAAAATCGAGGTTATCCGTAAAACCGTGACTTTGTCAATGCCAATGATTCGAAAGAGCGTCGACCTATCACTGCAGTTATTAGTCTGTCAACAGTTCCAGGGGATGACTAGTTATTCCAGTACCAACCAACACTCACAAATCATGGAAACCGGCAACTAACACGGCCACTCGGGTTCCAGGGACCCGGCGTGGAGCGGACGGGCACCTGGACGCTCCAAGGAGCGAGCGACTTAAATGACTGATCCGTTCAGATGCAGACGGCCGCTGCCTCCCGGCCAGAACTGTCAGAAACCCACCTGGGCGGCGATTTCAGAATCCAGCTCTTAAACTGCTAATGCGCCGCCCACAGCAGAGACGTTTCAGCGAAATGCAATAAGCCGTCTGGCACACGAGCCGGCGGCGTCGGTCGTACTCCGAATCAAAACCTGTCAATTGCCGGTAACACCGGCGCTCAACACACTCGCAGCCATTCGCGTCACACGCCATCGACAAATGACAATATTATTACATTGAGCACGGCACGAAGGCGGCGAAATCGCGTTACCGTCGAATAGCAGTAATCACGGTTGTCATGCCAACGGGGCGTCGCCTGGCGCCGGCAAATCGCGGCGCGATGATTGGCTGAGCGGAGGGTGCATGCTGCCAGGTAAACAGGCACTCGTTACCGGCCAAATTACCGTGATCAGGACCGGTAGCGGCGCCGGGCCGCAGCCGGTGGCAGGCGCCGCCATTACCATTGTGCGCGATAACGAGTGACCTGGCGGGCGCGGGGACTGATCAGGGGCCGAGGTGGCACGGCGGCACGTGCCCAGCCGAGGTGACACGGCGGCACGTGCCCTACTGCGGCCGGGGGCAGGTGTCCGTTCCGCCCTGTGACGCCACGTGATGAGGCTACTCAGCGCACATCGTTAGGGCCTGGCGATAGAACAGGCAAAGTAAGGGGCCTGGCGAAGTAAAGGATTGTATCATCACCGCCAGAACTGTTACGGGAAAGGCTGGTCTGATCGCTAGCTTTGACCGCGGTTTCATCTTTGGTCTATAGTGGCGACACATTATGACAACACGCAGCCGAATGCGGATATGACTTTAATTTGCGGAATAGAAATCACGCTCCTTTCTGACAGCTCGGTTCAACCAGCGCCCCGGTGCAGCGAGGGACAATCGTGCTAATGCCGTTTTGCGCTTCACGTTAGCTGCGCCGCTGAATTTCCAGCGGTGGACAGCGTGTCGGGCGTGTTGTGCAATGTAGCGGGTGGCCGATGGCCTTTTGTCCGCGCTGAATGTCACATGTCGCCGGCCCTGGTAGCAGGCCGCGTCCGACATGTCATAGAGCGCCTCTGAAATCCGCTCCTCTCGGACAGAGCAGCGGCCCAAATCAGTCCAATGTCGGACGGCCGTCAGTTAGATATTTAGCTACAGAAATAATATACCTACGTCTAAAATAACTGCAATATATTTATTTATTTATTTATTGAACATATCAAACATATCCTCTATAAAGAGGCTATTACATGTTTTCGTCATACAAGTATAGAACACAGGAAACGACTAAATTGAGAATGCTGGCACGGTTGTCATACACACTTCACACACACAAACACACACACACAACACCATCAGTGTAAAAATCGGACAGTTAGGTATTGGAGAGCATGTGGCGTTTGAGGGCAGCCCCAAACTGCTTTCTACTGCCGCGACAATCACAAACATGGGACGGAAGAGAGTTCATGAGGGAAGCTGCCCTGTAGGCAAAGCGCCTCCGCCCGTACTCGTTCCGGATGCGCGGCAGATGGAGCTGGTTTCTGGCCCTCGTGGTCCGCGTGTGCACCTCGCTGTTTCTGACAAACAATGCAGCTAGCTCCTCGGGTTCGGACATATCAGACAGCCTGCGCAAAGCCGCAATAGGTGCACAGGAAGCAAATACTGTATTTGCTTCCTACTTGGGCTCTAGGAAGATGACCATACGGTTGTGAGCTGAACATTTATCGTTTGAAAATTTATCTATCACACAAGTAGGTGTGACAAGCGGCTGCGCCACTTGCTTCGCGGCGTAGCCAGATAATGTGGCAGCAGCCAATTTGCTTTCGAATGGTGTTTGATTTAAATTGATCTGTCGTCTG
Organism: Amphibalanus amphitrite; assembly: GCF_019059575.1. Lineage (NCBI taxonomy): Eukaryota > Metazoa > Arthropoda > Thecostraca > Balanomorpha > Balanidae > Amphibalanus > Amphibalanus amphitrite. The sequence continues at coordinate 475,027 of NW_024882011.1, read as the reverse complement.
GAAGCAGAGATATGGACAGAAACGTGCAGAGGAAAATTTTGAACATAATAAATATTTTGAGGGCTTGGTTGGATGAAATTTGGGTCATACGGGGTCAAGTCAGGTCAAGGTGGTTATCCCTGGTCACACTGGGTGAGGCCAGGTCACCTTCGGTCAGGCCAGGTCGTATAGGTCACCACGTCACATTGGATCGGCCTGGGCCACACTTCTACTACTTCTACCTATACCACTACTCCTACCACTACCCCTACCACTACCCCTACCACTACCCCTACCACTACCCCTACCACTACCCCTACCACTCTTTAGTTAACTAAAGATGTTAGTTGACATTCCATTGGCCACACAGCCTCAATCGATGCCGGTGACGTCAGAGTTTAGTGGGGGACGATTTCTGCCTCACAATCCGAGAAGCTTTTGTCGTTTGTAGGATCCTCCAGAGGGCCGCGCCGCTGCGCCCTTGTGGCTGGGCGCTGGCAGCGCCGCTTTGTTTATTTCCCTGACAGAGCGTTTGAGATTCAATTTAGTCCGTCTGCGATACAATCTTTCAATAAGGAAGAATTAACCTATCCGAATCCATTTAGAACCAAACAGTTTCTTGAAAGCAACAGCAGCCCGTCCCATTGACAGGTGGAAGCTCCCAGATGGGAAGAACAGGGCTGTAAAAGCCGCTCTGGAACAGCCGAGCCGACCTGACATGGCGGAAATGAGACAACAAATGGCCTCTCGGATCGCAGCCCGTCCGAAAACGGCACACTCTCTCACTCTTTCTCACCACATCACCTTTTCGACGCCGTTGGAAAATAATCCCAGGTGAAAAGACTGAAGAGTGCATTGACAGCTAAATGACAGCTCGGTAATAGCTCGATGACAGTTCAGAATCCGTTGGTGTCTACCGGCTTCCTCATATATCAATTGATTAGAGCTTCGAGAAAAAAAAAACTTTAGAAGAAAAGACACCGTATATCTGTGCTCGAGAGAATGGAATATATCCCTCACACAAAGTTTTCCACCTTGAGCGAGCGCTCTGAAACAGTGTACACATTTTGACGCGGCGGGAGCGCAGGCGTCTGACAGACATTCCTTATATAGCCGTCAGGACCCGGCTTCGCTCCAATAGTTTCGGGCCCGGATGATTTAGTGTTTCAAGTTGTCCAATACGAGGTGCAGGTAACAGATCACTGACACCGAGAACGCCAGATTTCAAATGGTACCAGCCTGCTCTAAATGGAAAAGTAGTGAGCCCCCTGCTCTAGCGTACAGTAAAATGTCTGGTCCTGTCAACACTGAAGCTTTACTGCTGAAAATTGTGAAGGTGATTAGTCAGATTTGTCTATAGAAGCTTAGCACAATGCGCAAAAATGGGAGCATGTTAAATACAACGTCTTAGCTTATGGACAATTTAAAGAAGAGCAAACCTTTAAATTACGGTGTTTGCTCTTACGGTTATAGCCATACATCAAAGCTAAGCCTCGAAAATAGTTACCTACAAGCTTCGGAAACAGTTAACCAAGACAATTACGAGTACAGCCATACACTTCTATGTATGTAATTGTATAGCGTAGCCATTACCTACATGTAGTGGTCTATACGTTACAAGCTAATGTAGCATTGTCATACTGTAACTTCCAAGGGAAGTTGTCCGTCACCCGGCCACTGAAATCTCACCAACTGAAGCGATGCCACCTTCATTCTTTGATCATCCGCTGCAATAAAATGACTTTTCCTCTCAATTTTATGCAATTATTTGATTCCTAAGCTTTGTTACAATGACATAAAAAAGACTTAAGATCAAATCTTAGTTGAAATTAAAATTAAAGCTTTAAATTAAATTTAGAATAAATATTAGAACATACCTAATGTTAAAGTTTGAACGTTATGGTATCGCGTCATGACTTACGTACCACAATTTATTCCACCAAAAGATTATGATAGCAGCTGCAGGGTGTGATCAGTAATTAGGTATAAAAAAAATTTGCAAACTTTTCAAACATAACGTTTGCTGAGCACAGAACGGAATAACCGCTAAACAAAATTCCACTCGAGACCGCCCCCCCCCCCACATCACCTGACTCGGGTCAGTCTGCACGGCGGATGATAGCACAAACAAACAAACCCAACTGACAAACTGGGGCCGTCTGGACACCACAATCGCTGAATGATGTCCCCCGATATGGTCTGGCACAAGGTCCGCGAAAATACCAGGCCCTTGCAGCGAGGTCAGAGCCGAGCTGCGCGCAGCCACCCGTGAAAGAATATGGCGTCTTCACGGCAGGGAAGAATTGACGTTCGGGAGCAACATCATACTACCGATCTATACGATCGGAGTGCCAGTTAGACTATTTCCGGAGATGAGCAAACTATTGGAAACAATTGAACTTTCTTCCTTTAATTACCTTCTTGAAAGGCTATCAAACTATTCAGCAAGAAATAGACTTTTGAGAACACGGAAACCCTTTCAGGGTGAGCCAATACAGAGTCTCTTAGCGTCGCAGGTAATAGCGCCGGATGAAAGGGCTACCTGAGTGGGCACCACATAGGGAATGTTACGCCTAAGAGACCGCCTGGTGGTTGTATCGACCTCGATCGAGAGGTAATGATGTATGCTAGACGTTCACTACGCTTCAAGGTCTATAAGCTGTCGAAAGGTGCTGAAAGCACTTAGCATGCCTTTTAGCGAGTGAATTGATATCACGGTTGCATAACATAATGGCAAATACAGCGGCAGACGCGGGCCCCATTGGACCAAATTGAGAACAAAACGTTGCATATATGGCACTTCTCGATTTGTAAACTACCTGATGAGGATAAGTTTTCATTTAACTGTTATCGTCATGGGGAACATCACTGAGGTTCATAGGTGTAGGAACAGGGGGGGGGGGCGGTATGGCCCTTCACTTCTAAGCCTTTTTTAAAGTAAAATCTTTATTTTTTGTTTAAATACAAAACTAAGAGTAGGAAATGGTACAGCAAGGTACGATGAGCACAAAACCAGACATGTGCTTGGATCCGGGAAAATGGATCTGAGATCCGATCCCATGGATCCCGATCCGAGATCCATTCAGATCATAGATCCAACCCCTCAATTTTGTCGAGAGATCTACTGGGATCATAGATCTGACCCTTCAATTTTGTCGCTAGATCCACTCGGATCATAGATCTGGCTCCCCAATTTTGTCGTGAGATCCATTGGGATCATAGCTCATAGGTGCTCAAAATGTTAACAACTTTCTTTCATAAGAAGTTATGAATACCAAAGTATGGTTAGTAGAAACAAACAATCTTATACAAAGGCCATATTAGTAAAGGCATCCAGTTACATTAGACAGAATACAAAATAAAGGAGGCTCATGACGGTCACAACTTGAGAGAATTGAGTGACATGAAGATTGTTCACATACCAACAGAAAAGTTTGCATTAACAATTAACATAAAGGTAAGTCAAAGTAATGACTAATGAACAATACATTACTAGGTACCTAGCACATCACAATTCATGTTAGAATCTACATAATAATATTGATAAGACAATCTTGCATTAGACAACCATGAGGCTTTCCAGTTTCCAGCTAACACAATTGATTGATAAACAATAAAAGATGATACTGACACATGTGGCTTGGTTAGGTAAAGGTATTTCAATCTATCCAAAGAAATATTTGATAAAATAAACTGAGATATAAACAAAAGTATAAAAATATGCAACAGCCTGCGCGGAAGCGATGGGAAGCGAAATATCTCAATTGTAATGGCCTTGGATATTTACCGTAAAATGATTATTCAGTATCTAAATAGAACTCGTGACGTCATTTCAAATAACAAATTAGCTAAGCGTTCCACCTTCGAGCATAATGAAAATAAATAAAAAATCGAACTGGAAATTCAAAAGTCTGGAGTTTTTTTTTTAAAGAATGTTCATTTTTTCTGCCTCACATAATTTTACGATACGATTGTTTGTGAATATCATCTTTGCAGCGCTGAATTTAATGACGTAAACGTAAGCTGAAACGGTATTACATGGCCGCGCCTTGCATCTTTATTTTATTCACTTTTCAAAAGAATCACAATATCTTACGTCATTAGTTTGAAGGGCCTATTACGGGGAATCTTTTGGAATCATTACGGTTTTAGTCAAATCAAGATTTTTCATTGGTCAAACGATAATGACGTAATAAAACTATATTACCAAAACGTGAGCTGTGATTTCGTTTGTCTTTTTTTGGGAGGCTCTCTCAATCAACGAAAGCACAGCATGGCACCACACGTGGCACGATGCCAAAAGTAGGTACCTAATCTGAAGAAGTTGATGCCATTTTTGAACTTGTAATTTTATTAGGAAAGTATTAGAGGTTGGTTGCTATTCTTACTAAATCGAAATTGTGTTGCACATACTAATAGCTCATACGAACATTCTGGATTGGGATTTCATACCTGGCAGAAGTGGATTGCTGGATTATTTTTAACAAAACTGACCTATTTGGCTTCCAGGTTTGATTTCCTAGCATCTGTCCATAGGCGGCGGAACAGGGGGGGGGGGGGGGTGGCACCAGGGTACAGTGCTCCCATAGATTTTGGCATTTTAACATTAGCCCTACTGGCGTTGCATGGAAAGAAAGAATGGGACCAAAATGAAAATCTGCAGTGCCCCGCTGCCACTGCATCTGTCTGTACTGTTTGTTCATTGAATTAAAGTGGCTGTAGCTTGTTGATAAGATTGTCATCAGTGCTGTCATGAAAAAGTTACAATTGGTCACAAAAAGTAGCAATGTGCATGTTCTTGGTTTATTTTAAATGTAGTACAAATGTTGTTGATTTAAATTCAAATTTAATGATGATACCTAATGATTACAACTGGTCTTAACCATGTCCACAAGTGACAATTCTCAATTGTATTGCACTGTAAGGTGTACAATTATGTAGGTTAAGGGTTTCATTGGCTACATGTTGTCGTGAGATCCATACAGATCATAGGTCCTCCACAAATTTTTGCCCGCTGGATCCACAGAGATCATAGATCCGACCCCTAAATTTTGTCGAGAGATCCATTCGGATCATAGATCCAACCCCTGAATTTTGTCGAGAGATCCACTCGGATCATAGATCCAATCCCTCTATTTTGTCGAGAGATCCACTGAGATCATAGATCCAGCTCTCGGATCCATGCACATGTCTGCACAAAACTGTAAATAATTCTTTTATAGGGATATTGAGGCTCCCACAAAGTGACAAGTTTCGCTGCCCCCCCCCCCCCACACTTTTGGTGAGGTTCCTACGCCCATGATGAGGTCCATAAACTAAGTAAAATAACACGATTAAGCGGGACTGTCTGAAAAAGATGACAACAATAACGTCAAAGGTATAGCTAGATGCAAATGAGTATTGAGTACAACTTACAGATACCAGAATGAGCACAGATATTCAGCATCCAAGTGAGAATACTGCTTACCTGCAAATGGTTCGAAGGTAATGAGAGCGAGGCCATCAGAGGTTGCTGCTTCAAACGAGCAGGAAGTGGAGACTTGTCCTCGCATTGGTGACGCACTCATTGGTGAGATGCTCATCGCGCTTTTAAGTAGGCCGATGGTTCACTTTAAGCAAATAGTTTTAAGTTTAACTGTTGAAGTTTTAACAGCAAACGCACAATTATATAGCACATACAGTACTATAACTGTGTCGTCCTATCTTACGTGGCTCACTACAGATTGCACACGGGAGCCCCAAGATATTATCACAGCTAACTGATCATCATAACTGACGCGTCGTATTCCCGGTCATTGAACCTTGGAACACCTGAACAGTGGCCAATTAAGTGGGTCGCACGAGTGTCAATGACCTCACCTGCGAATGATCAAAGCTGACAAGAGCCAACACTCGTGCACACATCAGTTTGGATCCGCGACTGGAACAAATACGGCCACAAATAGCAGCAAGCTCCGCTTTCTGAGCAGGCTCAAATGGGGTTGGGAACTCGATTTTTTAAGAATGTATAGAAATGATCAAACTATTTTCGCAGAATTTATGGTGCATACAATTTCCTCATAAAATCATTATGCTGAGAGAAATGGGGGAAGACAGATAGAAAACATGTTTTTTAAAGTTCTTGAAAAAGACGCTCTTGATGCTGTTACGTCACATGTCACCTTCTGCGGTTGACAAATAACGGCGCATCTGGCGCACCACCGATTACATGTTATTTCTATGTGTGAAAGAGGTTGTTTGTTTCACTCTGCCATTCGCGCTGTTTTTAGCTTTAAATTATGCTAAAGCATTCACGAATGAAGGGTTCAGTGTCAAAAATTGATGCGTCTGCCGTGTACTGTTCCCATTTAACATTGAGCGCGTGGTAAACATTTTGTGAACCTCGAATTTTCAAATGAAAAACATGATGAATCGGAAGATGCTGAAGGGCAAAAGCCTTTCCAATACGCATTTGGCCTAATTTACAATTAAAATTTTAACATTTCTCTAATCTTATTATTAATTTCTTTGTTCTTTTTCATAAAAATAACTTAAGGCGTTGAGAACCGAGGTAATTTCTATCTACCGTGCCTTAACTTACCAGCAACAGCAATCTATCTACGCCCTACGGTGGCAAGGGAGACTGTGAAAGAAGCGTAAGATGGATTCTAAACAATTATTTTGTGATATACTGAAGGGCAAAGTGCAGAGAAAAGCATACAAGTCCTGTTTTGTGCCAGGCTGTTGCAGTAGCACTTATGAAACTCCGAAAACGATCTTCGTTCATGTCCCGAACAACATTACCCTGAGGAGATGATCGTCTGCAATAGGAAGAAGAGCTGATGCAAGTACTTTGAAATCCACTATCAAGTCGGTGATATTGTTGTAATGATCACTGTGAAGTGTGAGGTGAGATATTTTGTGCAAGGGCTGAGTGTAATGCCCAGGAGATGACCTCCATTCGCCCCCTGACCGATCAGTACCACAATACATGTTATGCTGGCATCGAATGTGTGTAACGTCGGTTTTCGAACAGAAGTTAGAACTGTAACGGCATAGTGCTTGCTGGTCTCATCGTAAGTATTGTAACAGTATTGTAAGCATTGTCAATATTGTAAGTATTGTGAGCATTGATGTATGGTAGATATCACCTCACATGAGCTCGCCCTCAGATAACCCTCTCCGGTGTCCCTGTCAGTAAATGGCACCTGGATCATTACAGATAAGATAATTTGTCATAATTCTTAAAGAATTGGGTGGTTTTGACTAGTTTACTCGAAGCAGGTCGCATTTCAATACTTTTCCATAGGCTTGCAATTTAAAGGTCACGACTCTGACCTAACCTCAGGTCACAGATAAAAAAATCTGAGATATACAAACGACACATACTGCAGGTACTGTTTTGAAGACTTGATGAGAGGAAATAACTTCGTGAAAAACTAAAGCTCTGACGTGATTGCAAACTTTTCTGAGGTGGGGTCAACAAATACGCTCTGGTTACCTGACCTGACCTGACCCGGCATTTTTTTTTTTTTGCTGAGATGTGCGCGATGAGCATTTAGGAAAAGTCACCAGATATGAGCTGAATGTCTCGCGGCGTTTGACAATTGTACAAAAAAATCCTGAAAGGTCTCCCCCGTCCGAAATATAGGGTTAATGTGTAGGTATATGAAGAGTTGCAGATGCCAAACATACCTAGATCTAAGACTGCAGTTCCCAGCGCCGCTGCAACGTCTTTAAAACAAACATACATACATATAACATACAAACATGTTTATTTGCATCTGTTTTGGATAATAGCAACTCATGGCGCCATCACCCGCGATAACTGTTAGGATTTGAGATATATTTTTAGTTAGGCCATTAATTTGGCTGTAATGTTTATTAATATTAGTTGGGCGGAGTTTGGTAGTTTTTGATTTAACTTGTGGTATGTTGTGCTGATTGCGGGTTGTTCAAACCTTTCAAATGTAAGGACCTTATTGAACTCAACCCTACCCCTACACTACCCTACATACGACTGGACGCTTTCCAAGCCCACAAGCATCACGACGCCGAGATGGAATGTAGCCGGGAAATCACCCTCGCTATCTGCTCTAGAGCTAATCGGTGTGGGGCGGCGTGTGGGGCGCCGCTTAGCCTATGGGGGTGCACTTTGACTTGATGGGGATGCACTTCTAGTGGATGGGGGACGGGGGTGCACATACACCCCTTTCATATGGAAAGTTACTTCCCTGATTACAGCTCCCCGTATTGCACCTAATCAGGGAACGGCCAGCGAACGAAGGAACTATTTCTGGATGACAGGCGAATAGCCGCTCACGCAAGGAGCGGAGCTCGGCCCCGTCCAAAGTGGCCAACAAAGCAGAGACAGAGGCAGCATCACATCTTCCATCAAAGAACTGGTTTCTGGCTTGGAAGATGAGCTCCATCTTTGCATCCGAGTCGGTGCTGTCAGGAATCAGCTGGTCTAATGGAGTGAGACGACTAGCCATCGTATCAGAACTGCCTGGTCCTCGTAGCATTTGCACCGATTCTTCTCGATCGGTCTCTGAATTCTGTCCCTCCTGCGTATTACTTGAGGCATTGCTAGCTATGTAGCTAAGTCTTTGGCACAGTTTCATTATCCATGCTTTGCAAACAGTGCCATAACAACACAGTTAATTAATCACCAAGCTTCTTTGCAAGTTCCAATACAGTTGAGTCGCACGCGATTTGAGTGCAAAAATCAAGAGAAGTGCCAACTTGTTCCCGTAAAATATTTTGAATATTGACCTAAAAAATGAGTAATTTCCAGATAAAATAACAGCGAAATCAGTTTTCGCTTGCCAATAAAACTCACAGATATTGAAGCTCCACTATTAAAAAAACATTTTAGTATATGCTATGCTTGATAAAATTTCTTAGCCACGCAATACCAGCGCAAAATAAGGAGACACTGAAAACACGACCAATCACTTCGATTTACGATAGGTAAATACATAGAAAATATATGTCTCAACTGCGCCAAATATACAGACAGTTACATACCTACATGTGACGTCATGATTAGCCCGACCAATCAGAAGCAAGTTGTTTTCAGTCACAAATAATCAATTTCTGAGCTAACTAGGCATTTTTTTAACAAAATGATTTTAAATTAAATCATGAAAAATTCTCAGCTTTCTTATTTTACCAAAACATACAAAGTGTGGAGATAGGTCCCAACCCTATTATAGTGCAAACTCCCAAGTCCATGGAGTGCAGCGTCCAACGATGAGTGCTAAGTCGGTCAATTCTTCCAAACCACGAGCACGATATGAATAATAATGCAGTTGATAGAAATGTTACCGTTCAAATATTTGCAATCATCCATCGTTCGCAAATCACGTCATCAGTAAGAAATAAGAATGCTTGAGATGCAGTTCCCGCGCCGGTACACAGACTCCCTCCCTCCCCCTCCCCACGGCACGGCCCGTCCCGGCTAGGCTGGTGACGTCATGAGCTGTCAGCCGCGGCACATGTGGCAGGGCCCGTCACCGGCCTCCTGTGAGCGTCCTCGGGCCGCGCGCCGCCGAGCTCCTCCTCCGCCGCCCTCGGCACTTTCTCACGGCCGCCTCGAGAGCAGCGCTGGATGACGTATGGCACCTCGGGAGAGCGCCGATGAGTGGCAAGCTCAGCTGGTGTTTGGAACTTGTAATTACCGCGGAATTAGCGAGTGGGCCGCGGCGGCGCCCGTCGTCAGGCGCACGGACCCGTCTCCCACGCCTGAGAGCCGTCGACCAATGTACTCGTATGTCGTCCGGGAAAAGTGACCAGAGGTGAGTGGTGAGAAGTAAATGCTGCAGGTGCACCTGCGCCCCTCCAGGTCAGACCAGCTCGCCGTCACTTCATGCGCATGCCCCAAGGCCCATGCCCCCAGTCGTGATGAATCCTCACACAAAAACGGCATTGCGGCACATCAGGGAAAGACCTCCATAGAGAAATTTCTCTTCTCAACGAGCCGAATCCCCATTTGGGTGAGTTTGGGTTTCAGCGAGTCCACTGAATGACGACTGTTCACAAAGGGGCGAACTCACTAGGGGCCGCGGGGAGGCGCCGGCTCATCCATATGAATCACACAGTGCCTTCGTTAGGCAGGTTTTTAGCGGTCGCGCCGCCGTGACCTGGTAAGGTGGGCTGCGGGCCGCGCTGGAGGGGAGCCGCGGCCGTGGGAGGGCCGCACGGGCGCTGTGACGACCGGCGGCCCGGCGCGCCGCGGCGGTGAGCGCCGGGGGGGGGGGGGGGAGGAGAAGGGACGGTCCGCCGGCGCGGCGGTCGGACATCCAGTCAAGGTGAGCGGCGCCATCTTCGCCAGTCGGGGAGGGGAGCGGGCAGCGGCGGACACCGGCCGAGTCAGGGCGGTGCGCCGTGCGGGCGGTCCCACCGCCGCTCCGGCCGGCACACCGGCACGGCGGGGGACGGGCGCACTGCCTCGGCAAAATGTCCGCCGGCCGCGTCCACGCTGCCGCCGCCTGCTGACTCATGTTTTATACATGCCCCGGCCGCGCGGTGGCCTGACGAGCTCTGACATCAGCGTGCCGCTGGCTGACGTCGCCGGCGCTGATGTTGCTGATGTGGCTGACGCGGAGGTGAGCGGAGAGCTAGGTGCTGAGGTGAGGTGGGCGGCTGCAGGCTGCGGCCGCTGACGGGAGGCGTTGAGACACGCCTGCTGGTCCAGGAGGTCACAGGGCCAACGGTGGGAAGGACCAACGGGTGCGGTACCTGGCGCCAAGTGAACACGTAATGACTGATCCATGACAACAGCTGCGCCAGCAGAGCAGACAGAGTTAGATCAGCAGGGGATTCCACCGAGGGTGAGCCCGGAGCAGACAGAGTTAGATCAGCAGGGGATTCCACCGAGGGTGACTCCCGGCGAGCCCGCGGCCCCGTGAGGTCAGCCGGAGCGGCGTCCTCTCGGCAGGATATGACAGCCCGACGCAGGCCCGGCGCTGCGGCGGTACAGAGCAGGAAGCGGTTCATTCGGCCCAGTTTAGGAGCGGCGTGCCGCGCCGGCCGGGCTGACCGCAGCTGGGCTCGCCGCGGCAGTAAACCGCTCCGGCTCCGCCTGGTTCCCGTCACCGCCGCAGGAGGGGGCGTCGGTCGCCGGTCCCATCCTGTAGTCCAGAGATGGTGACAGGACGCTCACGGCGGCCCGCAGTGGTCGCAGAGGCGGCTCCAGAGGGCGACTTTGAGGGCATGACGCTGGACATGGAGCCCGCAACATCGCACTGGAAAATATACGTTGCATTGACCAGAGCCAGGGTGCAGATTTCAGGGGCCATCTGCCCGAGAGGTTCAGCGCTCGGTAATCGTCAGTGTACCCAGGGGATCCATAAGGTTGGTCGTTTTGCAATGTTTCGCAATGTGTCGCAATGTCTAGGTAAGTCTACGTGCTTAGCTCGTAGTCAAAAATTGGTCTCAAACTCAGGCTGCGACCGGTGAGGTTCTATTTTTGCAGGCTGACAGGTTTGCACGGTTTTACTTTTTCATAAGCAGATGCATCAAACTGAGATTGAAGGTTCAGACTCCCATAAATACGCCGACGAGGCCCAAACATTGAGAGAGTCAGGTAAACCATCAGCCATCCAACCAACTGACCCGGTGAGTCGTATCATCAGACCTGTCTGCAGACTAAAAAAACATGTTGCCGATCATTGGCTCAGCTTTAGCTTTTGGATAAGGAGCTTGCAAAAATAAGCTGAAAAAGTGCAGACTTCCATAATGGGAGGGCAGTACCATCCTACTAGCATTTACCTTGAACGATATCATAAACATCATGTCCAAACGGTGACCGGGTTCAGACCTTGCACCCAGCCTCCGGAGCCCCTCTATCCCCGCCGCTCCCTATCCGCCATCAGTCTGACCTGTTCGACCGGAGAGCGCCGCCCCCCCCCCACCCCCGCCCCCACCCCCGCCGGGGATGAGGCAGCTTCCTTCCGGTCCGACGGAGGATCGGCAAAAACGTCTCCACGTCCAGCGTGGGCGAGCCGTGCCGCGCGCCCTGTCCGATTTGTTACCTTCGACTCGACACGTTCAATCTGCATATCGAGGTGAATTAATCATGAAATAAATGGTGCCGATCCGGCGGCGCGCTGGGCCATTACGGTAGATACACCTTGGCCGCTGGCAGTGTGCCCATATCAATAGCGCTGGCCGGTGGCGGACGACCTGGCGAGCGCCGAGCGCCGGAAGGAGGGAGACGCCGGCACGGGGGGAGGACGGCCACGGATAGGGAGAGGAGAGAGATAGAGAGCAGAGGGGAGGGAGGCGCAGTAGGTACGGGAAGGAAGACGGGACAGGACGGGAAGGAAGACGGGACAGGACGGGAGAGCGAGCGAGCGACAGGGCGACGCGGAATCGAGAGAAGGAAAGAACCAAGCGAGGAAATTGAGAACGAAGAGCGGACTACGGTGGGAAGGCAATGGGGGATGAGTCACAATGGGGATGAGTCACTGATGAGTCACTGAGTACTCAGTGACTTAGGGCCGGACAAAATACAGAGCCATGCTCGAGGCATCCTTGATGCAGTTCACCGCCACAGCGAGAAAAATTCTCACTTGGTGACACAGCACAAAATAAGAGAATCACGATAAACCAGCCTCAGTCGGGACCTCCAAAACAAGCGTGTCCCGCCCTCTTTTTCGCCCTCCCCGAAGGTGCGCGGGGTGAAAAATGATTCTCTGACAGGTAGAAATATGCAGCGTCGACATTCCCCAGCGTCGGGTGCTGGCAGCTAGCTGGCCCATTCCGCCGGAGGGGGGGGGGGGGGGGTAACACTGGCCGGTCAGGTGTTGTTCGCGTACCTGGCCCCGACACAGGTCAGCTGCATCGTAGGAACGGTGCCAGCATCAACAACACACCAGGCTCAGGGTTCCCTCGATCCGATGCAACCGGTTACGCGCAAGGGATTACGGGAAAGTCCCCTGCATTGCAGAGGCTCAGGAGGAGTCACCAGAGGAAACACCTTACACCGCTTCACTTTAGGTGATGAAAAGTCATCAGTAGATTTTTTATGGAAACGATATTGATGAGTGTTTGATAAGAATAACATATGAATTTGGCATGCCAAAAGTTGTACCTCTTTCGTTTGATTATCATATCACTACATAAACGTAAAAATTCAAAGCCACATTGATCGTCTAACAAGCAAAACACATCATGAGTACCTACACAGAGACAAGCCACTACGCCCGAGCCCTTGGCTCCACCCGTGACACCGTCGGCATTCAGCCCCAAAGCCGCTCCTTTAGGCAGTCGGGTCCAATAAAACGGTCCCAATGACAGCCGCCAGTCGGTCGCATCTACCTTGAGTTAGCAGATCCTATCATCAAAGGACGTCGTCACTGGGCTCAGGTTTGCAGTCAGCGCCGGCCGCCAGGTCTATTGAGCGACTTCGGACCGACTCAGCACGCCAGTGGATCACATTTCTGTGCCTCCTTCCACACCGGGCCGCCCAGGAACGCAGCTGAAAAAGTTCCGCCGCACCCGGCGCTGAATGTGCGCTCAGATGCGGCCGGGCGCGGCGCGCTGTCCAAAGTTGTCCTGACAAAAAGTTGCGCCTTCAAATTTATCTTCGCACGCGTCACATAAGCCGGTATATCGCGAGTGAGGGCGGCCGCACACAAGTTGACGCGGCGGCGCCGATTTCGGCAAGTTTCCCGGTACAATCGGCCTCGATCGAGCGCATTCCTCGCGCAAATGACGTCATTCCCAGTCGGCGTGCGTCCCGGGAGCTACCTGTAATCCCCCCATTTTCCATATCATCACCGCGCGCCCTCATATGGAGATGCCACCGGCGCCGGCGCGCTCTTTATTAGCGCGCTCTTTGGTATACCTGCAAGTCATCAAGACGGCAGCCATTGTCTGATGAACGGCAGGACTCCTGTCAGGCCATATTGGCGGGAGCGAGAGGGCAGATTTGGTCGCTTTCTCCCTACCTCTGCCTATGGGAAAAGAGAAGATGACAAAATGGAGAAACAGCTGGGGGTGGTTATCGAAAATCAGAAGGCGTTTTTTCTTAGAAACAGGTATTCGATAAATTGTTGCACGAAGTAAGCTAACTCCTTAGTCCTTTGCGCGCATGGGAGTATGTTTAGGTAGGTAATGGATCAATCTTACCGAAGAAGTGAAACATTCCACGGCCCGTGGAATGTTTCACCTCTCCAACATTCCCATTTCGGAAATGGGATGCTGTTTTTTGAATGGTATGTCCCATCCCATATCTTCATACAAACGTTTTGATAATCTGACAAAGCTTCAACATATCGATCAGCGTATAAACATAGAACGAGACAAACTTAGAAAGAGATACGAGTCCAGCTTTAAAACGTGCCGAAAATGATAAAACGCCTCCACACACCGGGCAGCGAACCCGGCGGGACAGAGCACTAGATAAATTTATTCCCGCTGCATTTATTCCCTGCTGATAAACACCAGTCCACCATATTTACATAAAAAGCTCGTCTGCCGGGTGCGTGTTACTCGTGGCCATTGTGCCGAGCCGACGCACCTGGACCCGGCGCCGCTCTGTGCCCCGGGGCGGTCGGACCTCCCACCAGGCGGCCGGGCCGGCCCCTCCCGTCGGCGGCCCAGCCCCCTCCCCTCCCGGGAGCTGCAGCTGCATAGCGAGCCAATCCTGCACCAGCTCCGAAAACACCGCGGAAACAGGCGCTACCTGCGCCGGGCCGGCAATAAAATTACCCGTGCCGCTCGTGAACCGCATCTCTATCATCGTCGGCGTCGACGCGCCGGCCGGTTCGGGCCCGTCGCGGCCGACGGCGCCGCGAGAGCGGGCTGTTGTTTTGATCCGCCGCCGACCTGCGCGCCGCCGGCCCCGATCAAATCGCCCCCGGCTATCGCTGGGTAATAGCCCTCGGCTATCAGAGGCCGGGAGTCGGCGCACCTTCTGAGGGGCGGCGCCGGGCCCGGTGGCGTGGTGAGTGCTGCTCGTGCCCCTAATCAGGGAGCCTGTAGGTATGACGGTGACCGCAGCGGGCGGGTGGAGGCGGGCAAGCACATACACATTCCTCTCTGCAGGCGGCCACCGCCAGAAACCTGACCTTATAATCTCAACAGGAAGCGGTACCGGCTGGGTATGTAAACGGAGCGGCCACGGAGCGGCGGCGGACGGAGCGGCCAGCCGAGGGCAGCCCGAGCCCCAGCCGGCACTGACCGGCCTGTGTTTGTTTGGAGACAGCGCAGTCACATACCTGCCGACGTGGACAGGGTCCGCGCGGCGGCGGCGGCAGGACAGAACCGCACTGGACAGAGGTGCGGGACTGGGCGGGTCAGTACGGTGGACACTGGACACTGAACAGTCAGTCCTGAGTCTGTTGAATCCAACGCCTGTGGAAAATAACAGAGGGCCAGCCACACCAAAGCAGAATGTAAAAATTAGAAAAAAGAAGGGAGCGATGAGGAAGAAAGACCAAATAAATAGGCATCCAGAAAAGAGATACCGCATGGCACTCGGTTTCTTAGATATCCGCTAGAATCGCCGTTTGAATAAATTTGTCATGTTCGAAGGTTCCTGCCGCTGATGTGCTGCAGGTTCTGCAGCCCGTGCTGGAGCTCTAGCTGCAGCACGGGCCAGGGGCGCGGGAACTACTTTCCGACTGGGGGGGGGGGGGGGCACACCATAATAGAGATCAACCTAGGGTACCCCCAAATCTAGTTTTCTCACCGGTTTTAGGCCACTTGTTTTTCATCCCTCGGCTTTTTCAACAAAAAAGAAAACATTTGCAAAAAAAGTGTGGTATTCCGTCTCAAAGCTGTGGGGGCACCGCCCCCACGGCCCCAGAGTTGGGGGGCAAGCTGCCCCCACTGCCCCCCGGCTCCCGCGCCTATGGCACGGGCTGTCCTGGCGTTATTTTGGCTGGGCCACTAGGGTACAGCTATCCGCTAACGCTGCAGTAGCTGCTGACGCCGTCGCCACTGTCATCGCTGAACGGGCTTACAGACCGAGCAGAGCTGTGCGTGAACCACCCCATTGAGTGCCACGGGCGGTGCCGGGGAGCCCCCTCCCTGGGCGCTGAGCGATGCGTGACTACTTCACTGCCGGCGGCACGGTCGCCGCCGGGGCGCTTTGATTTCCGCAGCATTTGCCTCCCACCATCACGTTCCAGCCATCTTTCTGACTGTGAAAGGTGAATTCGGGGCGGACCCAATTTGGGGTGTTTGATTTATATTTCCCGGGGGTTATTTTTAGTGGCGCTGGCCCCCATTCTACCTAGCCTCCCGCGGGAGGGCGGTCTGTCCCAGAAATAATGAGCCCGCTTCAACCCTATTACAGGCCGGCGGCGACAAAGGGCGCGGCTGCGGCTGCGGAGTCGGCGCTGGCCAGGCCACTCACCGCCCTGCGCGGCCAGGCCCGCAGGTAGCAGCGGCTCGACACTGTCGCAGGGGCGTCCCGCACACCAACAAAGACGACCCACGGCGCCCTGGGAGCGGCACAGCCAGACAGCCCACCGAGCGCGTCCTCCACCTGCCCCGTCCCACCCCGCACCGCCCTGAAACACAATCCTCAACAACCGCTTTTGATGGTCCATGCGACAACAGAGAATGCGAGCCATTCAGAAGTGCGGCGTCCATTGTGCACTACGAGTAATCATTTGAGTTGACGTCAAATTCAATCCACACCGCGCCGCGACCATGGGCGCAGTGAGCCGTACAATTACCTCGGCGTTCAATCGCATGAGCTCACCTTGTCCGAGTAAAATGGAGAGAACGGACGGCCGAGGATCACGCGGCAACCGGAGCCAATCCAATACAGTCCGTCTCACCGCCCGACAGCGCTATTTGGGGCCGGCCGTTCTGGGCAGGGCTTCGGCGACTCACTCGCAGATGGACGGACTGGTGCTTGGGAACAAATGTCGATCCACGCCCACAATCTGTTCTCACTGACCGTGCGAGTTCAGGCCGTCATCAATGCTGCATGCGGGATATCAAACCAGGGCTCAGGTTCACGTACAGGCGAACGTGTCGCCTGGTAGCCCGCCACTCGGGCTCAGATGCTTTCAGACAAGTGGCGTGGGCGAATGACACAAACTCCTCATTTTCATGCTTAAAAAAGACCTTCCAACAAGCCTAAGGTAATTTTCAACCGGCGCTATTTCGGGCCTGGTCTGAGACGGTTTTTTTTCTGGAACAGTCAGCTGACTGAAGGTGCCGGCTCAGGTCGTCTCCACTACGCACGGGACACAGGAAACTGACGGTGGCGATAGAGCCACCAAGACGGGGAGGGGGACAGGACACCGGGGCGCCGCCCGGAAGTGGCGGCCCGGCGGTATCGGGCGGACAGCGGACAGCGGACAGCCCGGGTACCAGCCCGGCGGTCGCGCCGCACCACCTGCGTCCGTCGGATGGTGATGCAGGACGCCGCTGACGGCAGGGCTGACAGTGCCGCCGCCGGGCCGGGGCTCCCTGCTCAGTACGTAGTAGGTAGGTACTGTCGTCAACAACTCCCGCACTGTTGCTGGCTATTTGGTGCATTTTTAGGCCTATCGCGGGAAATAGCAATGCTCGCAATTATACCCATATACCTAACTAACAAGAACTATGCATATGAGCATGATTTCATTCGCGGTCAAATTTTCACGACATAAAATCATCAAATGAAAAATAAGACAGAACAAGAATAAAGAGGTCTTGACCAACTTTGCAGCACAAATGAGCCAGGGACTGCAGAACGAAAGGGCTTCCAAGACGGCACAGGTGCACTAAAAGGCACAAGGGTGCATCCTTGTGTTTTGATTCAGCAATGGACTTGGCTTGAGTCAGCTACTTTTCGTTTTTATGAAGGTGAAACCGTGCATATGAGACATTAGCGAGACGACCAGTGTGATAAAGCTAGGATTGGTAGGTGGAAGGGATGAGGGATGAGTTTAGGCACACAGGCGGTGTTGACAAATGGCAGGAGTGGTTTTGGCGGTAGATTTGACTGTTGTAACTGCATGACTGTGAATGTAAAGGTGACAGTAACGGTGACTGTGACGGTGCCGGTGTCCCGCGCTGCTGTCTGAGTCTGGACAGCGTCGCCTCCCGTGCAGCCGCAGAACCTGACAGGTAAAAACAATCAGCCTCACCGGCCCCTGCGCTGCACCGGGCCGCAGCGACAGGAGAGGGGTGTGCCGGCCGGCACTGGGAGCGCCCACCGACACCTGACGAAACCCGCTGAGCCAACAGTCGTCCGTTGATACGGCCGCATACCTGGCGCCCGACGGCCGTAGCATGACAAGGTGTGTTCTGCATGTCTTCACTGAGTCTTCGCTGCTTAGTGTATACATACGCCGTATGCATCTATCGCTAATCGCTGTGCACAGTTCGCGGCCCATCTTTCCCCTGAAGCGTCAGTTTGGCCGGTCACCAGAGGGCGGGCTCCGAAGCTGCTGTAGCCCCTGAAGCGCTGTCCCTTCCCTATCAGTGACAGTTTGGCCGGTCACAGGCTCAGCTCAGGTCCGGTTGGTCACCCTGGGATGACGTAACACCATTCCTGAGCAGCGCCGCAGCGCCAGGCACGGGATGTTGAGTCACGCAGTCTCAGTCACAGTCACAGTCGTCAGTCAACATGCAGTGAATATATAATAGGTCGTCGCTGTTCCACGTTTATCTAAAACGGTAACTAGGTACATGAGCTGCGGTGAATTCACTATTTGTTTACACTTTTCATTGGAGAACGAATTCATTTTATGCGCATTCATGAGTTTTTTTTCTTCTTTTCTTTTTTGACTGGCAGGCAGGCCGTTTTGACCAGTTTTCAGCACATACCGCGCAAAACAGGCCAGGTGACAAATTTCACCATCATCCCTGGCCTGTCCCTGACCTGATAACCACAGCCATTTACTTCTAGCAATGAGCGCCACTGGAGCCGTCTGCTCCTCGCCATGGAGGGGCACGCCGCACATGCCGCCCAGACCTCAGTCCAGCCCGCGCGCTATTATTCTGTGCGCGACCGCAGCAACGCTCACCCATCCCGCACTCCGGTCACATGACGGTCACGTGACCAAAATTATAACTCATGTATAACGGTCACATGAACGCGGGTCATATCAGCAAGAGCTTGTAGCTTCGTATGTCGAATCTTCTCAGCTGGTGTACATACTTTTTGATGTCTATGTAAACGGTTTATCGAGACAAGATGATAGTTTCACGCAGTGCGAGCCCTTCATGATCTGTGGTTGTTGATAAGCAATGGCTTTAAAGAAATGTTGCGATGAAAAATTGAACAGATAGCTATTACCAGATGAACAGATACCCTTTTACCCTTTACCTATTACCCTTTCCGCCGATGCCTTAAAAATCAAATGAATGTCAGTAGCCACCCTAGGAACGTCTTGACCTCTAAATTCATCAAAGTGAGTTTTTAACTTTTATAGTTACTTAAGTCACGACGAATTAAAACAACTTCACGATAATCAAAGCTTTCCAGGCCATTATCTGAGCAGTGAATGTTTAAATCTACCTGACCTTTTGTGTTTAAGCTGCAGGAATGCATAAGTTCACTGTGCATCTTTCGCCCTTCTCAGATCCCACCATCGCGGTCTGAATCTCGGACTTTGTCGTCGCCGGTCAGGACGGAGGGGGAGGGGACACCACGGGGGTGGACAGAGCACGAAGAGCGGCGAGGGAGGGAGGGAGGGAGGGAGAGAGCCGCGGGGGAGGCACCTCTGGCCGGTGACTCGGCGCGCACGGTCATGTGACAGCCTGAGAGGATCCAGACGGACGCCTGTACTCCGCCGACCAAGGTAATTATAAACAAAGGTCGGCTTTATTACGGCGCGGCGCCGGTGAGCGCGCCACGCCGGACGACCTGGGGCTCGGCGGACCTGAGGCATGTGGTGGGCGGACCTGGGGCTCGACCTGTGGGGCTCAGTGGACCTCGGACTCTGCGGACCTGGGGCTCGGCCTGTGGGGATCTGCGGACCTGGGGCTCTGTGGATATGAGCATCTGCAAACCTAAAAAGAAAGAAAGGTCTGAGAAGAAAGAAAGGTATTTCCTTTCTAAGAAGAAAGGACATTGGGGTGTGCGAGCCTGTGGTGGAAGGAGCTACGGATGTCAACCAAAGGCATGGTGAACCTATGGCCAGAAGGAAAAATAAATGATTTGTCGAGCAGGGATGAATAAAAAATTATAAATATAACTACCTCAATGATATATAAATAAGTGATCTTGCGATAATGTGACCTCAGCACCAGGGATGCGGAGCCGGAGCCGGAGCCGGAGCCGGAGCCGCCGGAGCCGGCATATTTTGCCCGGAGCCGGAGCCGGAGCCGGAGCCGTGAAACAATATAGCCCGGAGCCGGAGCCGGAGCCGGAGCCGTCAAAAAGGGGGCGACTCCGGCTCCTTTTCTTAACCCTCGCCCCGTTGGGGGGGGGGGCATTTTGCCCCCCCCCCCTGTGGTTTTTCCTAAATAGCAAGAAGCGCCGCCAAATTTTCAGTACCTTCCCGGGCATCAATTTGACACCTTCACACCAAATTTCAAGTCTTAGGTCACCTTAAGTCAGGAGTTATTGAGGTCAAACTGAGGTCATGTTCGAGCAAAAATGAGCAAAAAACATGCAATCTTGAAACGCTCACCAAATCTACAGTTATCAAGCAATTTCAAAGTTCTTCATATGGTCTAGTAGACAAAAAGCGGTGCTATAAAACTGCTATCTCGGATTTTCAAAATTTTGGGTTTTTGACCCCAAAAAATTTAAAAAAATGGATTTTTTTAGAAAAACAAAAAAAAAAATCCAAAATTTTTCCGAATTTCGAAAAAAACGGAATATATGTGATAGTCCCTGCGCTCTTCTATATACATACCAAATTTCAGATCGATATCTCGTTTTTTGGCCAAGTTATAGCGAAAAAACTGTTCAAAAATGATGACGTCAAATTTTTGAACTCAATTTTTAGCGATTCTAGACCACGTACGGCAAAACAAAGACCACCATTGAACTCCCCGTGACGAGCTGCATCGATTCAATACCCATTTTATGCAAAAATATTAACTTTGAAATTTGACCTAATTTAACCTGACCTTGACCTGACCTTGACCAAAACGTGACCTAAGCTGGCCCCAAAGGCTGCCTGACCCACATAATCGCATTTGTCATGTAAAATGGACCATAAAACATGTATCTCACGACACTTTCATATTGTGACCCCCCAGTGACCTGACCTCTGTGACCTGACCTGGTATCAGTGACCTCAGATAGCAAAATATGTGTTTGAAGAACATTTCCCCATCGATGATTTTCAATGAAATGCATTTTACTCGATTTTACAACGTAAACGGTGAAAATTGGACCTTTGACCTGACCTGTGACGTCATCGGTTTGACCTAGGTCAATAAAATTGGGTCACAAGGTAGTTCCCTGATAGGGCTATCCAACACCGTTTGCCGCTTGTCGCTAGGTTGCGTGGTTCTCGAGATCTTAGGGGGGAGGGGGGGCAAAATGCCCCCCCCCCCCAACAGGGCGCGTTGCTCGGCAGAGCCCAACGGGGCGCGGGTTAAGAGGAAACAATTATTTACCTAGTTCGGTTTGACAGTACAAGGCGTAAAACAATGTGGTATTCAAAATAGCCTTGTTATACAAATACAGAAGGAACGTGTATCAATCCCATCGCGTTTTTTCTTCCACCCGTATTTAATTGATCGCATAGGGGATATACTGAGTAGAAGCCGGAGCCGGAGCCGCCGGAGCCAGAGCCGCCGGAGCCGGATCATTTTACTCGGAGCCGGAGCCGGAGCCGGAGCCGCCATGACATTTCACCCGGAGCCGGAGCCGGAGCCGGAGCCTATTTTTTTCTCCGGAGCCGGAGCCGGAGCCGTCTGAAATTTCCACGGCTCCGCATCCCTGCCCAGCACAAATGCCTAACAGCAGACAATTTCCTTCCACCGATCTCCGTGACCCCCTGGCGTTTGCCGGTGTCCACGCCAAACGGCTTACACAGGAGAAATGGCCATCTTTGTGCATAACACGGCCAATATTGGTTTATTTAAGTTTAGCTGCCGGTGTGGCGGCGGCCAGCCGGCCGGCGTCAGCGCGGCGTTTTGTGATGAAAAGGAGCGCGGCTTTGTGTTGGTCGCGCCGGTCGCCCCGGGCACTGCTGAAAGGTCAGCACTGCCGTCAGAGAGCACCGGGACCGGCCCAGCCGTCGGCATTCTGTCCAGGCCTCGGGTCGCGCACCTTCCAGACAATCATAGGCATACATGATCCTCTGTCGCAGTGGCATGGGAATCATGCCAAGAAATGAGTGCTGATCATCGGTGAAATCAAAATAAACATTGTTTCAACTCAACGTCGATGATTCTCGTTGACTGGGTGAGGACTGCGATGATTCATTCGTGCTTACCAGGACAGAGGATGCCAGCTTGCTGATCGGTAACGTTTCGCTCCCGACCATCATAGTTTGGCAGGTCCGCTTCTCTTCTCTCCCTCTTCTCTCTCTCTCTCTCTCCCTCCCTCTCTGCCTCCCCCGTCCCTCCACTGACCGCAGCTCCTGCCGCCCTCGGCCCCGTCCAGCACGACCCACTCCGCTGTCGTTATCAGTGGAGCAGCCAGCCTGCATCCGGGCCGTGCGCACTGCCGGGCCGGGCCGCGCCGGAACGCGGTGCACTGCCGGGCCGTGCGCACTGCCGGGCCGGGCCGCGCCGGAACGCTGTGCACTGCCGGGCCGGGCCGCGCCGGAACGTGGTGCACTGCCAGCTCTTCTCAGTGCGGCCACCCTTCAGAAGAGGTACAAACCCAGCAGAAACCGTACAGAAGTCGGCACCGAGCCTGATCTGGCCGCCCGGCACAGAAGGAAGTCCCGACAGTCGCCCCCTGGGCCCTGTCTGCCCCCTCCCCCCTCCCCCACATCGAGGGGTCGACGGCAGAGTGGCGTCACTCGGTAACTCCCCAAATATGATGTTCGCCTCGGCTGGATGACGCCAAGTGGTAGCGATCTGTCTAGGCTCCTCTGGGCAGCCCTCCCATTTAGTATATTACCGATAAGAGGCTTTTAAATGGTAAAGCTGCTGGCAATTTCGCTGAAAAATGGAGGTGTTTTCACTTTCCAATAATCCTGTCCAATCTTTTGGTCATGATGGATCAAACAGGTTCAAACGTCACGGCACCAGCGGCGTATAACACAATTTGGACGAGGACTTCTCAAAAGTGTACACATGCTGCTAGCTATGGGCGATTAAATTTAAGCGAGGAAAAAGATTAAAAAAATGTAAAAGTGGTCTGTTTTTCGACTTAGCAGCTTTCGATTTATTGAAGTATGTTTGAGATGGCAAATTATTTCATGCGCACTGAGTGTGGATTAGGATAAAACGACATTGTTTTATTCCAATCGCTGCCTACTAAATTTAGAATATTCTGCTTTGCCCTTGAAATTGCCATATTAATCTTTCTTTGAACGAAGTGAGTGTATTTCATTGAAACAAATGTAAGTGAAGTAAATAACAACGGCGTTTAAAAAACTTAGAACAGTGTTTTTTAATGGGAATGAAACCAAAACAGAGGTATAGTCTGGCAAACCTAAGAAAGAATGGAGTTAACTCTCGCCCGCACATGGGGGGGGGGGGGGTTGCCACCCCCCCCCCCCCCCCAGGTAGTCTTTCTGCTCTGCACTCCACATTTTTAGAGCTAGAAGGCTGATTTATTTTTTGTTTAGCTGCTCATCTATCCTTCCTTGATGTCCACTGAAAATTTCAAGTTTCTGTGGTTTTTGGTTTCGGAGATATGACCTTGTTTTTCAGGTCATGTCATGACCCAAATGTCCAATTCTCAACATCTTGCGTTGGCTATGGGCCTTGTGAGCTTTTGACACCATAATTTGGGCCTTTTTTGCCAGTCTTACCTCCCACCTATCATGGAACATGTTGTTCGACGATGTACAGATGTCAAGGTCAGGGTCAAGGTCAGCCTAGGTCATCTAAGATAACTGCGTTTTAGGCAAGCTGAATTTACTTTTTGTGAAGTTTCCTGACTGCATTTTTGGTAAAAGCTTCTCAGATCATGATTTCATGTAATATGGACATATAAACACTCGGTGCACACATCAGTATACAGGGTGTCCCATAAGTTCGTTCTCACCTTAAATTTGCATGTAAAACAGAGTACATTGCGTTTTATATTTATGACACGTCAATGTGCTCCTCATTTCATAGGTAAACACATGAATACATGCTGCGGCATGCCAACCTGCATGTTTCGCAGCCTAGCAGGCTTCAAGTTAGCCCATACTGACTTAACATTCGCCGTGAGCTCCTGGAGGCTGGAACGGCGCTTCGCTTCGGCGAGCCACGATTTCGGTACCCCAACGTATTTTCATGAAATTTTGGATCCCCCATGTGTTGCCTGACATGTGATCTTGCGACATATGCCTGTCACACTCTCCTGGCACTACTTTTGAGCATACTTGCGGTTTGAGTTAAGCTAGAATGCTGAGATTCCTTCCAGATCTTCTTCGAGAATCATTCTGCGTCCCAAAACGGTTTCTGGAGTACTAATCGCATCCTGGTCAGCTTCTGGACGCCTATAACCTCGCAATACCGTGACCCTGGCCTTTTGCATAGGAACAAAGCGGGACGAAACGGAGGCATTCTTTTTCACCTTTATGGGACCGTTTTAGGATTTGGACGAGTGTTTCATCTCGAACATGGACTAGGCAGTCCAGATGACCACATTGATGTCATCGGCCCTCCGGTTTTTTTAGCCTCAGGCATAACGAAACACATGCTTGGCCATTTTAAGACATTTTCGACTGTTTTGAGTCCTCCGGTAAGTCTTAAGCTTAAGTCACCTTGAGTTATGTACCTCGAAAAATATTCTTAGAGAGCTGATAATCCATCCTGAAAAGCCAGCTTATCAACTTTTAACATTTTTACCTTTTTGATGGCCACTTTGACGCCAGACAGTTTTGGCCACATGGCTCACTCCTGAGGGCTGACTGGAAAGAGGATAAACTTGCAGTGATTGACTGCCGACAAATCATCGGTGTCACTTGCTGACTGTGCGTACATTTAGCGACGGACATCGGCTACAGACTGGTTGGCTTCAATTACCCTCAATCGTTGCGAATGGTCACGTGCTGACTAAATACCGAGACGTACCCGTATCGGAGACCTCTATGTTGCGGCGTTAGCCGTCTCTATAGGAAGTGGACTCTGTAGCAAAAACTATTTTGTCTAGATAAATTAGTTACTGGCCGTTTTCACGACGGAATAGCAGGCATCTATTTAATCCCCATTTGATCCTTTGGTTCCTCAGGAATTTTAGTAGTTCTTTTTAGTAGGTTCCCCAGCTTTCGAATGAATGGTGCGTTAGTTTGCTATTTTTCTATTAAATATCACATCGATTTACTTTATCTAAGGATCTATCACTAATATCAACATAAAGCGTAAGCACAATTATAAAATTATGAAATTATTAAATACTAGTACAATAGTTAAAAAAAGATACTGAGTTGCCAGGCTACAAAGAATATATTCATTTATGGCGCACGACAGACATTTAGAAAGCAGCGCCCTGTTTTATTGCACGCTGCTAGCCGCTTCCATTGGGTTTTGCAGGCCGACGTCATTGGTCGTTACACGTATGATGTCACGCGACTTGTGGCCTGTCACGGCTCTTTAATGATCTCCACTAAATGAATGCAACAATGGCCTTTTAAGTTGATCTCTGTGGCCATCTGTCTATGGAGCGACCAATATGAAAGTTGGGTGAATTTACCGGGGTTACATGACTATGAGCAAGCAAATGTGTATCAGGAATGGATTTAGGTGGAGAATTGCGCTGGACCATGAGTGCTCGAACGCTCCCAATTCCACGCCGGTTTGGCTTTGGAGCCGAGACAGACGATGCGGGTCAAGGTCACCGCTGGGGTAACGGTGGATTGGCTGCGCCCGAGCACCCGTAACGCGGCACAATTCTCCATCTATGGATTTTCCTATTCGCTCAGCATTGTGATAAGCGTTCGTAATAGCATTTACTCTGCTCATGTACCTATCCCCGGTTATTTAAAAGAAGTTTTTGTGGGGGAATATCACGGCTTTAGGTACTCGGTGGCCCTATTCACGACTTTCAAAGAATGCTCCGATAACTAAACACCGCACAGACCTACTGCATTAGTGAATCTGACAGAAGGTCTGTGGAATTACATCCCCCTCACCACACCCCTAAAAACTCATCCAGTGTCCAAAACCACTTTTATCGACTCGCCAAAAAAAAACAACAAAAAAACACACACACATACACACACAAAGCATGGGGCATGTCAGCTCTCAGTTCATTTATCATTGTCTTTACCATGGTTCAATTGCATTGCGCGATTTAAAGCACGTGAGTGCCTATATAGTATATATGTAGAAAATAATATCTACAGCAAAACATCCAAAATTACAAAGGCTACAATGCTTAAAAAGTAGGTTCATCAAGGAAGCCCATTTTTACTTGCGTTGTGTTGCCAACCATGCGATTCCAACGCGGGCTATTCTCAACGTCTGTTAAGGCACGTTAACAACTGACAAGCCGCCACCGCTGCCACTTATTCATAGATGGTTGATATCGCAGCTTGGGCGTCAGCAGCGCGGCCCACAACGCGTCGGCGCCAGCGCACGCAGCTGTTGGCACTCGGCAGCCGGTGTTGCGACTTAACGGCCGGCCGGCTCCATGAAGGAGAAGCTCTTGGTGAAGCTTTGTGATCGCCTCATAGCCGCCTTGGATGTCATCTTTCTTGGCAGATCCATCCGTTCAGATGGTACGGTGCAGTCTGGATAAAGGACGAAGTCCAACGCCGCTAACCCCGCGACCGCCACCCCACAACGTGGCCGCAGACCGAACGGGCGTGAGGGCCGTAAGGGCCACCCGCCATCCGGTAGGTGGCTGAGCAGCCGGGCGCAGCGGCGCCTGGGCGGCGGCCGCGCTGAGATGAAGTCCCAAACCGCCATGTCGCCATCACCGCCATCACCATTGCTGCAGCTGTTCCCAACCGCCTCAATCGCCGCCGTTTTGCCAGCAGTCGCGCCGCGGAATGGCAGAAGCTCCAGAGTAGCCTCCAGCGCCCCTCTCCGCACGTGTGCAGGTGCACTGCGGCCGCCGGGTCCGACGTCCAGGCAGAACATGATATTTCCATGCTGCTCCGACGGTGGGCTGGTCTTGTTTGGGCGTTCCTCCACTGTGACGTCGGTCACGCCTGCCCCGGCCAGGGCGCAGAGGCTGACGTGTCACCATCCGGTTGCGGTCCTCAGTCGGGTCGCAACGTGTACCTCTTCCGCAGCGTGGAGCGCGCTCCCGCTGGGCAGCGATACAGCCAAAAGTAGCATGCGGGCGGCCAGCGCTGCGCCGGACAGCGGACCCATGCCGGGGGTATGCCGGTCTCGGCCATTAGCGCGGTCGTCGGGGCCGAGGCTGTACATACAGCTGGTGACCGCGTGAGCCGCCAATCGAAGCTCACGGCTTATAAGCTCGACGCGGGCATCACACGCCGTCCCGATGGGAGCTCCACGACGCCGCCGCGAACTCCAGCGCGGCTCGCAGCGCGAAGACCAGTACGGACGGCCGGGGCAAACGGCGTGCGGGAGTCGCAGGCGACGTTCTGCGGACAGAAAGGGTTGGGCATAAGCTGGTCGGCAGGACACTCTTGAGCCGAGCCTTTGATGTAATTACAGATGATCCAGAAGCATGCACAAAAATTCATGACACACTATTCTCATTTATGTATTTGCTACATATGATATGATATACCAGCTCATGATCAGTGACGCATTCTGGGCAATATGTTCTAAAGTGAAGTAACTGAAGTTACAGCTTAAAAGCTTAAAAAAACAGCTTAAAAAACACACACACACATTCGATAGCTTATGAGAATAACATGCCTTGTGTGCTTAATGCAGGAAAATATTTTTTTTCACTTTTTTAGAAACAGCAAAAGAGTTGTCAACAAGCCATGTCAACTATCTAAACAATTTTTATGGAAACTGCTCTAGCTAGCTTAAAGTTCCACAACGTTTCCGGAGCACCGTACCCAAACTCAGTTCATGTTGCAAGAAAAAACAGTAATAATGCCTCCTAATTTTGAATGAAATATAGGTATGAGTAATTTGATTTGGAAAGCAACAAATTTCCGCACCTCATTTTAGCAAAATTACTATTTTCTTCAGCCATCAGGTTACACAAAACTATAGTAAACTTTATGATCTAGTTTACACAAAACCAAAGCCCCGATTTTAACAAATGTAGATTAAATTTAAACAATTTTAAAAAATGTATCGTGGAGAAAATGAAAAGTGTAGATTTGTAAAGCCGGGATATTTCACGGATTAGGCACTTAAAGAAATATCTTCACCTTTCTTTGAGCCACCAGCCTTCACCCAAGTTTTACACGAATGTAGTGAAGCAGACAATGTGGCAACTCAAAATTGTGATGGTTTGAGATAATTATGACGGTAAAAGAAAAAACAACACAAGGTTCCTTACCCTCGTTTTTTCACATGGGTTCAGATGAGGCTTCAACTGTTGCCGACCTGAGGAGCTATAGGGACTTGAGCTTTCCAAAACTCAATTTCTAAGGGCACTGAGCAGTGTTTGGCTTTCACACGAATGCGATAGTAAGTTATATGAGGTTGACAAAGCAAGCAAAGCAAAGCATGATGCCCCGCGCGTCCGCCCGCGACCACGCCCCGCGTCCGACTCCCGACCGCCGCGTGACCCGAGGCGCCCGGCGGTCACGTGACCTGCCGGCCGGGACTGCAAACGGCCTTCACCACCATTCTTGTATGACGTCATATCCTACTGAGGTGCTGATTGGTCGGAATTAGATAGCTGAAGGTAATTATCTGCCGTAGTTATTTTTGTTTCATTGTTTTGCGTGTTTTCTTATATGAAATGTAATTAAAAAATTTGCCATATTTTAATCACCATTAAAACATAACTGAATAGGTATGAAAGAGAACTCGATATATACTTTCCTTGTTTTTAAGAATTCCGGAATTAGATACCCGAGGGAGCAAAGAGGGAGCAAGTTGCCACGCTGATTTGATACCTCATAAGACCGGTTTACATAGGGTTTGTTGCAAGCTTATATCTCCGTCCGTGATGTTGCAAAAGATGCCAATGGTGCTTAACAATTTACAAAATGATCCCCTCTAAATATTTGAAGACCACTGCATCGAAATTATCGCCAAATTAACGAGCTAGAGCCTCGTCAAAAATGCTATGTAAACCGGGTTAAAGTCGAAAGGTGGGCTACTAGAACCGAAAATTGCTGTGTTTGTAAATAAATAAGTGATTTGAGGGCAAAGAATGCCCGGATTTAAACTTCTAAAATTATTTTGAACATAAAATATTTCAGTTTGAGGGATGTTAAGGCCTCAAAGAGTAGGTACTTTTTAGGTATCAAATAAGTTCCTCTGCGAAAGTTCCGTCGTGAAAACGGCTTTTAGGTATCAAATAAGTTCCTCTGCGAAAGTTCCGTCGTGAAAACGGCTATAGTGGAGCATATTGCTACCAGCCATGGCAACCGCATAAGCTCAGTTACGAACCAAGTTTAGCGTGCCTTTAACCCGGCAGGGGTGGGCCTCCCAGCCACCTTCCGCGCGGTGGGGGGGGGGGCATTTTTTGCCCCCCCCCCCTCGATTCTCCGAAACTACTGGACGGATCCGGAAAATTCAAACGGCGTTCGATAGCCCAGTCAAATTTGTCGAAGGAAACCAAATTTTATTGACCTCGAGGTCACCGATGACGTCACAGGTCAGGTCAAAGATAAAATGTTTCACCGTTCACGGGGCTTCTAGGGAAAGCGCTATAACACCGAGTAAAACGCATTTTGTCGAAAATCAGCGATAAGGCGTCAGTTGTCTAGTACATATGTTGCCAAGGGTCACCACATGAACCCAACTTTACTGAGGTTGTGCGATGCATGTTTTATGGTCAGTTTTTCATTTCCAACTCAATGGTATTGGTTATAAGACCATCAGGTACGGTTTAGGTCACTTTCTGGTGGAGGTCAGGTCAAGGTCAGGTCAAAAAAGGTCAAATTTCAAAGTTGATATTTTTGCATAAAATGGGTATCGATTCGATGCACCTCGTCACGGGGAGTCTAATGGTGGTCTTTGTTTTGCGCTACGAGGTCTAGAATTGCTAAAAATTGAGTTTAAAAATTTGACGTCAACAATTTTGAACAGTTTTTTCGCTATAACTTGGCCAAAAAAAGAGGTATTGATCTCAAATTTGGTATGTAGATAGAAGGCGGTAGGGACTATCACATATATTCCGTTTTTTCGAAATTCAAAAAACTTTTTGGATTTTTCGGCTATTATTTTCAAACAATCTATTTTTTGATTTTTGGGGGTCAAAATCCAAAAAATTCGAAAACCGAAATAACAGTTTTGTAGCCCTTTTGATTCCACACCTTTTATGTCGGAACATTTTTCTGTATCTCTAAAGCTGTAGGCCTGACAGCTCTTCCCGCGAAACCTTTTTTTGGGTCGAAAATGGCAAAAATGACGTCACTCTGACGTCATTAGCGGCCAACCTATCATAGCCTTTGGAAAAAATTTTGGTCACCATGTGCGCTAGCTACTCCCGGGAGGGTACTGAAAGTTTGGTGACGATCGGCGCAGCGGTTCTCGAGATATATCGAAAAAACTAAAGGAGGGGGGGCAAAAAATGCCCCCCCCACCGTCTGGAAGGTTAAGCAAGAGAGCCTCTAAACGTAAAATTTAGGTGAGAACGAACTTATGGGACACCCTGTACACAGACACACACAGACATACAAACACATATCATTGACCTTTACCTAACTTGACCTGAAATGACCTCAGCAGCAAAAATCTGGTCGGGTAGTGTGACAAAGAGGTTCTAGCTCGCTTGGCACCAGAAAACGGCATCGTCATCGGTATATGATAAGCAGCGCACTTAATATCCAACGGTGACCAAAAACAGCAACATTTTTTAGTTTGACCTGACCTGGAAGGTCAATGACTGACCTGAAAAGTTAAAACTGGGTATCATTGGATTTGTCTCTTCCCAAAGAATCTTTTTTGTCTTTACCGCGAAGCTCTATCTCCAACAGGAACGAAATGGCGCGGGCGGGGGGGTGGGGGTGGCAACCCCCCCCCCCCCCATGTGCGTTCTAGGATGGGAAAATGGCATGTGCGGGCGAGGGCTAAGGTGCCGGAATCACTTTGCACGTGTTTGATCACTAGTAATCCATGATCCATGTATGGTTTGGATAAAATTTGTGTAAAAAGTCGCGGAAGAAATCAGTTCTCGGGCATATTTGAGGCAGTATAAAGGCACGTGCATCAACTGCGGATGCGCTTTAAATCCGTTCTTTCTTAGGTTTGCCAGACTATAGTAGGTATACAGAGGGGTAAAGCAAAAGTGCACAAAGACCCCCAGGCCAGCGTTACCATTTCGCCTTTACGACTGAGCTGCATAGCACATATATCTGGAAAGTCGCCAACTTCTCGTTGGGGTCTACATGAATCTCTTAGGTTATAAACATTCTCATCGGGGTCCGCGTGGTACCCTGCAATAAACATGTAACATTCCTCACTGGCGCTTCGAATCAGCCGGGCAAACTTTTGCCCAATAAATTTACATGTCTCAGCCAATTACCATCGTGCGGAAAGACGAGCGAAAGGAGTGCCGCTGGGTACGCAGAGAAAACTGCGACTGAATGCACCAGCACATGATGAATTTATAACTGTTCTAAGCAATGCTTCCTATTTCAGGAAGTGAAATGCCTCACTGACTGAAGCGATATACATAACCTAACAACACAAGTATTACCATACCTACACGAAAAAAACGAAGTGCAACCCGTAACTTGGGTCAGATGTTTTGCGCAGGGGTTTCGCGTAGCCTAGGAAGTGAGCACCAACCTAACTTAGTGGGCTCTTAATCGGCTATGGCAAAATTCAAATTAGCAAAAACGTTAATATTGACGGAATGAATGATACGTTAATCTATATTTTGGCCGCGGAGAATGGTAGAGAACACCACTGAGCCAAATTGGATCGTCACGCCGGTAAGTCGGGTTGTGCGCAGTGTGCGCTCAGTGACTGCGACTGGTGGACCGTTTGGATGACTCCGGGGCTCTCCGCCTCATTGTGCATTCATTGGTTCAGTGCGGTGGCTGTTTTGGTACAGCTATGCATTCCAGCTTAGCCGGCTGACCGGTCACGGGAACGAGCGAGCCGAGTGAGGCCGCAGGGGTCACCGACTGGCCAAAGTCCTCTGCCCGGCGCACCGGCACATTGGGGCACAAAAAGCTCTGTTTATGCGCCGGACGCCGGACGGCGGACGGCGGAGAAGTGCGGTCGAGAGAGACGGCACCTCGCAGCGCAGCCAGACGAGCTGGCCGCAGCACACGGCCCGCTCAGAGAGGAGGGAATCGGCGCAGGTCGGCTAGATGCGCACCGAACGGGGGCCACCGAGCTGACAGAAAACGTGACCTAAGGGTCTGCCGCGCAGTGTCTTGTTTCTCACTGAAATCGTTGTGGGCTAAGCTGGTTGCAATGTACATTTATAAGGTGTATTTTTCCTTTTTAGATAACTGGCCGCCTTCTCAGCAACTGATTATAGACTTTTAAGCAGCTTTAACCCGCGCCCCACTGGGATCTGCGTATAACACGCCCTACGGGGGGGGGGGGGGGCTCTTCATAGCCCCCCTCCTATCTCCGAAACTACTGGGCCGATCGTCAAAATTCAAACGGTGTCTGATAGCCCCGGAAAAACTGTCCAACGAAACCTAATTTCATTCACCTCGAGGTCACCGATGACGTCACAGGTCAGGTCAAAGTAAAAATTATTACCATTTTGGTTTGTTCACATTTTGGGCTCTGGCTGCCGGCTTACAAGTCAGATCAGGCTAATTTTTGGTTTACACACTCGTGAACAGATGCTCTAGATACCCTGAGGGTACCAAACTTGTACTTTAATTTTCAGGTCAGGGTCAGGTCATCACAGGTCACGGATATATTATATCATGCGTGGGTCACGTGACACATGTTTTATGGTCCATTTAGGCCATATATTTCGAATTGGATGTCGTCTGTGTCATTCGAGGTCATTTTGAGTCCAATTTAGCTTAGGTCAGGTCACTTTCAGGTCAAAAAAGTTCAAATTTTGAAGTAAAATTTGTAACAAAAAGGTGCTTATAGGATGCAGTTTGAGCTCAGGAACACGATGGTGCTATTTATATTGGTGTACCATGTCAAATACGTACTGAAAAATTGATTTGACAAATTAATAATTGTGAATTTTTTGCAATAATGTGTATAACTTGGCCATTTTTTGAAGGTATTTAGCTAAAACTTGCTAGAGTTAGTCATAAGCATGCGTTTTATCACATAATATATTCCGGGTTTTTTGAGAAGTCAAAAAGTTTTTGAAAAAAATATAAAAATATAAATTTTGAATTTTATTATATGAAAGTTTAAACATTTTCAAAATTTTGAAAATCCGAGATAGCAGTTTGATAGCGCAGTCTATTCTGAGTCCTTTCATGCAAAGAAATTGGATCTAGCTTAAAAACTGAGCTCTTGGGAGCGATTGTCGTGGTTCAATGTTTTGCGTCGAAATCGGCCGAACATGACGTCACTCTGACGTCATTTCCGGCCGACCTATGGTAGCTAGGAAGTTCATATTTTGACACCAGGTGTCAAATCGATGCATCCGAAGGTACTGAAAGTTTGGCGTTGATACGTCAAGCGGTTTGGAAGTTATTGCAGAAAAACGGGAGGGGGCTATGAATAGCCCCCCCCCCCAGTGGGGCGCGGGTTAAACGACTCGACAGCTCTCCTTGGCAAAACATTGTTGGTTAAATAGACCAGCGAGAGTACCTACGTTTTACTTTTAGTTAGGACATTTTCGAATTTGAAGAGCAGCAAAAATAATCATGCATGATACATAATGCATATGTAAAAGCGAAATTGCATTAACACATGCTCAGTTAACAACACACTTCGAAATGTCCTAAGCTGTTATTATCTTTTTTTGCGTCGCTGTGGATTTGTCGCTCTTTTCAAGATATATCGGAAAAAATGTGACAAGAGCACGAGCAACGTGAAAGAAATAATGCAAGTACATACGATGTAACAATTTGACCAGGGATTTAAGCAGTTCTTTGCGCCTTCTAAGGAATGCAGTGGCCTTTAAATTTACATTGACCTTTGAAGCGACCAGAATATAGCCAATAAATATTTGCAATCGTTCCTTTGTCATGAGATCTTTGCATGACAAAACGCAAGAAAAAGCGCCAAGAGTGAGCAAATATGTCTGAGAAAGCGCGTTTCAGCGTCTAGTCCGTTCGACAAGGAAGGATTTTAGAGCAAGGTTAGCACCCGTTCCCTGACGGAGCTTTGCACGGGAGCAGCATGGTTAACGGCCCACACGGGAAGAGCTCCACTATATATACATACACCAAGGGTTACCGCAAAAGGTCGACTGGTGACCGGTCGGGGCCGTGGTCTGCACTGGCACGGGGCACCGGGTCCCGTGGGACAGTGCTCCCCCCGCCCCCCGTGACCGCTGTCCCATCCCGGGGACAGCGGCCGGCCGCTGTCCCGTCCCGGGGACAGCGGTCGGCCACTCGGCCCGTCGCTGGGACAGCCGCCGGCCGCTCGGCCCGTCGCTGGTTGCCCGGTGGCCGCCCAGAGAGAGCCGCGCGGGGAGCAGAGACACGCGGCCGCCGGCCGGCCGGCCCGCTGGCCACAGGCGCGCTCCGATCGATCCCACGAGGGGCACGGCGCCGAACGTGACGTCACCTGCTGCCGCCGGGGGGACCGGGGGGGGGGGCGTCACGGCACATTGTGTCCGCTGGCTGCCGCGCAGCCCGCTGGCACACCGCCCCGCGCAGAAAACTGGGGTGGAATAGGGAAACCCCGAGGGCGCATCGTGGCGACGGTGACCGAGACATCGCGCGTCCAGCGGTCACCACTGGATCAACTAGGTCAACCTGAACAACGGCAAAAAGACACCGCGCGCTGAGCGCCGTCAGGCCCAGGCAGCTGGGTCACCATCGCGCCAACATTAGCCGAGCGCCGCCGGCCGGACCTGCAGCGTGACCTGGACAGTCACCGTGTCCACGGTGACCCGCCCCCGCGGCAGACACTCAAACGCCACTCGTAGTGAGACCTCCTCAGCACTGGCTAAACGCTCTGGGGCCTGCTCCTGTGTTCTGTAGGTGAACAATAAACAATGAAGTACAGTTATTTTGTCTATGTGAAACATTTATGGATGTTCGTAAGAACAAAACACCAACAATCATCGACTTGAAGCAACCTACAGTATTGTGGTTTCAGAAATTCAGTTTTATATGAAAAACGCTTCTTTTTATCATATCTAAAAAGTTATCAAAGTTAAGTTAGGCAAGTCACCAGCATCAGGCAACTAATAACTAACAGGGGAGTGGCGTTACTCGTTGGACGGTCCGGTACGACTGAAAAAGGTTGCCATCTATCAAACTCTTATTGGCAAAACTTATCACCGAAAAAGTCATTTTCTAAGCTGCATTCATGATCACTTCAAAAGAATTAGACGAGACGAATTGCTAGGCTGGAAATATGAACGCACGTCGATCTAATATGGCAAAATATATCCATCGAACAAATACTATTTAAGAATTTTTTTTACAAAATCTTGAGCGCAATAACACGACGATTTATAAATGCTTTTATGCTTGTTGCGACTACCATGGCCTTCCATTTCCTAATAGACATATACATACTAAAGATGTTATGAAAGGGATAAGGTGGCACCACATAACCTGCAAATAAATTTACTAGCTGTTAGCAAAAGGTTCTTCGACAAGCTCAATTTAGTAACAGCGCATGCCTCTGAAGCGTGACGCATTTTCAACCTGGAACCTTTCTCATGAGACATAGCGCGCAGATCCCAAAAGGCCAAACAAACAGTAGGGTTGTTCATCATTCCCAAAACAGCACTAACACTGAAAGAAAATAAAAAACCTAAGCTGCTTTGAGGCACACAAAATAAAATGAATTTATAGGTATTCGGCATGGTGAAGAAGAGTGTTCCAGGTTAAAAGTATTGATATTCATATTTTGAGTCGCCTTTATATTGTTCACAAACATGACTTCGAAAAAAAGCTGTTTTAGCATACAAGTGGAGTTAGTTAATCATGCCGAGCCAGTTGCATACCAATACAAATTTCAATTATTTTTTAATTCCAAGAATAGATCAGGATTCATTTCTTTCATCGTTCAATACCTACCTACCTACACATGCACGCTCAGTCACGTCCATCCCAGATGCGGTTCGCATAGGGTTCATTGTTCAGCAGGGCGAGATATTATCTAAAAATACAGTGCTGTGTAGTGCTGATATGTAAATATTCAAATGCTGTCCCCAACGGTGGCGACCATAAATGAGCGCTGCAAATGCATCTCTGGCGTAGAGCCAAAATTAAAAAAAAATCAAGCCGGGTGGAATATAAAATAGAACCAAGACATGTGAGAGGCCGTTGAACAGTGGCTATTCACCTCATCACGTGGGTCTCGAAGGTCCTTCAGTGTCGGGACACACCAAGGACACTCGAGACCCTCCAAGGCTCAAACCGGGGGGGGGGGGGGGGGGGGGTTGCGGCGCGGGCGGGGCGGGCGGCGTTCGGCCCGCGCGCGCAGTGCGATGCGCCGCACCAGCCGGCCGGCCGGCAGCCCGCGAACAGCACCCGTCCCCGGCAGCCCTCTGGGTACTCACCGTTCTTTCGTTGCGGCTTGGCCTGCTTGCGGCGGGCGCTGGCGCCGGCTGGCTTGCTGCCGATGGTCTCCGTGTTCATGGCGATCGATGGGACGGTGGTCGGGCTCACCGGTAAGCGCTGAACGAGCGACCTCGGCCGGCGGCCGCGCACCCTGTCTCCCGCCAGCTGCTGCGACCTGGCTCCGCGTGCCGGCTGCCGCCGCGCTGCTGCCTGCTGCGCCTACACGAACGTCGGCCGGCTCCCCTACGTGCCGGGCGCGCCGCGGCTCTGGCGGCACGCACACCTTTTACCTTGGCCGCCGGCAGAGACAGTGGAGTGTTTGCCATTGGTGGCGGGTCGGCCGCTGATTGGCCGCCGGGCCGCACCTAGCAGGTTAACTCCGCCCCCCGAGCCGGCCTGGCGCCGCCGTGTCCCGCCGAACACCCGGCCAATCAACTGCCCACCGACCCCCCCCCCTTCCCGGGGAGGCCGGCCGGGGGGGGGGGGGGGCGGGTACCTGGGACAACCACAGGTGCGATGGCTACTGATCGTGGCCCGACCACATACCGGAGGCGACCGTGGCTGCCGCGCGTTTGCTGTTATGGATTGGAATTTATGTGCTAATTTGATTTATATATATGCTAATAGTGCTAATAGTGCTAATTTATTTCAAGTGTCCGATCCAAGGTTTAAAAAGTTTTTTTTAGTGACCAGTGTTACATTTTCAAAGTATCTGCTGGATGCAGGAAAAAACTCGATGGCCTTCTACTTACTATTTATCATTTATAGGTGATAGTATCATTCATTTACTATCATCATTTATATATATTAATTATATCATTTTATTACCTACCTATTACATATTCTGGTTTATTCTCGTATTGATCTCTAAAATATACCATTTAGATTAGCCTTTAACCCGCGCCCCACTGGGGTCTGCGTATAACACGCCCTACTGGGGGGGGGGGGGGGGCTATCCATAGCCCCCCTCCTAACTCCGAAACTACTGGGCCGATCGTCAAAATTCAAACGGCGTCTGATAGCCCCGGAAAAACTGTCGAACGAAACCTAATTTTATTGACCTCGAGGTCACCGATGACGTCACAGGTCAGGTCAAAGTAAAAATTATTAGCATTTTGGCTTGTTCACATTTTGGGCTCTGGCCGCCGTCTTACCAGTCAGATCAGGCTCATTTTTGGTTTACACACTCGTGAACAGATGCTTTAGATACCTTGGGGGTACCAAACTTGTACTTTGATTTCAGGTCAGGGTCAGCCCGGGTCAGGTCATCACAGGTCACGGAATTATTATATCATGTGTCGGTCATGTGACACATGTTTTATGGTCCATTTAGGCCATAGATTTCGAATCTGATGTCGTCTGTGTCATTCGAGGTCATTTTGAGTCGAATTTAGCTTAGGTCAGGTCACTTTCAGGTCAAAAAGGGTCAAATTTTGAAGTTGAAAATTTTCAACAAAAAAGGTGTCTATTGGATGCAGTTTGAGCTCAGGAACACGATGGTGATATTTATATTGGGGTACGATGTCAAATACGTACTGAAAAATTGATTTGAAAAATTAATAATTGTGAATTTTTTGCAATAATGCGCGGTATAACTTGGCCATTTTTGAAGATATTCAGCTAAAACTTGCTAGAGTTAGTCATAAGTATGCGTTCTGTCACATATATTCCGGTTTTTTCGAAAAGTCAAAAACTTTTTGAAAAAATATAAAAATATAAATTTTGAATATTATTATACAAAATTTTTGAAATTTTCAAAATTTTGAAAATCCGAGATAGCAGTTTGATAGCACAGTCAATTCTGAGTCCTTTCATGCAAAGAAATTGGATCTAGCGTAAAAACTGAGCTCTTGGGAGCGATTGCCGTGGTTCAATGTTTTGCGTCGAAATCGGCCGAACATGACGTCACTCTGACGTCATTTCCGGCCGACCTATGGTAGCTACGAAATTCAAATTTTGACACAAGGTGTCAAATCGATGCAGCCGAAGGTACTTAAAGTTTGGCGTCGATACATCAAGTGGTTTGGAAGTTATTGCAGAAAAACGGGAGGGGGGGGCTATAAATAGCCCCCCCAGTGGGGCGCGGGTTAAATTGCTGTATGGATGTGATCGGATGGAAAGATAACATGCTCGGGCGATACGATGCATCAATAAGTGATAGAAAAATGGAGTGAGAGTGCTGCTGTGTGGAAAATTGAACACTATTTTACATGCCAAGAGTTGACTGGGGATGATGAATATCGAAGGTTTGGTTGTTAATCCGGACTACATATGTCGCTAATATTTTACGGATAGAGAATAAAACCTATCAAATAATTTTAAAAAGACGTATTTACACACACAAGGCGTGTTTTTAGCGGACTTGCATTTTAAATCATTGAACCCTAAAAGTGGCAAGGAGTGGGTGGGGGGGGGGGGTATTTTCCGGTGCGAGCGACTTAACCCTCGCCGAACCTACTGGTTTTCTACATACGCGCCGGCCGGGGGGGGGGGGGGGGGAGTACGACCCCCCTCGCCGTTTCCGCCGTAAAAAAACGAGCGTGTGCGCCGTTACAAGACGCAGAGATTGGTACCCGATTTGAAGGTCCTAGGTCAACCGGTGACCTCTGAGGTCAGGTCAAGTGCCCCTAGATACGGTTCAGTTTTTGGTGAATAACTTCGCAAAAAACGGCCGCAGAGCCGCGATTTTGGCAGCATCGTGTTCGCCTCGCTAGGCGCGTCGAATGATATACTTTTTGTTTGGGTCAGGTCAACTTAGGATGTTGAAATCAGGTCACGGTCAGGTCATCGCCCCCAGGTCACGAAGTTGGTAGAAAGAGGTCATGTCGCATATCATTCGATTCGGCAGGTCTTTTTGAGTCCATTGGTGGCTTTCCCGACTCGCTAGCTCAATTTGATCGGGAGTTATTGACGAAAAACTGATATGACCTTGATGACGTCATAAATGACGTCACGCAAGGTCAACATTGCAAAAGTGACGCATCTATACTTGCAAGGATTGCATGAAATCACGATTCTGTGTGCTTGAGATAGTTGGAGATCGTTACCGGCGCCAGAATAGCAGTTTTTATTTTTCCCCATTGACTTATAATGGT
Source organism: Amphibalanus amphitrite (assembly GCF_019059575.1). Lineage (NCBI taxonomy): Eukaryota > Metazoa > Arthropoda > Thecostraca > Balanomorpha > Balanidae > Amphibalanus > Amphibalanus amphitrite. Next base: position 435,249 of record NW_024882011.1, on the reverse strand, counting down.
GAGGTCACGAAAATGACCTGACCTCATATGACCTTAAGGAAAAATCCGAGATATACAAGTGGTGAGACTCGTAATGGATACTAGATCCTGCAAGTTTCATTTCCCTGTGAAAGCTCCTCTGGTAGTGAGGGCGTTGCGAAGTTGCTACATCTAAAGACCATGCAGAGGTTCACGTATGACGTCATAGGTCAGTGACCTGACCTGACCCGACAATGCGGTTGGTGTCAAAAGATCCGGCTTGAATCCAAGGTCAGGTATGCCAAGTTTCAGCTCTCTATCCCAGCGTGTTCGGAGCTATCGCGAAAAAACCCTATGGGGGGGGGGGCGACACCCGCCCCCCCCTCCGCCGGCGAGGGTTAAAGGGACAGTATCAGCAAAAAAAAAAAAATCCATGTATGGAGCTGATTTTTTTTTTTACTAGCATTTCTTATTTTTCTGAATCAGAAAAACATAGTTTAAGGACCAAACTCGGTGAAAAATATTGCAACCACATTTCATTTTCATGATTCATTTTCATGAGCGAACCACAACTATACAAGCATGGCCGCCAGTTTGGAAGCATGCAAAATTACTACAGAACTGGCGCAGATAATACATTATTGATGCTACGCTTACGCGGTCGTTCTTCTGATTGAGTTGTCCTTAGGGAGAGGTAGCCTTAGGTATTGCCTATAAAAATATAACGTGACAATTGGAGGGAGTGACAATTGGACGTGACAATTGACAATGGGAGAAAATATCACGTGACAATCACGTGATAAACGTCATACATTGGAGGGAGATTGTGATTCAAGCTGGAGGAATTCCTTTGTTAAGCCGCTAGAATCCGAAGGAAACAGCGGAAATTGCCTACGACTATTTAATGAATTTAACGGTGATGAATAAGTGCGAAAAACGTTTTGGCTTTATAAAATTTGATGAAATGACCAGGGTAAAAGTTTTATTACTGGCGGTCAATTCAAAACGGCGCAAACATTTAAACAGTGAAGATAGTGAAGCACGATTCAAAGTGTGGTACACCTTTCGTACTTTGAGCGGCGATAGCGGGATAACGGTGTGGAGCTTCGAGGATCGGTCTTCAGTTCCCAGACCAGAAAGGTGGGGCCTATGCAATGTCAAATTTCATCAAAATGGTGATACTGTCCCTTTAAGAGCGTCATTTGGGCGAACGTCATTTACCCGATAATGTCTGGGATATCCTTCCATAACGCGAGTGACTCTAGACTCTAGGGATGGGGAGGGGGTACACAGCCCTCTACATATATCCAGAACTTATCTTCTAGTTTTCGAAATTCAAACGGCGTCCAATAGTCCTAGAAAAACAGTCGAAGCATAGACCACTATATACCTATATATAGTGGTATATAGTGGTACCTATATATAGTGGTATATAGTGGTCTATGGTCGAAGGAAACCTTATTTCATTTACTTTGATGTCATTTAAATGTCTGAAATCTTCACTGAAATGTCACCGATGACGTCACAGTCCACAGATAAGGGAAAATGACAAATGCCAACATTTAGACTGCTTACTCTTCGGGCTCTGGCCACCGCCAATTAACCCGCGCCCCGCTGGGGGGGGGGGGGCAGAATCTGCCCCCCTCCCGTTTTTTGCCAATAACTTCTAAACGCGTTACGCCAGCGACGTCCAACTCTTAGTACCTTATCATACATCAATTTGACACGTTCCCTGAAAATTTGAACGAAATCTGTCGGATTTTTTTTTGACAAATTGACGTTTTAGTGACGTCATGTTCGCCATTTTCGCCTCAAAGACGGCAAAATTTCAAACGCCGCTAACATCTTCATTTTTAAAGGAATCAAGACGTAACAAAAAAAAAAAGATTTTACGTAATTCTACTTTGTCTATCAAATGGCTATCTCGGTTTTTGAAAATTTTAGATTTTGGCCCAATTTTTTTTCTCTCCAAAACTAACTTTTTTGGGAAAATAAATGTAAAATCCAAACTTTTGAGTGTATAAAAAACCGGAATATATGTCAGAGAAGTGGTCTATGTGCACCTACATACCAATTTTATGAAGAATCGGTTCAAAAATGTGGGAGTTATTCAAAATTTTATGACGTCACGACTCACGACACACAAAAATTTTGAACAATAATTTTTTTTGGGAGTTCTAGACCTCGTACGGAAACAAAAATAGCACCATTCGATTCGCTGTGAAAAACTGCAGCAGATAGATACCTTTTAAGGCAACAACCAACTTCAAAATCTGACCTCACTTGACCTGACCTTGACCTGACCTCGACCTGAAATTCATCCAGAGGTGGTCCATATCACTTATTGAGTGTGCCTATTGAATTATATGAGTAAAATGACCCATAAAACATGTGTCGCACATGCCCTTTTCTATATTTTATTTTTGGGCACCTGATCTGACCTGACCTGACCTTGACCTTGACCTTTGAATGCCACTGAATGCAACGAATATTGTCTTGGTAGTCTAAGAACACGTTTTGGGCAATCAGTCTCAGTCCATTCTTCGGCAACTACGGTGCAAGGCCGATACTGTAGAAACTTGCATTTTGTACCCTTGACCTGACCTTGACCTGACCTCTGACCTACTTAAGCAAAACAATTTGGGCTCTTAAGATCCGCCTTGTTGAGAGCTTTCGATTGCCGTTTTCCCCGTCTTTTTACGACCATCGGTTCGGAAGTTAGACAGGGGGGGGCGGAATCTGCCCCCCCCAGCAGGGTGCGTATGGCTGAATAGCCCAGCGGGGCGCGGGTTAAATAACATCAAGCCTACATTTGGTAGGTCACAAATCGTCACGGGATTTGTAATGCCTGTGTACTCCTAGGTCAGGTGGTAAGTACAAAATGGTGTGAATGTTGTAGGTCACATGGCAGAAATGGGCCATGTTTTATGGCCCAATTTGGCTACATAATTTTAAAAGTGTCATCTGTACCCCCCGAAGCCACGTTCGGTTAACCCTATTAGTGGCAGGGGGGGTTGTTTTTATCCACCCCTCAGGTTTTTTTCGGGAATATCTCCGAAACCGCTGAAGCTACGATGCTGAAATTTTCTGACTTTTCCTAAAACTAAATTGGGCACATTCCCTGAAAATTTCAAGTTCATAACTTTACCAGGGGCGGCTCCAGAGCACTGGGAATCGGGGGTCCTATTCGTGAAGCGAGTCATTTGGGCGAAGATCACGATGCTGCACCAGTTTTACGAACAGTGAATGAAAGGTATCATGTGATAACATATACAAAGTTATTGTGCATCCTCTTTTGACACGTTTTTGCTATAATAGGCGGATCCAGGCGTCCAAAAAGGGGGGTTATTTTTTACCTCCCAACATATGTGCCCTGACACCGCCTATGCATGACCAATACAATTTTAGTCGTTTTCTCATAAGAAAATTGTAACATAACAAGACCATTGCCACCCTTTTTAGAAACAGTACCAACAAAAACCTTATTTACTATACTTTTTGTGTACCCCCAATCTCAATGATCTGTATCCGCCTATGATTTTTGAAAATGCATATTTTTTAGGATCCATGTGAATTCCTGGTTCATTCTCTATCGATCGGCAAAAGTTGTGTTAAGATTGGTTCAGAAACCTGGCCGTGATAAACAGTCCAAAATGTATCTGCAATTTGCCCGTTTTTACCCCCCTCTACCCCCCTATTGACATTTTTTAATTTTATTTTTTTAGAAATGTAGATCTCGTTGAGCCAAATCGAATGCCGTTTGAATTTTGAAAATCGGCCGGTTAGATCTCGAGATATCAAGGGGGGGGGGGGTCGTAAACAGCCCCCCCCCCTGCCACTAATATGGGGTAGCCAGGAGCCTGCCACTAATAGGGTTAAGGCGGAGCGCAGGTTACTGACTGGTAAATTAAACTCAAACTTTCAAGCTCAAAACTTTGAACAGCAAATGCACTTGTCAGATTAAGTCTGACCTCAAGAACACAAAAGTTCTAGTTGCTTCGGGGTACGACGTGTAAAACGTACTGAAAATTGCATTTGAGCTATTGATGACGGTGAATAAAAAGCGGATAACTTGTCCATTTTTGAAGACATCGTACTGTTTTTTTTTTTAGATCGTAAATATTTCATGGGATTTTTATTGCGTTTGTCCTTAAATCAGGCATCTTCGTCCTACAGTAGCTAGAAAAATGGTGTTTGCACCAGTTTTGGGTACGTTTTGGCGCCTGATGACTCCCAGTGCTGCTAAACAGGGCCTCTGACCTGCTTTCGAACATTTTCTTCTCAGTCTTACGCATTCTTTGTTTCTGGAAAACGGGTAATCACTGCAGTGAGTGACCTTCGCAGTAATTGAGGGTCGTCCTTTTTGGTGTTCACAGCCTGTTTTATTGGCTTATGAAGTTCTGTCGCCGCATCAGCGCATACATTCAAGGGTACTGAAAGTTTTGTCACGATCGGCCGCTTTTTGCGCGAGTTATTCGCGAAAAACCAGGGAGGTCTGTTCGACCCTCTCCCCAATAAGTGCGAGAGTTAACATGATAAATAACCTTATATACTTAGTATATAATATAATAAATAATTATACAATCTACTAGTAGCACAATGAATTAAATATAACCAAATCAACGTGATGAAAGATGAATGACATCTGACCAAGAATGTCTTGTTCCCACATATTGCTAATTGTCGTGTTTCAATAAAGTGTTGTTCTCAACATTGTCCTGCTAAGTCCTGCTTCCTAGTTCCTACTGACTAAACAGATTTCAAACCGCCTAGGCAGTGTCTCGAATGTTGTCATTCGGCCTAGGCGGTTGTCAAACGGCCTGAAATTTCAGGCGGTTTGCAAACAGCCTGGAGCTTCAGTCCGTTTTCAAAGTGCCGGCTTTTCAGTCCGATTGCAAACTGACTGGGCCGCAGAGGCGGATCCAGCTCAGAGTTTTTTTTTGGGGGGGGGGGGGGGCAAACCATAACAATTTATCGATTTTTTTTCCATGCCTCGTCCATAGGCGTAATGTTAAAATTATGCCGTTTGGGGGGGGGGGGGGCAAATGCCCATTTTGCCCCCCCCCCTGGATCCGCCACTGCTGGGCCGCTCAGGTCGTTTACAAACGGACGAAGTTTTCATACGGCCTGTAACATACCTATATATTATCCGTTTTCACGACGGGCTTGAATTTGACCGAATCTGCACCAAATCTGCTTTATAGCAAATATCTAAATATCTTCATATCATGAATGTATTTCAGTGTTTTAATCGATAATAATGTCTGACAGTGACAATATTACAAAGCAGCCATATAAGCAATTAGTGCAATTACATAGTGCCACCCGTAGTTGATAGCTACTAAGAGGCACACTGAACCTAATTTGACCAAATATGCACCACATCTGCACTAAATGTACATCAAATGTGTACCAGATAGCTTTGTGAAAACGGTTATTATTCGGTTTCTCACGACGGATATCTGGTACGAATTTGGTTCACATTTGGTGCAGATTTGGTCAAATTAGGCTCATTGCGTTTCTTAGAAGTTATCAGCTTCGGTTTTATAGTTGCTTGTATACCTGCTTTTTCAAATCATCAGACATTATTTTTACCGGAATAAATTCATGATACGAAGATATTTGCTGTAAAAAAGATTTGGTGCAGATTTATATTGTCGAGTTTGGTGCATTCGCCATTTAACCAGTCGTGAAAACGGTCATTGCGCCAGAGACCCCTGCACAGCAATTTAGCAAACTTCGGCGCCAGAGACGTGAGCTTCAAATAGCTGCCACAAATAGAGTAGTTCAGCGATAAAGACAAATTACGAGCGCGGTGTGTAGCGTTTGACCTAGGGAAAATAAAAAAAAATAGTTTTGGTGACCAGAGGTCAGAGGCAGGTCAACGACCCTGTGCTAGGGCTTCAGTTTCCCACGAATAACTTCTATAAAGATGGTCCTAGGGCTACGGCAGTGGTTCCAACACATTCGTCTTGTCAAACCGCGTCGAATGACACATTTTTTGTTTGGAAAAGTTTAAGTTTTATGTTGACCTCACGTGACCTCCAATGACCTTTGGTTAACCTTAACACATGAAGAGCGTATATGATAGGTTCATAGCCCCTGATCACGATTCTGGCATCCGTTTCGCTCTAAGCATCCATTTAGAGCCTCAGGATAGCAAAACTGCCTTAACCCGCGCCCTGATGGGGGGGCCATTTTGGCCCCCCCTGTGGTTTTTCTTAAATAGCGAGAAAACGGCGGCGCGCAGCGCCGCCAAATTTTGGGTACCTTACCGAGCATCAATTTGACACCTTCACACAAAATTTCAAGTCACAGGTAACCTCAGGTCAGGAGTTATTGAGGTCAAACTGAGGTCATGTTCGAGTAAAAATGAGCAAAAAACATGACATCTTGAAACGCTCACCAATTCTACAGTTAACAAGCAATTTTAAAGTTCTTTACGTGGTTGTGTAGAGAAAAGACGGCGCTACAAAACTGCTACCTCGGATTTTCGAAATTTTTGGATTTTGACCACAAAAAATAAAAAAAATGATTTTTTTAGAAAAACTCAAAAAATTTCCAATTTTTTTTTCGAATTTCGAAAAAACCGGAATATATGTGATAGTCCCTGCGCTCTTCGATATACATACCAAATTTTAGATCGATACCTCTTTTTTTGGCCAAGTTATAGCGAAAAAACTGTTAAAAATTGATGACGTCAAATTTTTGAACTCCATTTTTAACAATTCTAGACCTAGTAGCCCAAAACGGAGACCACCATTGAACTCCCCGTGACAAGCTGCATCGAATCGATACCCATTTTATGCAAAAATATCAACTTTGAAATTTGACCTAATTTGACCTGACCTTGACCTGACCTTGACCAAAACGTGACCTAAGCTAGCCCTAAAGTCTGTCTGACCCACATAATCGCATTTGTCATGTAAAATGGACCATAAAACATGTATCACACGACACTTTCATATTGTGACCCCCAGTGACCTGACCTCTGTGACCTGACCTGGTATCAGTCACCTCAAATAGCAAAATATGTGTTTGAAGAACATTTCCTCATCGATGATTTTCAATGAAATGCATTTTACTCGATTTTACAACGCATTTCTTGAAATGCCTGTAAACGGTGAAAATTCGACCTTTGACCTGACCTGTGACGTCATCGGTTTGACCGAGGTCAATGAAATGGGGTCACAAGGTAGTTCCCCGTTGGGGCTATCCAACACCGTTTACCGCTTGTCGCTATGTTGCGGGGTTCTCGAGATCTGAGGGGGGGGGGGCCAAAATGGCCCCCCCCATCAGACCGCGTTGCTCGGCAGACCCCATCTGGGCGCGGGTTAATTGTTACGGATGACTTGAATCAATGAAATAGCCTCTAACAAGGATGCTGTTTCATGACATTGACCTTGGAGTAGCCTTGCATCGTAAGGTGAACCACAAATAGGGGCCTGATAAGCTTTAACCCTCGCCGGCCGAGGGGGGGGGATGCCGCCCCCTCCATAGGGGTTTTTTTCGCGATAGTTCCGAACACGCTGGCGATAGAGAGCTGAAACTTGGCATACCTGACCTTTGATTTAAGCCGGATCTTTTGACACCAACCGCATTTTTTGATCAGGTCAGGTCACTGACCTATGACGTCATAAGTGAACCTCTGCACAGTCTTCAGATGTCGCAACTTCGCAACGCCCTCACTGCCAGAGGAGATGTCACAGGGAAATGAAACTTGCAAGATCTAGTATCCATTATGAGTCTCACAACTTGTATATCTCGGATTTTTCCTTAAGGTCATATGAGGTCAGGTCATTTTCGTGACCTCACCATTATAAGTCAATGGGGAAAAATAAAAACTGCTATTCTGGCGCCGGGAACGATCTCCAACTATCTCAAGCACACAGAATCGTGATTTGATGCACTCCTTGCAAGGTTAAATGCGTCACTTTTGCAATGTTGACCTTGCGTGACGTCATTTATGACGTCATCAAGGTCATATTAGTTTTTCGTCAATAACTCCTGATCAAATTGAGCTAGCGAGTCGGGAAAGCCACCAATGGACTCAGAAAGACCTGCCGAATCGAATGATATGCGACATGACCTCTTTCGACCAGCTTCGTGACCTGAGGGTGCTGACCTGACCTTGACCTGAGGTCAACACCTAAGTTGACCTGACCCGAACAAAAAGTATATCATTCGACGCGCCTGAGCGAGGCAAACACGATGCTGCCAAAATCGCGGCTCTGCGGTCGTAGGGGAAGTTGGGGCAATGCCGGAGTTGGGGCAAAGCCGAAATTCGAGATATCTCGAAAACCGTACGACATGGATGCCACCTGTCAGTGATGCTCTGAAGCTTAAAGGGACAGTATCACCATTTTTATGAAATTTGACATTGCATAGGCCCCACCTTTCTGGTCCGGGAACTGAAGACCGATCCTCGAAGCTCCACACCGTTATCCCGCTATCGCCGCTCAAAGTACGAAAGGTGTACTACACTTTGAATCGTGCTTCACTATCTTCACTGTTTAAATGTTTGCGCCGTTTTGAATTGACCGCCAGTAATAAAACTTTTACCCTGGTCATTTCATCAAATTTTATAAAGCCAAAACGTTTTTCGCACTTATTCATCACCGTTAAATTCATTAAATAGTCGTAGGCAATTTCCGCTGTTTCCTTCGGATTCTAGCGGCTCAACAAAGGAATTCCTCCAGCTTGAATCACAATCTCCCTCCAATGTATGACGTATATGTATGACGTCATCTGATCAGTCTCGATCTCAACGACAACTCAATCAGAAGAGCGGCCGCGTAAGCGTAGCGTCAATAATGTATTATCTGCGCCAGTTCTGTAGTAATTTCGCAGGCTTCCAAAGTGGCGGCCATGCTTGTAGTGGTGGTTCGCTCATGAAAATGACTCGCTCATGAAAAAATATTTTTCACCGAGTTCGGTCCTCAAACTATGTTTTTCTGATTCAGAAAAATAAGAAATGCTAGTAAAAAAAAAATCAGCTCCATACATTGATTTTTTTTCGATGATACTGTCCCTTTAAGTGACTACCAATTATCGCATGTTTGTTACCAGTCGTCATTCGGAATACTTCGGCTGTGAGGGCGCCAAGAGCGTTTTCAAGGTACGTTTCCTTTGTACTACATGCGTCTTCGAAGCTGCATTTCCTACTCATTATGCTACCGTTTGTCTGGCCAATTCGGTCAAGTAATCTTCAGCACGTCTTTGCATAAGTGTGCTGCCTATTTGAAATTTATACAGCACGTTGAAAAGTTATGGGCCTGCAAATGAAAGTATGGCTAGCTGGGGTAATGCCGAAAACGTGCAATTACGCGCGTTAAAGCACGCTACGTGAACTTTACCGCTGTAGAATAGCAACGCGTATTTTTAGTCACACAAATTACACTTTTAACCGACACAACGGCCTGTTACCATAAGGAATGATGTACCTGGCCTTTTCTTATTATATCACACAATTATAACTTCCAGTGTGCACCAAGCGTCCTCAAGCTCTTAAAACGCGTGTCAGCTTTGACGAATTCTGGGCCCAATCTTACCAATGCCGTAACTAGGATTTGGCAGCACTGGCCGGAGTTTACGGCACTGATATCAAATATATCCTTTTTAATTACATCCAGCTAATCTTGTCCAATGATTTTGATAGCGTTAATGATTATGAATGTTGCCTAAACGAATGAATAAGTGATTGTGGAATAGTTCTGAATGTTACCAAATGCCGTGAATGCGCATTCACGGCATTTGGTAAGATTGGGCCCTGGATACAATTTGAGATAAAATAGCAAAACATCAATTTCGGCATTCCCTTAGATCATTTCTCCCATTTTCGGCTTTCCCCGCAGTCCGGGGCAACGCCGAAAAAGTCACTTCTTTGATATTTTAGTTTGTGCGCTTAACGGTATGCGAATTCATCAAATGCGCCTGGTATGTTTGAAAGGCAAAAGACTGGCCTCTCGAATGACGCCAACAAGAATAGCTTATGTTGTCTACCTTGCGTGCTACGGGCGTCAGAAAAAAGTATTCGGCGTTCCCCTAACTTCCCCCATTTTGCGAAGTTATTCACCAAAAACTGAACCGTACCTTGGGGCACTTGACCTGACCTCAGAGGTCACCGGTTGACCTAGGACCTTAAAATCGGGTACCAATCTCTGTGTCTCGTAACGGCGCATACGCTCGTTTTTTTCCGCGACGCGCTAGCTCCACCAGGGGCGAAACGGCGAGGGGGGTCGTACCCCCCTCGGCCGGCGCGTATGTAGAAAACCAATAGGTCCGGCGAGGGTTAAAACATTCCAAAACATCTTGGAATTTAATACACAAGATATGTGAAAAAGTGATAAGTTTGAGGCTAATTTTGAGCGTGACTTTGACCTTCACCTTGAATATTGTGCAGATGATCAAAGTTTGCAGATTCTCGTCTTTCGTTTTACACCCATTTTTGCCGGTTTCCTGCATTCTGCCGTCCCCTGGAAGACTTATTCTGATATCATTACACATATGCTGGTTTTTGCCATTGACCTTGACCTCTGACCTTGAAAATCGACCTGAGTTCAACAATTTTATGTGCTTTAGAATCGTCTCGTAAAGACCTTTGTTTGGTACCGCTTTTTCATAGCTCCCTTATTTACAGAGCTAGCTCCTCCCTTATTTACGGGGGGGGGGCGAAAAACGCCCCCCCTGGCTGTGGTGGTTGGGGTTATCCCCGGGCCTTGCCGGGCTAATTGCGTTATTTGGCCTAATTACCATAGACTTACGAGTAAGATTAAACCGCGCCCCGTTGAAGTCTGACAGGTTCCAGGTCCTTTTAGGGGGGAGGAGGCAAGGGCCCCCGTCGTATCTCCCAAACAAATAGTCGGATAGGAAAAAACTCAAACGGCATTCGAAAGGGCTCATCGAGAATGAGATGCACATTGCACAAGATGCAGTATCAATGATCTCGATTTGTTTTACCTGTGACGTCACAGGGTGGGCAAACAAGGTCGGGCCTGTCCAACTTACAATGACGAGCAGTCAGTCCTAAAAAATAAATCGAAAAACCACAGGGGAGCCCGTTGCCCCCCCCCCTGAACAGGCCGCGGGTTAATGCTGATATCTGAATACTGATTCATCATTCCAAATTACTCATTTTTATTAACCCACGCCCCGTAAGGCTATCGGCGGACCCTACCACCCGTAGGGGGGGGGGGGCGTTTCGGCCCCCCTAAGATCTCGGAAATTTACCGGCCGATTTTCAAAATTCAAACGGCGTTCGATAGCCCCACCCGGGAACTACCTTGTGACCAAATTTCATTGACCTAGGTCAAACCGATGACGTCACAGGTCATGTCAAAGGTCGGATTTTCACCGTTCACAGGCATTTCAAGAAATGTGTTGTGAAATCGAGTAAATTGGTAAGTTATTGAAAACCATCGATGATACATACATTGTTCGTGAAACACATACTTTGCTATCTGAGGTCACTGATACCAGGTCAGGTCACAGAGGTCAGGTCACTGGGGTTCACAATATGAAAGTGTCGTGTGATACATGTTTTATGGTTCATTTTACATGACAAATGCGATTATGTGGGTCCGGCAGCCTTTGGGGCTAGCTTAGATCACGTTTTGGTGAAGGTCAGGTCAAGGTCAGGTCAAATTAGGTCAAATTACAAAGTTGAAGACCTCCCCCTCCTATCTCCGAAACTACTGAGCCGATCGTCAAAATTCAAACGGCGTCTGATAGCCCTGGAAACACTGTCGAGCGAAACCTATTTTCATTGACCTCGAGGTCACCGATGACGTCACAGGTCAGGTCAAAGTAAACATTATCGGCATTTTTACTTGTTCACAATTTAGGTTCTCGCCGCCGGCTGACAAGTCCGATCAGGCTTATTTTTGGTTTACGCACTCCTTGATATATGCCTTAGATACCCTGAGGTACCGAACTTTAACTTCTAATTTTCCAGGTCAAGGCCAGGTCATCCTATGTCACGAAAATTGTACATCATGTATCGGTCACGTGACGCATGTTTTATGGTCCATTTTACTCGTAGTTTCGAAAATAATGTCGTCTGTGCCATTTGAGGTCGTTTGCAGCTGAATTTACCGGAGGTCAGGCCACTTTCAGGTCAGAAAAGGTCAAATTTTGAAAATGAAAATTTTTCAACAAAAAAGGTGCGTGACGCGTGTCAGATGCAATTTGAGCTCAGGAACACGATGGTCCCATTTATATTGCTAAACGCTGTCAAAAACGTACTGAAAAATGGTTTTGAAAAATATATAATTGTAAAATTTTGACAATAATGCTAATAACTTGGCTATTTTTGAAGATATTGAGCTAAAACTTGCTAGAGTATTTCATCAGTATGTGTTCTATCACATTCATTCCGGTTTTTGCGAAAAATCAATAAAAAAAAATCAAAAAATATATTTTTGTAATTGTAAAAATATATTTTTTTCCAAAATTTTCAAATTTTTGAAAATTCGAGATAGCAGTTCGATAGCTACTTGTATTTGTAGCCCACTGATACAAAGAAATTGGATCTAGCTTTAAAACTAAGCTCTTGAGAGCGTTTGTCGTAATTCAATATTTTGAATCAAAATCGGCTGACATGACGTCACTCTGACGTCATTTTTGGCCAAACTATAGTAGCTAGAAAGTTGAAATTTTATTACAAGGTGTCAAATTGATGCAGCTGAGGGTATCGCAAGTTTCGTGTCGATCTGTCAAACGTTTTAGACGATATTGCCGAAAAACGGGAGGGGGGCTGTGTAGACCCCCCAGTCATGCGCGGGTTAAGATCCCAAAATTTTGAAAATCCGAGATAACAGTTTTGTAGCGCCATCTTTTCTCTACATGACCATATAAATAACTTTGAAATTACTCAGTAACTGTAGCTTTTGTAAGTGTTTCAAAATTTCATGTTTTTTGCTCATTTTGCTCGAACATCACCTCAATTTGACCTCAATAAATCCTGACCTAAGGTAACCTAAGACTTTAAATTTTGTGTGAAGGTGTCAAATTGATGCCCGGTAACGTACTTAAAATATGGCGGCGCTGCGCGCCGCCGTTTTTTGCTTTTTAGGAAAAACCACAAGGGGGGGGGGCGAGGTTTAAAGAATGATTAAAACACGTCTAAAGTTTAAATTGAGTGCCCTTTTGCATTTATTCACAATTGGTGGCTGATGCAAAGGATTCTGTGATAGTCTATATCACCTAAATCAGCCATTTCTTAGCTACCTAAATGTTTGCCATCAGCCATCTGTTAAACACGAATTGTTTTTTCGTCAGCTGTATTGCGAAAATACCTATTGATGAGAACTGTGGATGCACTGCATAGGTATTTACATGTTTTAGATAGAGACGTTAACCCGGCAGGCGGTGGGCCTCCCGGCCACCTTCCGCGCGGTGGGGGGGGGGGCATTTTTTTGCCCCCCCCCCTCGTATCTCCGAAACTACTGGACGGATCCGGAAAATTCAAACGGCGTTCGATAGCCCTGTCAAATTTGTCGAAGGAAACCAAATTTCATTGACCTCGGGGTCACCGATGTCGTCACAGGTCAGGTCAAAGATAAAATGTTTCACCGTTCACGGGGCTTCTAGGGAAAGCGCTATAACACTGAGTAAAACGCATTTTGTCGAAAATCAGCGATAAGGCGTCAGTTGTCTAGTAGGTATATATGTTGCTATTAGAGGTCACTGGTCATACCAGGTCAGGTCACAGGTCAGGTCACCAAAGGTCACCAAGGGTCACCACATGAACCCAACTTTACTAAGGTTGTGCGATGCATGTTTTATGGCCAGTTTTTCATTTCCAACTCAATGGTATTGGTTATAAGACCATCAGGTACGGTTTAGAGAGAGAGAGAGAGAGAGAGAGAGAGAGAGAGAGAGAGAGAGAGAGAGAGAGAGAGAGAGAGAGAGAGAGAGAGAGAGAGAGAGAGAGAGAGAGAGAGAGAGAGAGAGAGAGAGAGAGAGAGAGAGAGAGAGAGAGAGAGAGAGAGAGAGAGAGAGAGAGAGAGAGAGAGAGAGAGAGAGAGAGAGAGAGAGAGAGAGATCCCTTTATTGGCAGACTCTAGGTCCATAAACGAGGCATACACTCAGCTAGGGCACAAAGGCCCAATATAACACAATCTCAACTTCCATACAAGCTCTTGGACCATGCTTTCCTTATCAAGGAAGTGTGGGCCAAGTCACTAAAGAATAGTGACAACACAATCCTGTTGGAAGATCGTGCAAGACGTGACACAAAGTTCCACACTGATCTACGATACAACGCGTCAAAGCCAGGTAAACACTCCTGAACAAACATATTAGACGCACTGCAAAACCTATCGTAGCCAAGAAACATCCTGGCAGCATTATTAAAACACACCTTGAATTTCGTTAGAACAGATGCATGAAAGGAGTGCCAAAGGTGCACACAACTGACATTTGAACAGTAGGTAGTATACAGGTACTTCTTAACGGAGTATGAACACATTGCAAATTTTCGACTCAAAGAATTCGCACGACAGCACAAATTACGATATTGTTGATGAATTTCCATGTCATCAGCCCTGGTGCTTTTGTTAGTAAGCTGAAATCCAAGATACTTGTACGAGTCAACAAACTTCAATTCACTACCACCAAGAGTGACAGACGGTACGTACAGATCGCGGAAATTTCTAGGAAGAATTGTCATACACACGGTCTTTTTCGTATTGAACTTAATATCATGACCATCTGCATACGTAACACAAAGATCCAGCATTTTCTGATTTATGCTACCGTGAAAGTGGCACCCAAAACCACATTGTGCGAGAAGCATTGATAAATCATCAGTATACACATTGAACAAAAAAGGAGATAAAATGCCCCCCTGTCTTACGCCATTCGACACTGTAAATCCCTCTGATAGCTCGTCGCCCCATAACACATGAAATTGTTGTGATGTGTACCACGAACAGAGCAATTTTACTAGATGAATATCCATTTTCCTTTCTAACAGCTTAGCAAAAAGTGTCCAGTGGTTTACACGATCAAATGCCTTGCGGGCGTCAAGAAAACAAAGAAATACAGGACTTCTGTTTCGCAGAAAGTAATCAGTGACCTCCTTTAGAGCATATATGGCCAAGTCGGTTGAATGGTTCTCCTTAAAGCCAAACTGGTGATGGCCTGTAGAAAGCTGGTCAGAACATCGGTTTAAAATAGCCCTCTCTAATATCTTAGAGCCCACACTGGCAATAGCAATTGGACGATAATTATCCTTTTCAGACAGTTTTCCGGCTTTGTCTTTAACAATAGGTGTTAGCACAACTTTTGCAAAAGAATGCGGTATGCAGCCATGTCTCACCATCATAGACAAACACAAAGACAAGTGTGTGGCACATGGGACCCTAGCATGTTTAAAATGTTCAGCACTGAGGCCATCATTTCCATTAGAGCGACCAGATGCAAGCTCGTGAATGGATTTCAGAACCTCAGGGACTGAGAAACACTTGAAAGTATTTGTTTCCTCCTGAAACTGCCCTAAGACATACTCTTTACGATCCGTCTTATCCACGCTATTCAAAATGTCTGAAAAATGATCCTTCCACATGTCAGCAATATTCTTACATCCCGAAACACCATCAATCGAATGAGACAGTGGAGGGCTCTTATTCAATTTCTTTACCTCCTTCCAGAAAGCAGACAAGCTGTAAGGATTTTGAACGAGTTTATCTGCTAGTGACTTAGCCCTCATTTCTTTCTCATGCCGAAGACAGAACCGTAAAGCATACTTAAATCGTGACCGCGCCAGACGTAATTGCAGGTAAATGTACCCATCCCTGGGCTTGCCAATTAAAGCCCACAACGAATAAATATCACAGAGTAAGTCATGGCTGTCTTTAACATATTCGTTCCATCCAGAAATATTACGTTTCTTCTTATATCCTAGGCACTTCGATATTGTGAGCTCAGATGCTTTTTGTAAGCAGCTAATTATTTCATCATAGTAGGCATTAACCCTAGAACGCCTAGGGGGGGGGGGGGTTGTATCAACCCCCCCCCCCTGAGGTTTTTTCGAAGTGCACGCTAAACGGCTTGTCGTAGCGGGCTGAAATTTTCAATACCCTCTGGGGCAACCTTTGCGCATCTTTTGCCGAAAAAAATTGATCGGGTCATGTCAGGTCACGGAGTTATGACGTCATAAGAGGTACAGCCTCCGGCCGACAGTTACCAAACGTGTGCGCCGAATCCCTAGGTTTTCTGCCGGTGATACCCACATTGTTTGATGGATCATGATGAAACTTCCCATGCATGTTGGGGCAAGCATTGGCTATCGTGTGGTGCAAGAAAATTGACCGGGTCAGGTCAGGTCACGGAGTTATGACGTCATAAGAGGTACAGCCTCCGGCCGGATTTTCACGAAGTGTGTACCGAGTCCCGAGGTTTTCTGCTGATGCTATCCACATTGTTTAATGGATCGTCATGAAACGTCCCATGCATGTTGGGGCAAGTATTGGCCATCGTGTGGTGCAAGAAACTTGACCGGGTCAGGTCAGGTCACGGAGTTATGACGTCATATGTGGTACAGCGTACGCCGCCATTTCTGAGAAGTGAGTGTCTGATAAATGCGCCCCCAGCTTTTTTACGATTGCATGTGGAGTAGTGCATGTATGCTAATAGAACTTTCCAGACATGTTGGGACATCTATTGACTAACTTTTGAAATAAACAAAGTGGCCGGGTCATGTCAGATTAGAGAGGTATGACGTCATGAGTGGTCCAACATCCCGTACGGTTATGTGCAGCCGTAAATTATTTGTTTTACAACGATTATATGAGCAATTATCGTTTGCTGTGAATTGATTGTTGGAAGTTGGAAATACACTTTTCTGAGTCGTTACCTACAGTATTTATAGCGGAGCAGTGGTCAACAGCCGACGAATCGGGACAAACACCGGAGGGTGATGTGACACCATATCACTCATCAGCAATAGGCCTCTTACTTTTATAGGGTAAATACACCAAAAACACCATATATGATGCAGAATTGAGTGGGGAATACGTTGTTGAAGGTTTGAAGTTAATATCTCTCACCGTTTTGCCGCAATCGTTGCGCAAAGTTGAAAAAGTTTGATTTTTTCGGAAAATTTGACCTTTGACCGGTCATAAGTAGGTCAAATGTTGACCTAGGACAAAAAAATATACCACCAATCGCGAGATCTCGTTGAGAGCAATCCGTTGGTTTTTTCCGCTAAGCTCTACGACCTTCCGTTTCGAAACGCCAGGGGGGGGGTCGTAACAACCCCCCCCCCCCTGGTCGTTCGTGTTATGAGAAATGGCCTGGTCGTGCGAGGGTTAATTAAATCAAAGTGTTCTTTTGTATCTGAACACTCATCACAGTGCAAGAGATCGGTAGGAACGGTAAGCTGGGACAGACCGTCATTCACAGCAGAACTGTAAGTTGCGATATCCTCGGGACTAAGCGAATCCCAGTCTACGATCCACCTCAACCTCTGTTCAGTGTCAGAAACATGACACACATTCTCATGCAACTGAGTATCGATATTGGCCACTATGGGGAAGTGATCAGAACTGAGAATAGATTGATCAATCGTAACGCTATCAACAAGAGCATAAAACCCCCTCGTGCAAACGATATGGTCCAACCAAGTCTCCACCTCATGGCCATCATTAATGTGTGTCACAGTGTTTGAGGGAAGGTACTGAATATCCGCTATCACCAAGCGAGAATCATTACAAAACGACTCAAGCTCTTTACCGAACTCAGTTCCTTTGACCACATCTGCATTAAAGTCACCAAGCACACATACGTATTGGGAATCAAATTCATCGATGATCGTTTTGAGCTTACCTAGGTAGAAAACATAACTGTCGAAATTGAGGTTTGTGTTGTAAGGCAAATATACACCAACAAAAAGAATTTTTACACCACTACACGAATATTCCAAACCGACTATCCGGTCATCCTCATAACATACTGGCTTCACGTGAGAGGCCAAAGAGTTACGCCATAATACAGCTACACCACCGTACGGTCTACCTCTGATTAAGCCCGCAGATGGGTCAATCGAAGAAATACCAAAAGAAGCGAAATCACCGTGAATATTGCAGAGAGTAGCCAGATCTGCCGGAAAGAGCCAATGCTCTTGAAGAAAAACAATATCCGAACTTTCACACAAACTATGAATCCCACCAAAATTACGTTTAGCCGATTTACAGTTATATGAACTTATCTTCAACATGACAAAAATAAAAATGAAAAGCGTAAGCGTACGTACAGACCCCAGGATAGAGACCATGTCTATGAGCGAAGCACTGGTGCCCTCTCCGCAGAAGGATTCAGAGTTTTTCGTTTCTGGAAGAACCGCCGAATCACAAGACCATGAGCCCACAGTTCAGGGTCAAGTAAGTTCACATCTACAGGTGGGTTGATCAGGTCAAGGCGATACGATTCGTAGCTGTCGAAGCGTGTCGGCAGCTTTTCTGCCGTCACCGATTCCGCACCTGACTGCTGTTGGACGTAAGAGGTGACGGAATCCACGCCTGTGCCCGGTGGCAGCCGAGACATAAACATGGAGAAGCGCCTAACCCCTGCCACGGCCTTTATCGGTCCTGCCTTCTTTGCCCCGATCACAGCAGGAGACTTACCAGGAAGGGAGGTCTTCACACTAGCCGTCACCTCAGGACCAGCGACGGCACCACCTGTAGCGCCACCTGCTGGAGCAGAAGGCTGCGGTTTCCGAGCTGGGGGAGTACCTCTTTTCGAACGGTTCGCAACTGTCCATTCACCCCCCTGAGGGCGAGAGGCTGCACCTTGAGCGACTTCGGCATACGTCTTGTCACTCAACAAGTGCGAAGAGTGCTCAGCCAGATCGCGAGCCTGTCCAGGAGAAGCAGATGCATGTATTGCAACCTCTTCAACGCGCTTAGACGTATCCGCTGTAGCTTTCAGTACATCTTGGATCATCTCTTTCATTGAAGACAGTTCGACCTCCATCAGCTGCTGTTTCCGCATCAGCGAGCTTACGTCGATGCAGTCCACAGCAATCGGAGGAAGCTTTGATAGATCCATGGCGACGAACTTGGGAAGACTAGCTCTGTCACATTCGAGCAGCATTTTAGCAATCCCATCAATTGTACATCTTCTTCTTATTTTGTCCACGACGAATACCAATTCTCAGTCCTTCATCGACATGATCGCATAGTAGGCATTTAGCGGCCTCGACGTCATCATCAGTAAAGCTGTCACTCACCATCTTAGAGATCACATCCAGAGGTACACTGTCAATCTTGCAAAGCATGTAGCAGAGCAACTCATTGATGATAATACTCATGGTTTGACTCAAGATAACTAGAACATATTATTATTTTGTTAATTAATTGAAAGCACGTGCCATTGGTCGAAAAAATCAAGTTCGGTTTACCGGGAAATTGACGCAAAAATTAGCCACTTTCTACTTGAAAAATGACTTAATATAAATCCAAATTACACGATAATTCAAATAGAGGCTATTTTAGGCTTGCGGCCTCTGACAGAAAATGAAACACGCTACAAGAAGATCTACATCACAATCTTCAGCGTAAGTTAAAAACCCCAGAAATCACCTTTCCAAGATGGAGCAACGAAAAGTCATCCATCCAATCCAATCGCCACCGACGATCCATTTAGGTCACTTTCTGGTGGAGGTCAGGTCAAGGTCAGGTCAAAAAAGGTCAAATTTCAAAGTTAATATTTTTGCATAAAATGGGTATCAATTCGATGCAGCTCGTCACGGGGAGTCTAATGATGGTCTTTGTTTTGCGCTACGAGGTCTAGAATTGCTAAAAATTGAGTTTGAAAATTTGACGTCATCAATTTTGAACAGTTTTTTTCGCTATAACTTGGCCAAAAAAAGAGGTATTGATCTCAAATTTGTTATGTAGATAGAACGCGGTAGGGACTATCACATATATTCCAGTTTTTCGAAATTCAAAAAACGTTTTGGATTTTCTGGCTATTACAGGGTGACACAAAAAAAACGGTCATCATCAAAATTCGAATAACTTCGGAAGTTTTATTCAGATCATCACCAAACTTCGGCCACTTTAGGTCACACCTATGTAGCAGACATCCACCAAGTTTCAAGTCTTCACTACGAATACTTTTAGTACAGTGTGTGTTTTACGGACGCTCCACAATGTGCTCCAGGTGAGCGCCCCGGCGCTGCAGGGCGTAGGCACACCTGCATCCGGCGGGCAAAGTTGTCGATAACCCGATAAGAATAACGTTTCAGGGGTAACACACCCCCTGAGCACTGTCTCCAGAGGCCATTGCACTCTGTAAAGTGCACAGCCATCGGGTTATCGACAACTTTGCCCGCCGGATGCAAGTGTGCCTACGCCCTGCAGCGCCGTGGCACTCACCTGGAGCACATTGTGGAGCGTCAGTAAAACACACACTGTACTAAAAGTATTCGTAGTGAAGACTTGAAACTTGGTGGATGTATGCTACATAGGTGTGACCTTAACTGGCCGAAGTTTGGTGATGATCTGAATAAAACTTCCGAAGTTATTCGAAATTTGGTGATGACCGTTTTTTTTGTGTCACCCTGTATATTCAAAAAATCTATTTTTTGATTTTTAGGGATCAAAATCCAAAAAATTCGAAAAACCGAAATAGCAGTTTTGTAGCCCTCTTGATTCCAGACCTTTTATTAATGGAACATTTTTCTGTATCTCTAAAGCTGTAGGCCTGACATCTCTTCCCGCGAAACCTTTTTTGGGTCGAAAATGGCAAAACAGACGTCACTCTGACGTCATTAGCGGCCAACCTATCATAGCCTTTGGAAAAAATTTGGTCACCATGTGCACTAGCTACTCCCGGGAGGGTACTGAAAGTTTGGTGACGATCGGCGCAGCGGTTCTCGAGATATATCGAAAAAACTAAAGGGGGCAAAAATGCCCCCCCCCACCGCCTGGAAGGTTAATAGCCGTTTTCACGGCGGGTTATCCGGCGAGTGCACCTAATTTGACCAAATCTGCACCTTATCTCTTTTACAACAAATATCTTTATTTTATGGATTTATTTCAGTGTTTTAATCGATGATGCTCTCTGATAATATGGCAAAGCAGGCATATAAGCAATTAGTGCAACCCTAGCTGATAGCTACTAGGAGACACAAGCCGTTTTCACGACGGGCTATCCGGCGAATGCACCTGATTTGACCAAATCTGCACCTATTTTTCTTTTACAGCAAACATCTTCATTTTATGAATTTATTTCAGTGTTTTAATCGATGATGCTCTCTGATAATATGACAAAGCAGGCATATAAGCAATTAGTGCAACCCTAGCTGATGGCTGCTAAGAGACACACTGAACCTGATTTGACCAAATCTGCACCTAATCTGTACCAGATGTGCACCAAATGTGTACCAGATGGCCGCCGTGAAAACGGCTACACTGAACCTAATTTGACCAAATTTGCACCTAATCTGCACCAAATGAGCACCAAATGTGTACCAGATGGCCGTCATGAGAACGGCTATTATGTGCTGGGTTCCGTCGTAAAGTGTGAAACAATGAGTCCTTGGCAGCTTTTTGCAGGAAACTATGCGATGTAGCTGATTTATTGGCGAACGTGCTGTGATAAATTCATACGAGTCAAAACTACACATGGGTACCTATACTTATGCCTATGTAGCACATGTACATGCTTATACCCATGCTTATGCATAAAATACACATTGCAGACACAAAACTTACCAATTCCTCTTTATAAAGGTCATCGCAATATCGTCATCACATGACAATTCCTACCTAAAACTCAGCCAGATTAAAGACCACCAGTTAAAATCATTTCTGACAGCAGGCGGAGCGGATTTAACGCAGTCAGATTCACGAGCGCTGGGACCGTGACGCGGTGAAGTGTTCACCACGGCGGCACGGCTCCCTCGTCCCCCGGGACCCGTCTCGGCACGAAACGGTCCCCCGCCGACCCTAGCCGCCGGCGCAGATTGCGACACAATTGTGGCGCTCGGCCGGCAATGTGGCGGGAGTCGGTATCAACCGTGAATGCACATTGCCCCAACAGACGGTAAATAACTTTTGAAAATACCCATCTCCAATATTAGTGTTTGCTGAACCAAAATTTTGCGAGGAATCCGATGGTGTGGTCCCCGAAATCTGAAAATTTCCATTTTGGAGATAGCACCTATTTTTTAAAAGTAAATATTCGTCATGCATAAAAGTCAAACAAATTGAAAATATAATGAGTGAATATTTGTAACAACATAAGAATGTGTCGAACATAAATTAGTGATATATTTTATCTGCGATGATACTATATCTGCTCATACATGTACAGGGTGATTCATAGCCGTGTGACCGAAAATAAATGAAAACTACAGGAAATGCATTCGTGTTACATGCCATTGCCAAGTACCATATTAAACAGCCAAATCTGAAGTTTTGATCCATGTATAGCATCAGTCACAAATACTTTTCGTTCGACTCTCACAAGCTTCTTTTAAACAAGATGTTCAAAATGACCACCTCGGCGACGGATGCACTCCAGCGCCAGAGCCTAAAGTTGGCGATGGCGCGGACGCACAACATTTCTAAGGAAATAGAACCAAAGCAGCCTCCAATGGCATCCTTCAGCCCCAGAATATCCTGGGGACTCTCCTCACAGACCTCGGACTTTGCATAGCCCCAGAGGAAGAATTCCACGACGCTGAGCTCCGGCGAGCGTGGCGCCCACCTGACCTCAGCGCTCTTTGAAATCAACTTTCCGGGGTTCGCTTACCATTTTTTTTTTGTGCCGTGTTTAACATTGAACCGTGCCCTCTGCTTTGAATTGATTAACGATTCTATGACTTTGTTATCTTCTTTGGAGTTTCCCTTGGGTGCAAGCCCTCAGACGTGCAGAAACATCTTTGTGTTTGCTTGATGGACTGCGTTAACCTATACAAATTACACATTTTTACTTTTTGCTGCGCTGTGTACATCTTGAGCGATACACACAGACCAGACCAAGATAGAACAAAACTTCATAAAATTTTCTACTAGCACGTGAAATTTCACACGAAAATATGCAATCCTCTTCTCAAGAGAGATCAACTAAATAGGTCACATGGCTATGAATCACCCTGTACATTGTACATAAACTATAGTTTTTCTCAAAAGGACGCTGGCTCAAAGTGCAATATCGAAGCTCTCACGTGAGTTTTGGCAGCTTCAGTGTCTGGCCAAGAATTTCTTACCGAAAAAATAATCGATTTCAAATTGTGCACGGTAAGTAGCTGGAAACTGTTTCTTAAAAATGAACATACTATAATGACGTCACTGGTGGCAGCAGGCACCCAAATGTCCGTGCAGTGGGACAAGTGTCAACGAATTTGGGTGAAACTTAGTTTTTCACTGTTGCCGAGCATAATCGAGTAAGCGGTTCCGTCCATGATAGTTATACGTTACATTGCAAATTGCAATACATGTTCGACAGCATGACGTCACCACTGTTCCCATATCTGGTTCCAAAAGTCACATATGGAAATTATCGGGAAGAAATCACATGTTAAAATTAGTCGACGTTCGATTTTCTTTAAGTTTCTCAGTGCTTGTGCGAGGATCATATTAAAGCATTTTGATTAATGATTAATGACCTTACCCTCGTAGTTTGAAAAAGTTAGATCAAAACACTTGTTTATTAATAATTTCGAGCACAGCTCTTCATCAGAATACAAAGCTAAAAATCGTGAAAATCGTTTTTATCGTGACATTTTTAGCTTTGTATTCTGATGAAGAGCTGTGCTCGAAATTATTAATAAACAAGTGTTTTGATCTAACTTTTTCAAACTACGAGGGTAAGGTCATTAATCATTAATCAAGACGTTCGATTTTCTCAGGTTCAGTTTTTGCTCGTTTTGGCGGCTAAAACACGTGCCTGTTCGAAAAACATACTTGGAACCAGCGTCCTTTTGAAAAAAAACGAACTATATAGTACATTAACCCTCGCCGGCCGAGAAGAAATGGGGCTGGTGCCACCTCATAGGGTTTTTCGCGATAGCTCAAAACACGCTGAGGATAGACAGCTGAAACTTGGCATACCTAATTTTTTATTCAAGCTGGATCTTTTGACACCTACCACCCTTTCAGGTCAGATCAGGTCACTGACCTATGACGTCATAAATGAGCCTCTGCGAGGTCCTCAGATGCTGCAACTTTGCAACGCCCTCAGTGCCAGAGGAACTTTCACAGGAAGATGAAACTTACAGGACGTAGTATCCTCCAGAGGTCACACAGCTTGTATATCTCGGATTTTTCCCAAAGGTCAAATGAGGTCAGTTCGGTTACGTGACCTCACCATTGTAAGTCAATGGGGGAAATATGAAGACTGTAATTTTGGCGCCGGAAATGATCGTAAACTGTCCCAAGCACATGAAATCGTGGTTTCATGCACTCCTTGTAAGGTCCGATCATGAAACCACGATTCCATGTGCTTGGGATAGTTTAAGATCATTTCCGGCGCCAAAATAACAGTTTTCATATTTCCCCCGTTGACGTATAATGGTGAGGTCACGTGACCGACCTGACCTCATGTGACATTTAGGTTAAATCCGAGATATACAAGTTGTGAGACTTCTGAAGGATACTACGTCCTGTAAGTTTCATCTTCCTGCATGAAAGTTCCTCTGGCACTGAGGGCGTTGCAAATTTGCAACATCTGAGGACCTCGCAGAGGCTCATTTATGACGTCATAGGTCAGTGACCTGACCAGACCTGAAAACGCGGTTGGTTTCAAACGATCCAGCTTGAATAAAAGATGAGTTATGCCAAGTTTCAGCTGTCTACCCTAGGCGTGTTTTGTGCTATCGCGAAAAACCCTATAAGGCGGCACCCGCCCCACCCCTTCTCGGCCGATGAGGGTTAATGTACTAGTTCATGTACATGTTTGCGCAGATATAGTATTATCTCAGCTAAAATAGGATATCTCTAATTCATGTTCGACACATTCTATGTAGTGTTGTTATACAAAAATTAACTCATTATATTTTCAATTTATTGGACTATTATGCCTGACGAATATTTATTTTTCAAAAAATAGGTGCTATCTCCAAAATGGAAATTTTTCAGATTTCGGGGACCACACCATCGGATTCATCGCAAAATTTTAGTCCAGAAAACACTAAAATTGGAGATGGGTATTTTCAAAAGTTATTTACCGTATTTTGGGGCAATGTGAATGGGAAACCACTTGGTAGGTATCCTGGTCTTTTTGGTGGTCTTGTTATCGGTGGTAACTTTAGTTGGCATGATGCTAAACATAAAGCAGATAATTGGGATAGTTTTCGTTCGATGGCAATACGAGATTCTGCGCATTGAACTCACTCGGTGTGTGGAGGTAGTCCACAGCCTTGGCGAGGCCACAGCGTGACGCGTGAGCCATTTTGGTTCACCAATCCACCTGAAGCTCGATATGACCGCGAGCTGACGAGTCAGCAAATATGCGCGGCACCAGGCAGGTTAGTAGGGGTACATGCCTGAGTGAGCAGGGCTCTAGTTCCACGTGTATCCCATCCAGACACATTTGAAGCACTACCTACCATATCTTTATATGAATTAGCTAAACGACATTGTATCTGGTGACCACCATTCGTCAGCTGAATGACATCAGCAGCTGATTTTGGAACTCACTCGATACCAGTGGCACATTTACAGCCGGACAAATTTATTAGACAGCTCAGTCACCGGGCTGACAAAGCTCTAACCCACCCGTTATCGGTATAAATTAACTTGGAAATCGCTCGGTGCGACTAGCGGGACGGCCACGTTAACAATCAGCTTAATGTCCAGTGGTGCGGTACTCCAGCATGCGATGGTCATGCGGTGCATAATGTCCGCTCCAGTGGTGCAGAGCTTCGCAAGTTGACACGAATTGCAAGAAAAAGCCCACTCTTATGCAAGAGGGCTGCTTTAACCCGCGATCCGTTGGGGGGGGGGGGGGCAAAGGGCCCACCCTGTGTTTTTTTCGCAGATAACTCAGAAACGGCTGCGAATTCCGACGGGTCAGGTCAGGTCAGGTCAACCAATACGGGTATTGACGTATACCTACAGGTCATGACGGGTAGGTATTCGTAGTACGTGTCAACCGCCTCTGACAGCTTCGTAACATGTTACGAAGGCACCAAACCTACTTCGTAATTGTTCAAATGGTTGCTAAAATCGAATTCAGCTCCAAAAACTAGCCTAGAAACATGTAAAACTCGAAAGAGTGAGCCAAGGTCACCAAAAGTCAATGACCTGACCTGACCTTCAGGTGACCTTGACAACCATCCTAATGCATGGGAGCAACATCAAATCACATGTTTGAACGTTTGAAACCAAGAAAAGTTTGCAAACGCGTGGCTAATGCGAGCTGACATACGCCGAATCGCGATTCCGGCCAAACATGGTCTCGGAAAAGAGGTCACAGGTCAAAGGTCATTTGGGTCAGTGTCTTGAGGTTTTTAGGGTAGATGTAAAATTGATCAATGCGAGGGTACCGTAAAGTGGGGCTATTTGAGACAGTGGGGCTATTTGCCGGTCCCGTAGCTCAGTTGGTAGAGCGTTGGACTCCGCGTGGTGAGAGCACGCGTTCCCGGTTATAACAGTCCGGGTTCGAAGCGCGACGGGCGCTCGACATTTATGGGCCTCCTGACAGGTATGGTTACGGTTGGTGGCAGGCCGTAGCCAGGCGAAGTCAGTGAGGGGACCGGCCGTGCGCGACTATGTGCGCACGTTAAACTTTGGACTCTAAATTCTGCCATAGAACTGAAATTGCACGATTGGAGGGCAGAGGGCAGGGTCACCGCAACAAGCTTCGCTTAGCGGTGGCTCTGTCCTTGTGAATCCTTCCTATCAAAAGGTTCGGACTAGATTTATAAAAAAAAAAATTGAGACAGTACGGTAGTGATTGAGTAAAACTGCTGTAAAATTAAAACCGTTTGATTTTTCTTTTCATTCTTGATCAGAATGATGTGGAATTTAATGATGCATCCCATGGATAGGGTTTTTTATGAAAATTTTGAATATTTTTGAAAGAAATTTGGCATTAAATGAGACATACAGAAAAACCACAATTTAAGTTATACGAAAAGCACCCTACCTGCAGCGCAACATGGTTGAAGTTTTAAAAACTTTGCAACTGAATGTATCGTAACTATCGTTTTACTTATGGAATAAGCACATTTTTCATGAAGACATTATCTATTGTTAACGGTAGTGACGATTGTGTAACCTAATGTCTCAGAATCCCGACGATACCCACTTCGTCAAACCTCAACGTTTACCAAATACAACTGATGATTGTGATGCCAAGGCCCTAAAAACAGGTGATATGATGCATCCGAAAAGACTTACCGCCATATGCCTAAGGTGTATCAAACGTTCGACCTAAGAAACACCGGTGAATCGGCCATGGGTTCATGGTACTTTTAGCAGCAAGCAATATTTACACATGGTAACTTAACCCTCGCCGGCCGAGGGGGGTGCCGCCCCCCCCCATAGGTTTTGTTTTCGCGATAGCTCCAAACACGCTGAAGATAGAGAGCTGAAACTTGGCATACCTGACCTTTGATTCAAGCTGGATCTTTTGAAACCAACCACATTTTCGGGTCAGGTCAGGTCACTGACCTATGACGTCATAAGTGAACCTCTGCACGGTCTTCAGATGTCGCAATTTCGCAACGCCCTCACTACCAGAGGAGCTTTCACAGGGAAATGAAACTTGCAGGATCTAGTATCCATTACGAGTCTCACAACCTACTTATCTCGGATTTTTCCTTAAGGTCATATGAGGTCAGGTCATTTTCGTGACGTCACCATTACCTATAAGTCAATGGAGAAAAATGAAAATTGCTATTTTGGCGCCGGAAACGATCTCTAACTATCTCAAGCACACAGAATCGTGATTTGATGCACTCCTTGCAAGGTTAGATGCGTCATTTTTGCAATGTTGACCTTGCGTGACGTCATTTATGACGTCATCAAGATCATATTAGTTTTTCGTCAATAACTCCCGATCAAATTGAGCTAGCGAGCCGGGAAAGCCACCAATGGACTCAGGAAGACGTGCAGAAGCGAATGATATGCGACGTGACCTGTTTCGACCAACTTCGTGACCTGGGGGTGCTGACCTGACCGTGACCTGAGGTCAACACCCAAAGTTAACCTGACACAAACAAAAAATATATCACTCGACGCGCCTGAGCGAGGCGAACACGATGCTGCCAAAATCGCGGCTCTGCGACCGTTTTTTGCGAAGTTATTCACCAAAAACTGAACCGTACCTTGGGGCACTTGACCTGACCTCAGCGGTCACCGGTTGACCTAGGACCTTAAAATCGGATACCAATCTCTGCGACGCTCGTTTTTTCCGCGACGCGCTAGCTCCACCAGGGGCGAAACGGCGAGGGGGGGGGGGTCGTACCCGCCCCCCCTCGGTCGGCACGTATGTAGAAAACCAATAGGTCCGGCGAGGGTAAATATGACCATCCAGTTTGTGACGATATTAGTTACCTTTATGAATATGTGCATAAAATGTGTTTCATCAGTCACTGACATGGTCGGTAATCGGCCCATGTCTACTCTGGTTGACCAGAAGGCACCATTGAAGGTTGTTTATCATACATACGTACTGTTAGGTGAGCCTTCAGTAGGTATCCGTACTTGATGCAGTGCGGTAACCGGCCATTCGATACAGCATGCAGTGTTCTAGGAAAATCGGTATAAAATCAAAACCGTTTAGCACTTTTCTGTTATTTCTTTACAGGTTGATGTGCAATGGAACAATCGATCATGAATGCCATTCATTCAACCATTTTGAAAACTGTATTCCTTTTTTTATGCATTACGGTGCGTTTAATGCAGTAGGGAGCCTGTCTAAAGTAGCCCCACCAACTTTCGGCCTATATGTTTTGCGCCGCCACAGATAAACACAACAACTTTTTTTTTCAAAATTTCACTGTCGTTGACTTAGAAA
This sequence comes from Amphibalanus amphitrite, assembly GCF_019059575.1. Taxonomy (NCBI): domain Eukaryota; kingdom Metazoa; phylum Arthropoda; class Thecostraca; order Balanomorpha; family Balanidae; genus Amphibalanus; species Amphibalanus amphitrite. The sequence goes on along the minus strand of NW_024882011.1, from coordinate 406,314 downwards.
TGGTCCTATATAGGGGAGAACGGGGTCAATTGTAACATTTTTTGCATTTTATCATCTGGTGCAAACACGTTTGCAGCTATAAAGCTCTTTCTTTTATTTTCAGAAACTATGATGTTTTGTCTTTAAAATGCAGTTAAAACATTTCCGAAATAACTTCTTTTTTGGGTCAAAATTGTTGTTCGAAAAAGTCAATTCAGCTGTTACAATTCACCCCAGATACGGGGTCAAAAGTAACACCACCCGGGGACAATTGTAACATGTTCATTTACAGGCTACAGCAACACAATTTTTTTCCAAAACTTTGATTTAACAAAAGTATTGAACACTTGTTCATCTTCCCAGACTTGGTAGGGACGGTTCTTCTCAGGAAAAAGGCATAACACCTCGCACTTATACAGGGGTTGGATGGACCTCCTCTCCCTTGGTTTTTCGCAAATAAATCGCGTAAAAAGCTGCCGATTGCGACAAAACTTACAGTTCTCTTAATTCTAGCAATGTTTCATCTCCCTTGAAAATTTGACGACTTTGACATAATGGCCACTGACCTATAACCTGTTACATTTGACCCCTGCAAAAATGTTACAATTGTCCCCGTCGCGCCTTGACATATTTTAGACGAAACTGGTGCAAAAAGATGTTGCATGTAGGCAGCATTTAATGCTTTCAATTTATCGACAACAAGCCTGCCAACGCTTACACAAAGTCTGAAGTCTATATCTTTTCAATCGCGGGAATGAGCTAATCAAATATAACGGCATAAAAATCTACAAAATGCTCTCAAAAACACATTACTGTGCATAGCCATCGACATACCCGGCACTTTCGCTTCAAACTCCGTTGGGAAAGGCTGCATAGAATTACGCATTTTCGGTCTGAACATCAGCTCATTCTATTGGTAAGTTTATGAATTATTAGCACTGTTACAATTGCCCCGTGTTACATTTGACCCCGCTCTCCCCTAATAATCCTGTGATTTTTAAAGCTTAGGGTCACATCATATTATGACAGCCCTAGCATAAAGCAATATAATTTTTTATCAGACCGAAGTGCTATGTCCAACGAAAAACGAAAATGTCGATAATAAGGGCTATATAACTGTAGTTGAAAGAAATACTTTATGCCAGAAGTATCAAAATTTAATTTCCAATCGCATGGCATTAAAAGAAATATCCCTAGCTTGACCAACTTTCTTTAATTTCCTTGCAACCAAAACTGTCTCAAATAGCCCCACACTAGCCGTTTTCACGACGGCCATCTGGTACACATTTGGTGCACATCTGGTACAGATTAGGTGCAGATTTGGTCAAATCAGGTTCAGTGTGTCTCTTAGCAGCTATCAGCTAGGGTTGCACTAATTGCTTATATGCCTGCTTTGTGATATTATCAGAGAGCATCATCGATTAAAACACTGAAATAAATTCATAAAATGAAGATATTTGCTGTAAAAGAAATTAGGTGCAGATTTGGTCAAATCAGGTGCATTCGCCGGATAGCCCGTCGTGAAAACGGCTACTATGGGGCTATTTGAGACAGGCTTCAATTAGACAAATAACTTTATTTATGGCTACTAGCTGAACCAAAACGGGCCTATCTGAAAGCGGTTACAGAGGACTACGTTTTTTGCAATTTATATGCTATAGGAAATATCAACCGTTTTGAAGGGAGAGGCCAAAAACTGTAAAATCCGTTTCAAATAGCCCCACTTTACGGTACTGAAAGTTTCGTCGCGATCGGCCGCTTTTTACGCGAGTTATTCGCGAAAAAACCTTAGGGGGTGCATCATCCCCACCTGTGCCGGCGAGCCCTTGGCTCTCTAGTGCTGGAAATCCGTTTTAAGAGACGAACGAAAAGGCATGTTAACGCTGTATTACTTGCAATACCTACCGCTCCAAGCAACAGGTAAAAAAAGGAACTGGTAAACTTGATGAAAATTGCCATTTAGGCACCGTTTTTAGATTAGGTACATATTTCAATATTTCAAGAATAAATAATCTATCGCGTATACACTTCGTGCAAGGCTCGTGCAGCGTGTTCATGTAGGTTTTGTATTGGGAACCTTACAGAATGTCCAATATTGCGTTACTAAGGCTGCTCGAGGCTATTACAGTTGTTTTGTGTGTGAATAACTCGTAAACATGCAGAACTATGGGGTCGGGAAAGTCCTAATTTCAAGCGCAAAATGAGCTGCAAAATATGATGATTTGTTACATGGATTCTCTCCATAAGCTTCGTGATCCGAACGGTGCTGAATATGGCCCGAGTTCAACGTTCATATTTACTTTTCTTAACCGTATTACTGGTGGTGGTGGAGGGGGCGGGGCCGGGGGGGGGGGGGGGGCGATTCGGTCCCACCTTTAGTTTTTTTCCTCTCGACGGGAAACCACTTAAGCTAGGGTCTCGAAGTTTGGTGACTTATCTTTACTGTTCATTTGACACATTGTGTCAAATTTTTAAGTTTCTAGCTTGCGCAGAAGCGTCTCCAGAACGAGTTTCTCGGGGTAGTTTTGGTCCAGCCTTGACTATTCCGACATTTGCCTCTAAGTAGCGACTTACTTAGGTTTTTACTGGTGATCAGTGGCACCACCCGTCATATGTATGCACCTTTAGACTATGTGATGTCATTTTACAATGGAAATATTGGGGTAGGCGGATCCAGGTATCTGAGAAAGAGGGGTAATATCAATATACTGCGTGCCTGAATCCACCTATGCTGCCCCACACTGGACCTCGCATGCGGGTTGCGAGTTTGCGGGTTTTGAGTTTGTGGGCACAATACTAATTCATAGAGTAATTAGACCGTTCCTTTATGGTAAGTTCATGAATGCAATGAAGCCGGTACGCCTCCAGAAAATTACATATAGTCGCAATACCAGAGCAACGAACCCAAACTCGACTCCAACGAAAAACCTGCAAACCTCACAGAACTCGCACACCTCGCAGCGAGGAAAACCGAAAGTTGACAAAAAAAAACTTTTGGAATGCGATACAAGGTGCTCGCAAGCTAAAAAACATGCAAGCAGCAAGCTCGCTTGTTAGATGGTAGTGTGGGTCACTCAGCTTAGATTGTATTGTTTGATTTTGAAGAAACCCGAAAACCCAAAACTCACAACCCGCATGCAAGGTCCAGTGTGGTGGCCTTTAACCCGCGCCCCACTGGGGTCTGCGTATAACACGCCCTACTGGGGGGGGGGGGGCTCTTCATAGCCCCCTCCTAACTCCGAAACTACTGGGCCGATCGTCAAAATTCAAACGGCGTCTGATAGCCCCGGAAAAACTGTCGAACGTTACCTAATTTCATTGACCTCAAGGTCACCGATGACGTCACAGGTCAGGTCAAAGTAAAAATTATTAGCATTTTGGCTTGTTCACGTCTTGGGCTCTGGCCGCCGTCTTACAAGTCAGATCAGGCTCATTTTTGGTTCACACACTCGTGAACAGATGCTCTAGATACCCTGAGGGTACCAAACTTGTACTTTGATTTTCAGGTCAATGTCAGGTCATCACAGGTCACGAAAATATTATATCATGCGTCGGTCACGTGACACATGTTTTATGGTCCATTTAGGCCAAAGATTTCGAATTTGATGTCGTCTGTGTCATTCGAGGTCATTTTGAGTCGAATTTAGCTTAGGTCACTCAAGGTCACTTTCAGGTCAAAAAAGGTCAAATTTTGAAGTTTAAATTTTTCAACAGAAAAGGCGTCTATTGGCTGCAGTTTGAGCTCAGGAACACGGTGGTGCTGTTTATATTGGCGTACGATGTCAAATACGTGCTGAAAAATTGATTTGAAAAAATAATAATTGTGAATTTTTTTGCAATAATGCGTATAACTTGGCCATTTTTGAAGATATTTAGTTAAAACTTGCTAGAGTCGTTCATAATAATGCGTTCTATCACATATATTCGTTTTTTTTTCGAAAAGTCAAAAACGTTTTGAAAAAAATGTAAAAATATAAGTTTTGAATTTTATTATATTTAATTTTCGAAATTTTCAGGATTTCGAAAATCCGAGAGAGCAGTTTGATAGCGCAGTCTATTCTGAGTCCTCTCATGCAAAGAAAATGGATCTAGCTTAAAAACTGAGCTCTTGGGAGCGATTGCCGTGGTTCAATGTTTTGCGTCGAAATCGGCCAAACATGCCGTCACTCTGACGTCATTTCCGGCCGACCTATGGTAGCTACAAAGTTCATATTTTGACACAAGGTGTCAAATTGATGCAGCCGAAGGTACTGCAAGTTTGGCGTCGATACGTCAAGTGGTTTTGAAGTTATTGCAGAAAAACGGGAGGGGGCTATGAATAGCCCCCCCCCCCCAGTGGGGCGCGGGTTAACCCTCGCCGGCCGAGAAGGGGCGGGGGGGGGCGCCGCCCCCATAGTTTTTTTTCGCGATAGCTCCGAACACGCCGGAGATAGTGAGCTGAAACTTGGCATACCTAACCTTTGATTCAAGCCAGATCTTTTGAAACAACCGCATCTTCGGGTTAGGTCAGGTCACTGACCTATGACGTCATAAGTGAACCTCTGCACGGTCTTCAGATGTCGCAGCTTCGCAACGCCCTTACTGCCAGAGGAGCTTTCACAGGGAAATGAAACTTGCAGGATCCAGTATCCATTACGAGTCTCACAACTTGTATATCTCGGATGTTTCCTAAAGGTCATATGAGGTCAGGTCATTTTCGTGACCTCACCATTATAAGTCAATGGGGAAAAATGAGGACTGCTATTCTGGCGCCGAGAACGATCTCCAACTATCGCAGACACACAGAATCATGAGTTCATGACTCCTTGCAAGGTTAGATGCGTCACTTTTGCAATGCTGACCTTTCGTGACGTCATTTATGACGTCATCAAGGTCATATTACTTTTTTGTCAATAACTCCCGATCAAATTGAGCTAGCGAGTCCGGAAAGCCACCAATGAACTCAAGAAAGACCTGCCGAATCGAATGATATGCGACATGACCTCCTTCGGCCAAAGTTGACCTCACCCAAACAAAAAGTATATAATTCGACGCGCCTGAGCGAGGCAAACACGATGCTGCCAAAATCGCGGCTCTGCGGCCGTTTTTTTTGCGAAGTTATTCACCAACAACTGAACCGTACCTTGGGGCACTAGACCTGACCTCAGAGGTCACCGGTTGACCTAGCACCTTAAAATCGGGTACCAATCTCTGCGTCTCGTAACGGTGCACACGCTCGTTTTTTCCGCGACGCACTAGCTCCACCATGGGCGAAACGGCGAGGGGGGGTCGTACCCCCCCTCGGCCGGCGCGTATGTAGAAAACCCATAGGTCCGGCGAGGGTTAACGAAAACGTGTATTTTGTGCTCACGTTGCATATTTTACATGATATATGACACATCACGTCATAAGACACATGACATACCATGACAAAAACTCAAAATATCATCCCAAGTTAGCTTACCTGAATCCGCCCATGATTTTTAAAATATCCAAGATACTGGAATATATCACGCGCCCCGCTGGGCTATTCAGCCAGACGCACCATGCTGGGGGGGGGGGCAGATTCTGCCCCCCCCCCCTGTCTAACTTCCGAATTGATGGTCGTAGAAAGACGGGGAAAACGGCAATCGAAAGCTCTCAACATGGCGGATCTTAAGAGCCATTTTGTTTTGCTCAAGTAGGTCAGAGGTCAGGTCAAGGTCAGGTCAAGAGTACAAAATGCAAGTTTCTACAGTATCGGCCTTGCACCGTAGTTGCCGAAGAATGGATTGAGACTGATTGCCCAAAACGTGTTCTTGGGCTACCAAGACAATATTCGTTGCAAACAATATCATTCAAAGGTTAAGGTCAAGGTCAGGTCAGGTCAGGTCAGGCCACCAAAAACAAAATATAGAAAAGGGCATGTGCGACAGATGTTTTATAGGTCATTTTATTCATAGAATTCAATAGGCACACTAAACCGTAGTTGCCGAAGAATGGATTGAGACTGATTGCCCAAAACGTGTTCTTGGGCTACCAGGACAATATTCGTTGCAAACAATATCATTCAAAGGTTAAGGTCAAGGTCAGGTCAGGTCAGGTCAGGTCAGGTCAGGCCACCAAAAACAAAATATAGAAAAGGGCATGTGCGACAGATGTTTTATAGGTCATTTTATTCATAGAATTCAAAAGGCACACTAAATAAGTGATATGGACCACATCTGAATGAAGTTCAGGTCGAGGTCAGGTCAAGGTCAGGTCAAGTGAGGTCAAATTTCGAAATTGGTTGTTAAGACATAATAAGGTGTCTACCTGATGCAGTTTTTCATGGGAAATCGAAAGGTGCTATTTTTGTTTCCGTACGAGGTCTAGAACTTCCAGAAAATTCATTTTTTTTTCAAAATTTGTGTGTGTCGTGACGTCATAAAATTTTGAATAACTCCCACATTTTCGAACCGATTCTTCTAAAAATTGGTATGTAGGTGCACATAGACCACTCCTATGACATATATTCCGTTTTTTCGATACATTCAAAATTTTGGATTTTGTAATTATTTTCCCAAAGAAGTCAGTTTTTTTTATAAAAAAAATTGGGCCGAAATCCAAAATTTTCAATAAACCGAGATAGCCATTTGATAGACAAAGTAGAATCACGTATAACCTTTTTTTGTTACGTCTTGATTCCTTTAAAAATGAAGATACTAGCGGCGTTTGAAGTTTTGCCATTTCTGAGGCGACAATGGCGGACATGACGTCACTTGAACGTCACTTTCTCAAAAAATTTCCAACGCTCAAATTTTCGGGAAATTTCGCTCAAATTTTCAGGAAACGTGTTAAATTCATATATGATCAGGTACTGAAAGATTGACGCCGCTGGCGTAACGCGTTTAGAAGTTATTGGCGAAAAACGGGAGGAGGGCAGATTCTGCCCCCCACGGGACGCGGGATATAATATATATATATATATATATATATATATATATATATATATATATATGATTGAAGGCCCAGTTCATGAAGAAGGGTCCCCTCAAGTTTCATCAAAATCGGTCAAAAGTCAAAACAGAAAAAAGTTATAGCATTTTTAGTGATGAGGTGTAAAACGCATTTTCTCAGAAAAATTTTGCATCAATGACCCAAATTTTCATCTTTTTTTGCTGTCTATTGTCAATCTGAAAGTTCACGATAAGAGGAATCGAATGGCGTTTGTTTCATCAAGATCGGACGTTTACTTTTTGAGATATCAAGGGGGCTGAATCGACCCCCCTCCACCAGTTAACGTAGTCCAGAGAGCCCTTCAGATAGGGTTTAATAAAAGACAGTTATGATTATTCGACGTGGTTGAGCAGAGCACGCGGTAGTCCCAAAATTGCAACTCTATGAAGTATGAATGTTTGTTTCGTGTAGCTTTTCACCAAAATGTGAGCCCTTCCTCGCCGGCACAGGGGGGGGGGGGGGTGATGCAACCCCCTCTAAGGTTTTTCGCGAATAACTCGCGTAAAAAGCGGTCGATCGCGACGAAACTTTCAGTACCTTCGCATTGATCAATTTTACACCTACCCTGAAAATTTCATGACCCTGACCGCAATGACCTTCGACTTGTAAGTTGTAACCTCTTTTCCGTGACCAATGACCATGTTTGGCCGAAATCGCGATTCGGCGTATGTCGGCTCGCATTAGCCGCGCGTTTGCAAGCTTTTCGTGGTTTCAAACGTTCAAACATGTGAGCTGATGTTGCTCCCATGCATTAGGGTGGGTGTCAAGGTCACCTGAAGGTCAGGTCAGGTCATTGACCTTTGGTGACCTCGGTTCACTTTTTCGAGTTTTACATGTTTCTAAGCTAGTTTTTGGAGCTGAATTCGAATTTAGCAACCATTTGAACATTTACGAAGTAGTTTTGGTGCCTTTGTAGCATGTTACGAAGCTGTCGGAGGTGGTTGACACCTACTACAAATACCCGTCACAACTCCTACTGGTTGACCTGACCTGACCTGACCTGACCCGACCTGGTTTAAATGCTTAAAGGTAGTGTGCCAGCTTTCCTGGACCATATGGAGTTAATGACCCGGATAAGGAGAACCGGATTTTTAGAACTTATCCATACCTTCAAAACTCATGGAAACGTCTTAAATTCTTCAAATTTTGAGTACCCCAGTGCGAAATTCGCCCCGACCGGTTGTCGGTCGTACCCGAACCACATTTCACACCACTATGAACAATAAATGCACACACTAAAATCGCTATTACCGATAGGCTCATCCAATCAAGTTTCGATAAACCCGTTCATCATCATCTCCTGCGGTTTCGAACACGCCTGTTAGGTGGCTTCTGATGCTCGTCGAGGTCGGAATTTCCAAATACGCGTGGTGCGTCGGGCCGCGCGCTCTGACATCGGCCAAGAAAAATGCGTTAGCTGATCATTGTCATTTCTGCCACTTGCGTGTGGTGAAATGGGGTCATAACTTAAGAGACGGCTGTTTCATATCAATTATTTTACATAAAATCATATTTCAAACCACAAATTAATGTTCGACAGCCAAATTAAAGAAACAATACCAATACAGGCTTACAGTTTAAGTTCGACATTGCGTTGTCTACGATTAGACAGCTGATAACTCATTCCCGTACGTCGTAACTCTATAATGACCTTTGCTTATTGTCACATGTGCGCCGCATTCGCGATTGTTGCCGACGCCTGTTTGCAGGTCAGCCCACTACAGTTGTTATACATATCGAAAAACCGATAAACTTTTAGGCAAAAAAGACACTTATTCCAGGCCCATTTTTGATTTTTTTTTTTGCGATATTAGGTAAAAACAGAAGCTTCTTATCCTAGGAAAAATAAAATGGGAAATCATTGGAAGATGGCACACTACCTTTAAAGACATCATCTGTGATCAAAACTAACACGATATTCGTGATCAGCACCACGGAAAACCCCATATCAGCCACGCTTTACGACTTTCTAACAGGTCCAGATAATCCCGATTTTTGGGTCATTGACCTGACCTGGAAGGTCAACCGATGACTTAGGACCTTAAAATTGGGTATCATTGGCTTCCTCTCGTGACGGGCAACACGCTCGTTTTTTTCCGCGAAGCTCTAGCTCCATCAGGGGCCAAACGCGAGGGGGGGGGGCGGTCGTACCACCCCCCCCCCCTTGTGCCGTCGAAGGACTCAAAATGGCCTGTGCCGGCGAGGGTTAAAAGGAACCAGTCTCTGCATACTGTAATGAAGCATGCTGCACGCGCTTTCCTTTTTGCAAATCTCTAGCTCAAGGAGCAAAACGGACAGGGTTCGCAATTCACATACCACCTTGATGTGTATACATATACGCGAGGATGCCGATAGGGCCGGTAAAGTTCCAATTACACCCGGTGGTCTATAAGCCTACACCTTGACGGATGCATGCTGCATTCCATTCCCCTTCCCGGTCCCCCGTCAGCCGCGACCTGAGGCGCCAGTATCAGAAAGCAATGGTTCTACTCTTCTGCTGTAGATGACTCTTGGCAGGGAATAAATTGCCTAGGTGGCTCTCAACTCAGCTAGACCAGATTTAGTATCCATTCATCCCTCTGCATTTGCTAAACAGTTAACTTCACATGCTTTAGTTATAACATGAACAGGTCTTTGTAAAAAATATAGTGATTATCTGAAAAGCTGTAATTTCTGTTTTCTCCCTCAGACCTTGCACCCAGGACCGGCGCATCAGGCGATGGCCGCGCCACCTAGATAGATCATTAAGTCGGCGATCACTGCGCCATCTGTGTCGACGCCGTGTGGATGGGGTTACGGACAAAAGTACGTATCACTAAAGTACGTAGGACAAAAGTACGTAAGCAAAAGTACGTAGGATCAAAGTACGTATCGCAGAAGTACGTACAGTATAGATACGTACTTAAGTCCTAAAATCGTGTGGTTGGTAGCAGAAAGACCGATAGTCGTCCTACGCAAGACGTCAAGACGGACCTGAAGAATTCGTAACATTTTTTTTTGTTGTATTATTGAGCCATTACTACCACTTTGAGAACATCGAGAAACATGATGTTGCTATTGTCATTATGCTTAGTATGTCTCGTATCAAAGGCAACCATTTTCAATGCCCCAGGCTATTTGAGAGGCGGCCCAGGTGGTCGCTCCCACAGTCCACACCCATTTTTAATCGTAGGTAATCATGAAGGTGCCGAGGAAGGTCACATCAGGAGAAGTACCTATGCAGACTACGTGGAAATGGGTCAATAAACCCTCGCCGGACCTATTGGTTTTCTACATACGCGCCGGCCGAGGGGGGGGGGGGGGGCGGGTACGACCCCCCCCCCCTCGCCGTTTCGCCCCTGGTGGAGCTAGCGCGTCGCGGAAAAAACGAGCGTGTGCGCCGTTATGAGACGCAGAGTTTGGTACCCAATTTTAAGGTCCTAGGTCAACTGGTGACCTCTGAGGTCAGGTCAAGTGCCCCAGGGTACGGTTCAGTTTTTGGTGAATAACTTCGCAAAAAACGGCCGCAGAGCCGCGATTTTGGCAGCATCGTGTTCGCCTCGCTCAGGCGCGTCGAATGATATACTTTTTATCCGGGTCAGGTCAACTTGGGGTGTTGACCTCAGGTCAAGGTCAGGTCAGCACCCCCAGGTCACGAAGTAGGTCGAAAGAGGTCATGTCGCATATCATTCGATTCGGCAGGTCTTCCTGAGTCCATTGGTGGCTTTCTCGACTCGCTAGCTCAATTTGATCAAGAGTTATTGACGAAAAACTAATATGACCTTGATGACGTCATAAATGACGTCACGCAAGGTCAACATTGCAAAAGTGACGCATCTAACCTTGCAAGGAGTGCATCAAATCACGATTCTGTGTGCTTGAGATATTTGGAGATCGTTCCCGGCGCCAGAATAGCAGTTTTCATTTTTCCCCATTGACTTATAATGGTGAGGTCACGAAAATGACCTGACCTCATATGACCTTTAGGAAAAATCCGAGATATACAAGTTGTGAGACTCATAATGGATACTAGATCCTGCAAGTTTCATTTCCCTGTGACATCTCCTCTGGCAGTGAGGGCGTTACGAATTTGCGACATCTGAAGACCGTGCAGAGGTTCACTTATGACGTCATAGGTCAGTGACCTGACCTGACCCAAAAATGCGGTTGGTGTCAAATGATGCGGCTTGGATCAAAGGTCAGGTATGCCAAGTTTCAGCTCTCTATCGCCAGCGTGTTCGGAGCTATCGCGAAAAAACCCTATGGGGGGGCGGCACCCGCCCCCCCCCTCGGCCGGCGAGGGTTAAGGGTGTTAAGAGATAGAGGTTAGTTGCAAAGATGTTTGATGTACCCCGAACGACGGTTATTATTGGTGGAAACTATATTCTTGCACAAACTTCAAAGAAAAAAAAAATGGTGGTCAGGCCGGCCATCTGTGGTGGTTACTAGCTGAGTAAGCATTTCAAACATTCGAATTTGTTTTTTATTGAATGAGGCAACTCTCTGCAATAAACGAACAGACCATTATGTTGAGTGCACAGTAGGTACATACGGTCATGCTCAGGTACTCATTCAATAAACAACAAAGTCGAATGTTTGAAATGCTTACTCAGCTATGAGGCAACTCCACTGAAGTTTTGCTATCTGATCGAGCCGACAAGCCTGCAACTACAGCTATGGCCACTCCTGTTCAGATGCAGTGCCCCTGGCCCAACTGTGGGTTCCAGACTCCGGCGCTTGACGGGTCAGTGGGCATCCAGCTCCTTCAAATGCATCAGACAGCGTCGCACCCACCAACCGCTGCTGCCGCCCCTGAGAAGGCCAAGTTACCAACACTGGAGGTCTCGCCAGATGGTGTTGTAACAGACACGGCGCTGGGGGTCTTCAGGCAGCAGCTCACGACCTACAAGCGAAGGGCCGGCATATCTGGCGATGACCCAGACACTGTCTTGCAGGCGCTGCCTTCGCCTGCGTACAGCCTGTTGTACGCCCGATTTGGTGCTGGACTCACATCCTTGAGTGAGCACCAACTCCTGACTCATATCGCAGACCTCATGGTGCGACCTGAGAACCGGCTATCCCACATCCTCAAGCTCCAGCGGATGAAGCAAGATCCCGGTCAGCCCGTGGCGCAGTTCGCGGCGAGGCTGCGTGAGGTGGCGCGACAGTGTCACTTGGTCGTACAGTGCCGTTGTGACCGGGCAGTAAGCTTCGAGGAGGAGATGGTGCTATTCCAGTTCTTGTCGGGCCTGTGCGACACCGAGGTGCAATCAGAGTTGCTGACTCAAACTCCGCTTACACTTGCGGCGGCCGAGCAGTATGCAGTGACGAAAACGGCGCGGTAAGATAGAAGAGTTGCCTCATAGCTGAGTAAGCATTTCAAACATTCGAATTTGTTGTTTGTTGAATGAGGCAACTCTCTGCAATAAACGAACAGACCATTATGTTGAGTGCACAGTAGGTACATACGGTCATGCTCAGGTAGTTACGGAGCGAGCGAAGCGAGCGGAGTCTTTCCTTAGATTAACGGAAATTGCTGAGTATGAGCGGCCGGCCGGCCGGCCGGCCGGCCTTGCGGACACTTTTGCGAGGCTCATATCTCAGCAACCACTTGACCGATTTACACGCGGTAATTTTTGTAGGGTAGCTTCATTCCTTCTACCAAGTATAGGACTATTCCCGATGCATGTGGGTGACCCCTTATGCACGTGCCACTGCCACGTGCAAAACGAAGAGGTGTCAGTTTTGTAATTGTTGCAATATCTCGGTTACTACTTGGCCGATTGCGTTGAAAGTTGGCATGTAGGTAGGCACCCACTAGGCACTGCATATCCATGTGCCAGAGTTGGGATGCTGCAGCACGTGCGCACGTGCAGGGGTCGTGCAGGGTAGGAGGCAGGTTGAACCTCCTACATTTAGACCAAATAATGCTATAAAATGTCTTCCGTCGATGCAGTGAGGAACAGAGCAATGGGGATGGTCTGGGCAGCAATATACGCCGATACGTTGACAGAACTTCATAGAATGCGAATAAAACAGGTTGTGATGGTTCAAAAGAGCGCCTCTCAAATACTGTGAAGGTCACCCATTGCAGCGGTTAACCGTTTCCCAGAAAACATGCGTATTACCGAGAAGAAAATGCTCGAAAGCAGGTCAGAGGCCCTGTCTCGCAGCACTGGGCGTCATCAGGCACTCTTTAAAATGTACCCGAAACTGGCACAAATGCCACTTTCCTGGTTACTTGGACGAAGAGACATGGTTTAACCCGGCAGGCGGTGCGCCTCCCGGCCACCTTCCGCGCGGTGGGGGGGGGGGGGGCATTTTTTGCCCCCCCCTTATCTCCGAAACTACAGGGCGGATCCGGAAAATTCAAACAGCATTCGATAGCCCTGTCAAATTTGTAGGAGGAAACTAAATTTCATTGACCTCGGGGTCACCGATGACGTCACAGGTCAGGTCAAAGATAAAATGTTTCACCGTTCACGGGGCTTCTAGGGAAAGCGCTATAACACCGAGTAAAACGCATTCTGTCGAAAACCAGCGATAGGGCGTCAGAGGTCTAGTACATATGTTGCTATTAAAGGTCACTGGTCATACCAGGTCAGGTCACAGGTCAGGTCACCAAAGGTCACCAAAGGTCACCACATGAACCCAACTTTACTAAGGTTGTGCGATGCATGTTTTATGGCCAGTTTTTCATTTCCAACTCAGTGGTGTTGGTTATAAGACCATCAGGTACGGTTTAGGACACTTTCTGGTGGAGGTCAGGTCAAGGTCAGGTCAAAAAAGGTCAAATTTCAAAGTTGATATTTTTGCATAAAATGGGTACTGATTCGATGCAGCTCGTCACATGGAGTCTAATGGTGGTCTTTGTTTTGCGCTACAAGGTCTAGAATCGCTAAAAATTGAGTTTGAAAATTTGACGTCATCAATTTTGAACAGTGTTTTCGCTATAACTTGGCCAAAAAAAGGTATCGATCTCAAATTTGGTATGTAGATAGAAGGCGGTAGGGACTATCACATATCTTCCGGTTTTTTCGAAATTCAAAAAACTTTTTGGATGTTTCGGCTATTATATTCAAAAAATCTATTTTTTTATTTTTGGGGGTCAAAATCCAAAAATTTTAAAAATCCGAGAGTGCAGTTTTGTAGCCCTCAAAATTCTACACCTTTTATATTTAAAAACATTTTTCTGTATCTATACAGCTGTAGGCCTGACAGCTCTTCTTGCAAAACCTTTTTTGGGTCAAAAATGGCAGAAATGACGTCACTCTGACGTCATTAGCGTCCAACCTATCATAGCCTTTGGAAATTTATTTTTGGTCACAATGTTCAATAGCTATTCACGGGAGGGTACTGAAAGTTTGGTGACGATCGGCGCAGCGGTTCTTGAGATATATCGAAAAACCTAAAGGGGGGTTGGGGCAAAAATATGCCCCCCCACCGCCTTGGTTAAGGACTAACCCAATTAAAACCCCATGCAAATTTCCGATTTATATAAGAATACGGCCCGAAGGATCTGAGACACGGCGCCCAGCCTGACTGAGCATTCGGTGTGGCTAAAATTGACATCTTCGCACATTTTCGTTAATTGGCTCCAGTGTCCTTTTGGAAAACACGTCCTTTTGTGTTTGATTGTATCCTTAATTGAACGGCGGTTCTTGTGAGGTGTAAATAAACAGCCTCAGCACACACACACACACACACACACACACACACACACACACACACACACACACACACACACACACACACACACACACACACACACACACACACACACACACACACACACACACACACACACACACACACACACACACACACACACACACACACACACACACACACACACACACACACACACACACACACACACACACACACACACACACACACACACACACACACACACACACACACACACACACACACACACACACACACACACACACACACACACACACACACACACACACGTCCTATATATATATATATATATATATATATATATATATATATTATTGGATTTTAAAAAGTGTTAAAAAAAACTTTTGGGACACCCTGTAAACCCACTAATACTGTCATTGCTAGCTTTCCCAAATATGTATAGTCACCCGGTATAGTCACCCGATATATAGTATTTCCAGCCGGATGGACAGGGAGACGACTCGGACTCCGGGGAGAAGGACGACAGCGCCCCCGCCGCCCCCGCCGACGACGACGAAGAGGAGGAGGAGAAGGAGGAAATTTCCCCTGCCGAGCTGGAGACAAGGCTGGACAACCTGCTCAACATGGACTTCTCGTGGCTGACGGTATGACCTCGCCGGTCCGGTGACCTGACCTGACCCGACCCGTGGGAGGCAGGTCAGCAGACGTGAGAGGTCTCAGAGGTCGGTCGAGACGCAACTGTGGTGTAACTCATATGGCGTGTGAGGTCATTTGACATTTCACATTTTGTAAATTTGAGGGATCAGTTTTTGAAATGCTGAGGTTTGGACTATGCAATGAATACATAAATGTGTGAAAAAAACCAGATACCTTCTATGGAATACTTACTAAAGTAACTAATACCTAGTATGAAATACTTACTAATTACTTAGGTAGTGATAATTGAAACGCTGGCAATACAAGCTGAGACAATGATTGCTTGCAAATGTTGGATGTAGTTGATCATTATATGATTTGAGTTTCCTCAAGTTGATTTAATCTTTATCTAAAGTTAATCACATGTAAATATGTAACTTCGGACTCATGACTGATTCAGGCCTCAGGCTCAGCGGCAAAGCGAATTGATTCAACATATGGCTCAAGTTTCATTGAGTCGATTCAACCTTTGACTCAAATTGCTTATGCATATGTGAATCGAATCGACTCATGACTCATTCTGATCTCAAAGTTTTTGATTCGATTCAACTCATGACTAGAAGAAAATCGACTGATTCTTGAGTCGATTCATGATTCGACTGAGTCGTATACAAACCCTGCCTACAGATGACCTCAGGTCACCCGAACTTAAAACCTGTATGTAGGTTATACAACTCCGTGAGCTCAGCATACCCTGCCAGTTTGAATCAAATCGATGAACAACTCTAGCTTTCATTGACAAAATAGCGTATTTTTAGTGCCGTTCTGACCATGTACCTACCGGTGTGACCTTGTGACCTGACCTGAGGTCACTGGAACACAAAGCTCTTAGGACACGTGTGAAATGACTGCCCCAAGTTGTGTCTGAGATTCGGTGTCCTTATGTCTAACGGTTCGTGCGCTGTGAACGATAAACTTAGCGATTCCGTTGCCGCTAATGTGGTCCAATTTTACCTTGACATTGTACCGGCTTTGGTGACCTGGTGAACTGACCTGAAATGACAGAGACCTGAAATTTTCAGGGAAGGTGCCAAAAGGTTGTCCCAGAGGGTATACCAAATTTGTCGCCGCCGTTTTTACGCTATTTGCGAAAAACCATAGGGGGTGCATCAACCCCCCTGGCCCGGCGAGGGATAAAGTGTAAAATAGCTATACGAGTATTGATCATCCATTGCGTGGTGAAGGGAATGGGCGGCTCAGGACTCACAGTAGATAACGATAGTTCTGTGCATTCTTTGTTAAAAAATTGTTAACCCTCAACAAAAGTGAACAACCTGGGCTTTTTACCTTGAATGCTCACTTTTAATGGCAAAGGTATCGAAGGTTTAACCCCAGAGGAACGTTGCATGATGTCACTGAGACGTTATTTTTTGGAAATTTCTGAACAAATTTATTTCAAAATATCATGAGCATGAGCCTGAATCGAATGGAAGCTGGTTCCGGTGTGTCGTACAATGAAAAGCACATTCCCTTGTCATTGTTTTATTGCGGTGATCCATTCCCTCTGGATACAACGCGAATAAAAGCACCGCAAAGACCTTAAGCGGGGAAAGCGAGAGTGCAAAACGGGCACCCAGTGAAAGTCAATTGGAAATCATTCGTTAACCCGCGCCCCGCTGGGCTATTCAGCCATACGCGCCCTGCTGGGGGGGGGGGGGGCAGATTCTGCCCCCCCCCTGTCTAACTTCCGAACCGATGGTCGTAGAAAGACGGGGAAAACGGCAATCGAAAGCTCTCAACAAGGCGGATCTTAAGAGCCCAAAATGTTTTGCTTAAGTAGGTCAGAGGTCAGGTCAAGGTCAGGTCAAGGGTACAAAATGCAAGTTTCTACAGTATCGGCCTTGCACCGTAGTTGCCGAAAAATGGACTGAGACTGATTGCCCAAAACGTGTTCTTAGACTACCAATACAATATTCGTTGCATACAATGTCATTCAAAGGTCAAGGTCAAGGTGACGTCAGGTCAGGTCAGGTCACCAAAAACAAAATATAGAAAAGGGCATGTGCGACACATGTTTTATGGTTCATTTTACTCAAAGAATTCAATAGGCACACTCAATAAGTGATATGGACCACCTCTGGATGAATTTCAGGTCGAGGTCAGGTCAAGGTCAGGTCAAGTGAGGTCAAATTTTGAAGTTGGTTGTTAAGGCCCATAAAGGTGTCTATCTGATGCAGTTTTTCACGACGAATCGAATGGTGCTATTTTTGTTTCCGTACGAGGTCTAGAACTTCCAAAAAATCATTTTTTTTTCACAAATTTTGTGTGTCGTGACGTCATAAAATTTTAAATAACTCCCACATTTTTGAACCGATTCTTCTAAAAATTGGTATGTAGATGCACATTGACCACTTCTCTGACATATATTCCGTTTTTTTTCGTTACACTCAAAATTTTGGATTTTATAACTATTTTCAAAAAAAAAATCAGTTTTTGAAAACATTTTGGGCCAAAATCCAAAATTTTCAAAAAACCGAGATAGCCATTTGATAGACAACGTGGAATCACGTATAACCTTTTTTGTTACGTCTTGATTCCTTTAAAAATGAAGATGTTAGCGGCGTTTGAAATTTTGCCGTTTTTGCGGCGAAAATGGCGAACATGACGTCACTAAAACGTCAATTTCTCAAAAAATTTCCGACGGAGTTCGTTCAAATTTTTAGGGAACGTGTCAAATTGATGTATGATAAGGTACTGAAAGTTTGACGTTGCTGGCGTAACGCGTTTAGAAGTTATTGGCGAAAAACGGGAGGGGGGGCAGATTCTGCCCCCCAGCGGGGCGCAGGTTAAGGAACAATCACGCTCGGTATTTAAAGGGACTATCCCACCTTCAAAAAAGTACCATTTAGGATTAGGAAATGTTACTCATGATATTGTGACGAATTCTGCAAGTTTTTACGCGTTTTCATTGTATACTTTTTGAGATATTGCGACTTTTATATTTCATCGTGACGTCATTTAGATCGGATCTGTGACGTAATGAAGAATTTACTTCATGTCAATGTGGAGGAAATTTGGCAGCAAATATAGGTATTTGCTCTCAAATATGACGCGGCTCATACAATAACAAGTAACAAGATTTCCCCGCCGCCGATTTCAACTGATTCGTAAAACAGGTCGCCACTCGTGAAACGGCTGATGACGTCATCAAATGGCCGTTAATAGTTAAGAGATAGGGCCTTAGCTAAGGCCCACTTTTCAAATGAAGGGATCGGATTTCTTTAACACCACGAAACTGAGGATATTGCGACCAGGATATATAGTGGTTTCTGAACCTGGCCGCCAACTTGGCTATCACAACTCAGAACTAATGCAAAGGTGGGACAGTCCCTTTAAGACATTTTTAAATATTAATGTATTCCAATAAGAGAAAGAGAAACGCCTCTCAATGTTTCGTCTCCACATGGAGGGCATCTCACTCGGTGTCGGCCTGGCTGTCCTCCTCTCTCGGCAATCTGTGTCAGCTCGTGGCGACCTGAGCTCGATTTGGCGATCGGCGAGTGCTGGCCGCGTTTAGCGCTGCCACAGACGTACCGAGTGACAGGGGGCTGCACGGGCCGCGGAGGTCGGACATCACTTCCGCAAATCAGTTTCCCTCATATATTTACCCAGTATTCTCACCCGTATTTTAATGACACCCTAAATAATAATGTTCGAATACATTCTCTCCAGTGACTTTGTGGTCTGGTTTCCATCCGCCGGTAAATGGATTCGTCCTGAACACCCTCTGTGTGATAAGCGGGTCGCGGCGGGAGCGCACGGTTCGCCCAGCGTGGGCGCGCGTGTGTGACGCGAAAGTTGCGGCCGAGCTGCCCGCCAAGACGGTCGGCGGGTACGATGACAGTTTCTGAAACGATGCAACACGTCGCCAGAAAAGTGTGTCCCAGATCTATGAGTGAGGGAGAGAGAGAGAGAGGGCGAGAGAGCGAGAGAGAGAGAGAGAGAGAGAGAGAGAGAGAGAGAGAGAGAGAGAGAGAGAGAGAGAGAGAGAGAGAGAGAGAGAGAGAGAGAGAGAGAGAGAGAGAGAGAGCATAAACCTGGGCCAGGACGGGGTGTTAGGACACCCCCATGCAGCTTTCCTAAAAAAAGTGAAAAAAGGCACACTCAGTTTGCTCAAGGTCAGATCAGCAGTGAACAGGCTATGTTCAGTGATCGCTAAAATGGCAGTCGCTGAATGATTGATATGAATGATATGAATGATTGATGAATGATACTAATGATTTACACTGCTAACTTTCTGGTAAAAGCAAAATTGTTTCTGATGCAGATGACACAGTCATCCTCCACGGCGCGCCTCCGACATAGGAAGGCCTAGCTACTCTCCAAAGCATTACACCAGTATAACGCCTTTTGGGGCGACTAACGGAGCGAGCGAAGGGGTGGGCCTTGCACGTGCGAAATTGCGAGGGGGTATATACCTCCAACTAACTTGTGCAGTGTGCACGGCACCCTACTAACCGGTCTCTAGCGATGTGCCAACTTTGAGCACAATCGGCCCAGCCGTTCTTGAGATCTGGAAGCGGCACCCTGCACGTGCGCACGTGCAAAATGGGTCCCAACTGACTTTTGCAAGGCACCTTACTAACCAGTCCCTAACCGTGTACCGAATTTGAGCGCAATCGGTCCAGCCGTTCTCGAGATCTGGAATCGACCACTGCACGTGCGCACCTGCAGCAGCACCCCAATTGTGTCACATGCAAATGCATTGCCTAGTGGGTGCCTACCTACAACTCAGCGCAATCTGCCCAGTAGTTACCGAGATTTTGCGATTGTTACAAAACTGACAGCTTTGCCAAACTGTGGCAAAACTTTGCCAAGCTGACAGTGTATGCCAGTCTGTTGCGTCATGTGTTGCCGACTATCTCACCCGAGCAGCATGGATTCGTCCCAGGGAGATCGTGTACCACCAACCTGGCTTCACTTTTGAGTACCGCGTACGAATCGATTGAGAAGCACAACCAAACCGATTGTATTTATACGGATTTTACTCCCGCATTCCAAAGTGTCAATCACCGTCTCTTAGTCCACAAACTGAAAACATCTTACCATGTATCAGGCCAAGCTCTGAAGTGGGTAAGATCATACCTCGACAATGGGCAACAACGCGTTTTGGTTAATGGCAAATATTCTGACTGGAGTACCTACTGTCACGTCAGGCACACCGGAGGGGGGCGTGATTTCTGCTTTGTGCTTCGCTCTGTTTGTGAACGACCTGTCAGTTGGAATGTCCTCCCGGGTGCTCCTCTTTGCACGATACACGATGCAAAAATCTATCGCGAAGTAGCTTGCATGAATGATGCAGAACAACTGCAAGAGGACCTTGAACGTCTCTCCCAGTGGTCAAACACATGGCAACTGAAGCTTAATAACCCTTTGAAATGCAAGACGTTCAGGATGACCTTAAAAACCAAAACCACTGGTCACAAAATATTCAATTGGAGGCACAATTCTTGAACATGTTAATGAGATTCGCGATCTCGGTGTCATCTTAGACACGAAACTGACATTCGGGCCTCACATCCATCAGACGGTCAAAAAATGTAATAGTGCACTTGTGGTTCTGATAAGATCCTATCAGAGGGCATATCCGGGAGGACATCTCAACATTTATTCTGTCCTTGCGTCATATTTTGCATACGTCCGTTCAAACATGGAGTATTGTAGCGTGATTTGGAGCGGAGCAGCTGCTGTTCATGTGGACTCGGCCGGATTGAACATCAATTTTTACTGTGGCTGAATGCCAACTGCCGCTACCATTCACCATCGATCTTATACGCCGACTTACTGAAACATGTTAACCTCATGCCTGTGTCTGCAAGACTGTCGCAGCATGACACCATGTTTGTGCGCAACATCTTCACTGGCAGAATCGCCTTCGCCCTCTTGTGCGCGTTCTCAATCAGCGTACCCTCCCGATCAACATCACAAACCAGCACGCTGTTGCATGTGCCCTTTGCGAGGGTGAACGCATTGAAAAATGGACTTTTTGTCAGACTGCCACAGAAAGTAAATCGGTTTCTGGAGGGTTTCCCACCTCTGATGTACTCTGCGACTGCACATACTCATTCCGCAAATGTGTGAAATTGTTCGTGGCAGCGTTATAGACTTCGTTAGGAGTGCGATGTGCCGCATTGTGGCATATTGCGATCATTTCTAGTCCTGTGCTTACCATCATTTACACCATTTTATCTCTCATCCTATACTCCTTCCATTGTTCTGCAGTGTATTTTAATAACTTTTTAATACATGCTTCTATTTACAGTCCTTTGACCTTTGCATCCACTTTACATGCCCACATTCCCTTCAGCTTGTGTCAGGATTTAATGTAAGTGTGTAAACGTTGCGTATGATTTGCGTACGAATGTTGCTGTGTATTTATGTACTCATTTAACCCGCACCCCACTGCAACTGGGGGGGGGGGGCTATTCATAGCCCCCTCCCTTTTTCTGCAATAACTTCCAAACCGCTTGACATATCGACGCCAAAACTTCAGTACCTTCGGCTGCATCAATTTGACACCTGGGCCTCGTTTCATAAAGCTCTGCCGTAACTTACACCTTTCCGTAATTCACACCCTTTCAAACTACGGACCGCAGATGAAGCCGTTTCACAAAGCCACAACTGGCATTGTTTACACCTCCGTAACTAAGCACATTTGCGTAGTTACCGTAATTTATGAAGCGTCCTACAAATTACAATTTCATGTCAACAATTATTTTTTACGAGAAATTATAAAACAATTATGATGAATTCAAATTTTAAAAATTATTTATGAAAAAATAAAATTGATATTGATGACCATCCTTTATTAAATCAATATATTGAAAACAGCAGAAAGCCAGCTAAGCAGAAGTGCCTAACTACGAAAGTGGCGCGGCGCGGCGAATAAACAAAATTCCGATAGTGGCCACCACTGAACTCTATAATGTGGAATGCGCATCGGCCGCCAGATGGTGTCCAACGGTGCCGCCATGTTGCGCAGACCAGGAAGCGGCCGCCGCCTGTGTTGGGGAATAGGGAATTCGGGACCTCGATTTACGTTTGCGGTCGCTGCATCCGTTACGTTCAAGCTATGTGGCCACGGAACCCGGCATCTTACGCAGAATTGAGTGGATAATAAGATGAAATCCTAAAAACTTCTCAGATACAAGGAACTAATACGTTAAGCCCTTATAAGTCAATGGGGAAATATGAAAATTGCTATTTTGGCGCCGAGAATGATCTGAAACTATCTCAAGCATATAAAATCATGATTTCATGCACTCCTTGCAAGGTTCTATGCTTCATATTTGCATTGTTGCCCTTGCGTGACGTCATTTGTGACGTCACAAGGGTCACAGTTTTTCTTCAATAACTCCCGATCAAATTGAGCTAGCGAGTCGGGAAAGCCACCAATGGACTCAGGAAGACCTGCCGAATCGAATGATATGCGACATGACCTCTTTCGACCAACTTCGTGACCTGGCGGTGCTGACCTGACCTTGACCTGAGGTCAACACCCTAACTTGACCTGACCCGAACAAAAAGTATATCACTCGATGCGCCTGAGCTAGCTGAACACGGTGATGCCAAAATCGCGGCTCTACGGCCATTTTTGGCGAAGTTATTTACCAAAAACCGAACCCGTGCCTTAGATCACTTGACCTGACCTCAGAGGTCACCGGTTGACCCGGGACCTTTACAGTGGGTTCCTACCAGTCACTCTGCATTATCCTTTGTCGCAAACGACCAATTTGCCGCTTAATTCTAGTTTAATTAGCGGCGCATTAGCGAGGTGGGTTCAATCAACCCCCTCGGCCGGGGCAAATGTAGGTCCGGCGAGTGAATTTGAGGAATTCTGAAGATACGATCGTGTTCCCCACTCAATTCTGCGTAAGATGCCGGGTTCCGTATCTACGTAACTTGAACGTAACGGATGCGGCGGCCGCAAACGTAAATCGAGGTCCCCAATTCCCTATTCCTCAACACAGGCGGCAGCCGTTTCTTGGTCTGCGCAATATGGCCGCCACCGTTAGACACTACGGCCAATAGGGTTCAAGCGGCATTGCTCCCCTGTGGTGGCCACAAAAAGCGACTGGTACGGAAGATTTGCAGTTTCTTTTTCTCATTTTGGCTGCTTTTTCTTCCTCACCGGGCTCAACAATATAAAATATATTAAAAATTAGATTCGAATCTTCACATTAATTCAAATTCACGCAACATTTTTGTGCGTAGTTTACACCACTGATATCAAGAACTTGATAAAATATTTGGCGTTAATTACGTCGTTTTATTAACCCAAATGGCATCAATTGGTCCGGAATCGAGCATTTGCCGTAAATGAAGCTCCGCAATTTCGATGGCGTGAATTACTCCGGTCTCCGGCTTTATGAAACCGAATTGGCATCAAATACGCCAAATCTGGCATAATTGACGGAACGCCGTAAGTAATTCCTGTTATGAAACGAGGCCCTTGTGTCAAAATATGAGCTTCGTAGCTACCATAGGTCGGCCGGAAATGACAGTGACGGCATGTTCGGCCGATTTCGACGCAAAACATTGAACCACGGCAATCGCTCCCAAGAGCTCAGTTTATAAGCTAGATCCAATTTCCTTGGATGAGAGGACTCAGAATAGACTGCGCTATCAACAATTATCTCGGATTTTCAAAACTTTGATTTTTTTAAATTATACTTTATCAAATTCAAAATTTATATTTTTATCTGCAAACTTTTTAACTTTTCGAAACAAACCGGAATATATGTGATAGACCACATGCTTACAACTTACTCTAGAAAGTTTTAGCTAAATATCTTCAAAAATGGCCAAGGAATACGCATTATTGCAAAAAATTACAATTATAAATTTTTCAAATCAATTTGGCAGTACGTATTTGACATCGTACACCAATATAGATAGGACTATCGTGTTCCCGAGCTCAAACTGCATCCAATAGACACTTTTTTGTTGAAAAATTCTAACTTCAAAATTTAACCTTTTTGACCTGAAAGTGAACTGACCTGGACTTGTAAGACGTCGGCCAGAGCCCAAAATGTGAAAAGCTAAAATGCTAGTAATTTTTAGTTGGACCTGAACCTGACCTGTGACGTGATCGGTGACCTCGAGTTCAATGAAATTAGGTTTCGCTCGACAGTTTTTCCGGGGCTATCAGACGCCGTTTGAACTTTGACGATCGGCCCAGTAGTTTCGGAGTTAGAAGGGGGGCCTATGAAGAGCCCCCCCCCCCCCAGTAGGGCGTGCTATACGCAGACCCCAGTGCAGTGGGGCGCGGGTTAACCCGCGCCCCGTAGGGGGGGGGAGGCGAAACGGCCCCCCTGTCCTTTTCCGTCGACATCTCCTAAACGACTAGAGATATCGCCACCAAGCTTTCAGGACCCCTCTGGGCATCAATTTTACATATCATGACCAAAACTTTTTCCAGAGGCTATGATAGGTTGGCCACAAATGACGTTTGAATGACATCATGTTCTGCCATTTTCGACCGAAAAAAGACCTTCGCGAGAAGAGCTGTCTGGCCTACAGCTTTGAAGATACAGAAAAATGATCAAGACATAAAAGGTGTAGATTTGACATGGCTACAAAACTGTTTTCTCGGATTTTTGAAACTTTTGGGTGTTGACACCCAAAAATCAAAAAAACATTTTTTTTATTTATTAGCCAAAAAATCCAAAAAGTTTTTTGAGTTTCGAAAAAAACGGAATATATGTGATAGTACCTACCGTCTTCTATCTACATACCAAATTTCAGATCAATATCTCGTTTTTGGCCAAGTTATAGCGAAAGAACTGTTCAAAATTGATGACGTCAAATTTTCAAACTCATTTTTTGGCAATTTTAGACCACATAGGCCAAAACAAAGACCACCATTAGACTCCCCGTGACGAGCTGCATCGAATCGATACCCATTTTATGCAAAAATATCAACTTTGAAATTTGACCTAATTTGACCTGACCTTGACCTGACGTTCACCAAAACCACGGTGACTATAAATACGGTGATCTCATCTGGATTTGGTCACGTGATCATTTTCGAGCGCAGCGCACGTGCAGTTGTGGCGAGGGCACTTCCAGAAATTCTGGATCCATGCGATTTTGGAGCCAATGTAAAGTCTATGGGAAAATGGTTCATTTTTATTTGTTTTTCTTATTACACCTAAACTTTCAAGTTTTTCTCAAAGATTCACCCTGATTCATGTGTAGAATTGATTGGTCTTTAATATGGTATCAATTTTAGATTTTTATCGGATAATTTCAAAAATTACTTACCATTTAAACTACCAAAAGAGGTGATTGCGGCTAAGCATTGTGACAGCCATATCATGTCATTGGGAAATTACGCTTTCTTGTGCATCTTCATTTTAACTGTTCTCGAAGTTAGTACCTACTGGATGATTCATGCGTAGAATTTGTTGAACTTTTGTCCTGTGTCACTGTTAATGCCTTTATGAAATAATTATTCAAGTAATTTCGCCCCGGCCGACATGGACGCCGTTGTGAGACGGTTTTGGCGTCGGGGAGAGGGAGAGGGGGAGAGAGAGAGAGAGAGAGAGAGAGAGAGAGAGAGAGAGAGAGAGAGAGAGAGACGGAGACGGAGACGGAGACGGAGACGGAGACGGAGACGGAGACGGAGACGGAGACGGAGACGGAGACGGAGACGGAGACGGAGACGGAGACGGAGACGGAGACGGAGAGAGAGAGAAGAGAGAGAGAGAGAGAGAGAGAGAGAGAGAGAGAGAGAGAGAGAGAGAGAGAGAGAGAGAGAGAGAGAGAGAGAGAGAGAGAGAGAGAGAGAGAGAGATAAAGACCAGGGGCCATCGGTGAGGCGGGAGCTCCACGACAGGTACTGGGAGCGGGCTCGCCTTTTCCTCGTAGTGACCCATCAAGGCTGGGCGGCGGCGGTACTAGTTTCGCAAGAGACAGAGACATGGAGCGACTCGGGACTCGTCTCAGTCCGGCCGCCACCCAGCCGCCCGCCGCGCCTGGCCGGGCTGCTGCTTCGCCGGCCGGATGGCGCGGGCGGCCCTCCCGGCTCCTGCCCGTCTGGGATGCGCTCCCCATCCGCAGGGCGTCGGCGGCGCCCAAGAGGCACAAGAATAACGGCGGTGTTGCGGGCGGCTTGTGGGGTGACGGTGCCGCGCTCCTTCCCCGGCTCCTCGCCGTCCGTCCCCCCTCCCCGGTGCCGTTTTCTTCCAGGGGAGGTGCCCCGGCCGCCGTGCCGGGGCGTAGCGCAGTCCGTGCTTTCAGCACAGCAAAATATCCACCCAGGCTAGATTAAGGTAATGAAAAACTAGGATTAAGAGTGGCTACAGACTTCAGACTTTATGCAGACTTAACATTAAGATATTATATATGCAACTAAATGACACACATGGTGTTTGTTCTAACCTTCTCAACAGAAAGTGAACATGTCAGGACAGCACCCCTTGGTGACCATTATACTCAAGGGGTGTAGGCACTGATCCCCAGGGGTGAAGTGATAGGAGCACAAACATGAGTCACTAGTTAGCTCTGTGCCTTTCCTCCTGCAGGAAAAATATATGTGTGATGCCCAATGTGACTGGTAACTGCATATCATAAAGCTGGAAATATTGTACAAAGTTATGACAACACAAGCAAACAATGCATGTTACTGCTCTTGTTATTCCTATATGAGACCTCACAAGACACAAAAATATGCATGGTAAAAAAGGGAGCAACAATACATTTCAAATGTAGCTTGTCATTAAAATGATCATGGATTTCACTACATCAAAAGTGAATGAAATTAAGTGATAATCAAAGACTCTGGAAAAGAAGATCAGCATAACCATAGATATGTAGACTACATATGTCTTGTTTCCAAAGCTAAAGTATGATCCTCAATGTTGTAAAAGTTGGTTGGCTTTTACAATAACTTTGAATAAAAAACAAAATATAGTAAACACAATTCAAGGAAATGCCAAGATCCATCCAACCTTTGACATGCCCTGTTTGGAATGCTGTTAAACATGCTATGATCTTCTCAGAATAGGAAAAATCAACTCAAAATATTACCTTCTTTTATTACAAATAAAATCCCCATGAATTTCACTATTGTGACTGCATAGCTCATTCAGTCAATCAGAGACTGTGGAGAGACTTCATCATTCAAACAGAGAATCAATGTGCAGAGACTAACACTTTAAAATCTACAGACTTTTCACAAACATCTTTCATGCTACAAGCTTATGCCTACTCAACACTTTTTTCATGACTCAAATATGGTGGTGTTCATTTTAAGTGAAAACATTCATTCAGCACTAAGCAGATTATTTCTAAGCTCCACTAAGTCCCAATTTCTGCTATATTTCGCTTGGAGTCACTTCATAGTTTGAATTCAAGGTGCCTTGCGGATTTACCTCAGTTATGTAGATAAATACACAAGGATTTATGGGCTTTACCTCAGTTATGTAGCTGCTCCCTTAATTTAAGTTTCTCGTTAAATTTCATTGAGGCGTTGCAAGATGGGCTGTAGCTGAATTCTCTTTCCTGTTTAGCTGATGCTCATAATACCTCAACATTTTTCATTCCAATTTTTGTAGCTGTTAACAATTGATAAAGACCCATCTACCTAGACAACAATGACGTTACAGAGGAAACGTCATTGTTGGCTGTTTCACGGGCGCGCTGCCAGCTGCTGCCAGCGCATTCCGTGAGCTAGCGTCAACCTCCGGTAGTGTTGGAGGTATAGGCTTGTTGATGTCTCTATGTAAGCCAAAAATGGCTGGCAGAGTGCCGCGAAACACCACCCTTATTTTTGCACAATAATGGTGTGATAACTGTTCCTGCAAGAAAATATAAGGTGAAATGAAGTAAAATCAGGTCAAACATTAATATATACCCAAAAGAAGCAGTGTATGGAGTACCTATGTTCACATTACCAATAATATGATGCACAACAGGCCATAGAAAAACCGGTGAATGTTGAATTGTAACCCAATTTCAATATCAATATGGCACTTGGCATTAACAGTAAAACATACCGTTTTTGATGTTAAATCAACAGAAAAAACTAATGGTGTGAAGTGCTTTAGCGAGGAACATAGCGAGAATAGATACGTGAAGAAACATTGACCTTTTCCTCGAAAATGTAAAAACAATGCCAAAAGTTATATTGAATGTGGTGAGCTTTCGGCTACAAGCCTTCGTCAAACCAACAAAATGACACAATACAAAATCGACAAAATGACACAATACAAGCTTTCGGCTTGTAGCCGAAAGCTCACCACATTCAATATAACTTTTGGCATTGTTTTTACATTTTCGAGGAAAAGGTCAATGTTTCTTCACGTAACAGAAAAAACTCCTGAACATAAACAAAATGATCAGAATATATAATAAGGATAATAGTATAAATAAAAATCGACGAATCGGCCTATCATCGCTCATAACATTCACCACTCCCCAATCCCCATTCCACGCACAGATTGTTTACCCGTGTTCGCAGTCTCCCGGACGACGAAGATTCCATACGCCGTCCGACCAATCACGTTCAAGATCAGCGGGGCTTGGCCCCGGTTCTCGAACGCCATTGGCCAGATTACGCAGAATCTTCGTCGTCAGGAAAACTGTGAACACGGGGTTACATTTTTTGCTATGGTAACAAAAGCGCCAGAATTGACTACCAGAATTGGATCCGAAGGTCAAATGGGTCACGTGACTGTCAAGTTCAGATGGACAACACCTGACCAAAACGTGACCTGGCCACAAAGGCTGCCTGATCAACATAATCGCATTTTTCATGTAAAATGGACCATAAAACATGTATCACACGACACTTTCATATTGTGACCCCACGTGACCTGACCTCTGTGACCTGACCTGGTATCAGTGACCTCAAATAGCAAAGTATGTGTTTGACGAACAATGTACCATCGATGGTTTTCAATAACTTACCAATTTACTCGATTTCACAACACATTTCTTGAAATGCCTGTGAACGGTGAAAATCCGAATTTTGACCTTACCTGTGACGTCATCGGTTTGACCTAGGTCAATGAAGTTTGGTCACAAGGTAGTTCCCCGATGGGGCTATCGAACGCCGTTTGAATTTTGAAAATCGGCCGGTAAATTCCGAGATCATAGGGGAGGGGGCGAAACGCCCCCCCCCCCCTACGGGTGGTAGGGTCCGCAGATAGCCCTACGGGGCGTGGGTTAAAGGGACCCTCCCACCTTCAAAAAAGTTAATGAATTGGCACAAAAGTGATGTCGCTCGGTTCAGAAAGAGCGAAAACGAATATCTACCAAATTTCATCGAAATATATTCACCGGTTTTCAAGATATTAGACTTTTACTTTTGTTTACTTTTTGGGATCTCCGCTGTTCCTAGCGACTTTATTTGAAAGTGCGGCATTTGTTGCGCGCAAAGCAGCATATACCACAGCGTGCTACCAAACGTTTTAGTAAAAGATTTAAAAATCGTTATATCTCCGCCGACGTCACAAATTCTAAGGGGGCATACCAATGCACTAGCCCCTTAGAATCCGAAAACTGCAAGTTTGAAATTCCATATCTCCGAATTAAAGCATTTGTCGATGTTGTGAGTGCCCAAACCGGTATTTGCAGGCCATGGCCACCAATTTGGCTATCTCAACTCAAAACTAATGTTAAGGTGGGAGTGTCCCTTTAAAATCATGACTTCGTCAATCAATGGGCCATCCCGTCGGCGATTCTGCCAAATAAATAAATAAAAAGATAAGATTTTTGAAACAGTTTTGTGCATAAGGGGTCACCTACATGCATCGGGAATAGTCCAATACTTGGTAGAAGGAGTGAAGCTACCCTACAAAAATTACCGCAAGTAAATCGGTCAAGTGGTTGCTGAGATACAAGCCTCGCAAAAGCGTCCGCACGGCCAGCTGCCCGGCGGCCGGCCGCTCACACTCAGAAATTTCCGTTAACCCGCGCATGACTGGGGTATTTTCCATAACGCGAGTGACTGTGGGGGGGGGAGCTCTCCAGAGCCCCCCCTCCTATCTCCGAAACGACTGGGCCGATCTTAAAAATTCAAACGGCGTCTGATAGCCATGGAAAAACTGTCGAGCGAAACCTATTTTCATTGACCTCGAGGTCACCGATGACGTCACAGGTCAGGTCAAAGTAAAAATTATCGACATTTTTGCTAGTTCACAATTTAGGCTCTGACCGCCGGCCCGCCGGCCCGATCAGGCTCATTTTTGGTTTACGCACTCCTTGACGGATGCCTTAGATACCTTGAAGGTACCGAACTTTTACTTCGAATTTTTAAGGTCAAGGCCAGGTCATCCTAGGTCACGAAAATTGTATATCATGTATCGGTCACGTGACGCATGTTTTATGGTCCATTTTACTCGTAGATTTCGAAAATAGTGTCGTCTGTGTCATTTGAGGTCATTGTCAGCTGAATTTACCGGAGGTCAGGTCACTTTCAGGTCAGAAAAGGTCAAATTTTGAAAATGAAATTTTTCAACAAAAAAGGTGCCTATCAGATGCAATTTGAGCTCAGGAACACGATGGTGCCATTTATATTGCTGTACGAGGTCAAAAACGTACTGAAAAATGGATTTGAAAAAACATAAAATTGTAAAATTTTGACAATAATGCGAATAACTTGGCTATTTTTGAAGACATTGGGATAAAACTTGCAAAGGCAGTTCATCAGTGTGTGTTCTATCACATATATTCCGTTTTTTTGCGAAAAGTCAATTTTTTTTTTGAAAAAATCAAAAAATATATTTTTTTCTAATTGTATATACATATTTTTCAGATTTTTCAAAATTTCGAAAATTCGAGATAGCAGTTTGATAGCTACGTGTATTTGTAGTCCACTCATGCAAAGAAAATGGATCTAGCTTTAAAACTGAGCTCTTGAGAGCGTTTGCCGTAATTCAGTATTTTGCATGAAAATCGGCCGACATGACGTCACTCTAACGTCATTTCCGGCCAAACTATGGTAGCTAGAAAGTTGAAATTTTAACGCAAGACGTCAAATTAATGCCTCCGAGGGTACCGCAAGTTTCGTGTTGATCCGTCAAACGGTTTAGAAAATATTGCTGAAAAACGGGAAGGGGCTCTGTAGAGCCCCCTCCCCCCAGTCATGCGCGGGTTAATCTACGTAAGACTCCGCTCGCTTCGCTCGTTCCGCAATAAGATACATATGTATGGTAAAGGTGACTGGTGGCTCAGATCCTGACCCCTTTCTAGCTTCCGAACGAATTGTACAAAGACGATGAAAACGGCACTCGGAAGCTCTGAACAAGATGGATCTTTGGATTACATTTTTTTTGCCTGAGTAGGTCACAGGTCAGGTCAAGGTCAGGTCAAGGGTAAGGACTGCAAGTGCAAGCTCTACATTACTGAATTTAGAGCCCAGTTGGCAAATAATGGACTGAGATTGACCATCCACTACACGTTCGTAGGCTATCAAAACGAGATGCATTGCCGTGCATTGCAAGTGTCTCCCCGTGGCCTAGTGGATAAGGCGTCCGTCTCCAAACTCAGTGGCAGCGAGTTCGCGGCCGGGAAGCTCCACGTCGTTTGACCCGCGTTCCTATATTAAGCCAGCTGGCAACTGGCGAGAGAGGGCCACGCTAGACCCGGGAGGACCGTGCCGCCATCTACCTGCGGCACGTTAAACTTTCGATCCAAATTATCACCGGTGAACCGGGCGCGGGCAAGGTGGGGTGGTGGGTCCGTGGTGTCATTCGGAACAAGCACTGCTTAGCGGGGCACCCGGGCCCATAGCCACCCATTCATCCATTCGGACAAAATTTCTTTAAAAAAATTGCACACAATGTCATACAAAAGTTAAGTTCAATGCCAGACCAGGCCACCGAAGATCAACTTCACTCTGCTTTAATAGTTTTTTTTTTCGCCGTAGCTTGACCAATAAAGATATCAATCGCAAATTCGATGTCTGTAGTAGTTAAGGAGATATCTACGGGAGAGGCCGTTTCTCCCTTCATCCTGTTTTCATAGGATATGTGCCATACCTGCTTTATGTTTTTTTCCCTGAAAAAGTCAATAGGCGCACTCATTTAGTGATAATTACCATATTTGGATGAAGCTCTGGTTAAGGTCGATATCAGTTAAAGGTCAAGTTAAAGTGACCATCCCACCTTAACATTAGTTTTGAGTTGAGATAGCCAAACTGGTGGCCATGGCCTGCAAATACCGGTTTCGGCACTCACAACATCGAAAAATGCTTTAATTCGGAGATATGGAATTTCAAACTTGCAGTTTTCGGATTTCAAGGGGCTAATGCATTGAGATGCCCCCTTAGAATTTGTGACGTCAGCGGTGATCTAATGATTTTAAAACGTTATACTAACATCTTTGTGAAGCAGCGGTGTTATATGGTATTTGCGGGCAACATCTGTCGCGAACGCCGCACTTCCAAATTGAAGTCGCTAGAAACAGCGGAGATCCCAAAAAAGTAAACGAAAGTAAAAGTCTAATATCTTGAAAACCGGTGAATATTTTTCGGTGAAATTTGGTATATATTCGATTTTGCTCCTTCTGAACCGAGCGAAATCACTTTCATGCCAATTCATTAACTTTTTTGAAGGTGGGAGGGTCCCTTTAAGTGGAGTCAAGTTTTGAAATTAACCCGGCAGGCGGTGGGCCTACCAGCCACCTTCCGCGCGGTGGGGGGGGGGGCACTTTTTTGCCCCCCCCCCGTATCTCCGAAACTACTGGACGGATCCGGAAAATTCAAACGGCGTTCGATAGCCCTGTCAAATTTGTAGAGGGAAACCAAATTTCATTGACCTCGGGGTCACCGATGACGTCACAGGTCAGGTCAAAGAAAAAATGTTTCACCGTTCACGGGGCTTCTAGGGAAAGCGCTATAACACCGAGTAAAACGCATTTTGCCGAAAATCAGCGATGAGGCGTCAGTTGTCTAGTACATATGTTGCTATTAGAGGTCACCGGTCATACCAGGTCAGGTCACAGGTCAGGTCACCAAAGGTCACCAAGGGTCACCACATGAGCCCAACTTTACTAAGGTTATGCGATGCATGTTTTATGGCCAGTTTTTCTTTTCCAACTCAATGGTGTTGGTTATAAGACCATCGGGTACGGTTTAGGTCACTTTCTGGTGGAGGTCAGGTCAAGGTCAGGTCAAAAAAGGTCAAATTTCAAAGTTGATATTTTTGCATAAAATGGGTATTGATTCGATGCAGCTCGTCACGGGGAGTCTAATGGTGGTCTTTGTTTTGCGCTACGAGGTCTAGAATTGCTAAAAATTGAGTTTGACAATTTGACGTCATCAATTTTGAACAGTTTTTTTCGCTATAACTTGGCGAAAAAAAGAAGTATCGATCTCAAATTTGGTATGTAGATAGAAAGCGGTAGGGACTATCACATATATTCCGGTTTTTTCGAAATTCAAAAAAAAATTGGATTTTTTGGCTAGTATATTCAAAAAATCTATTTTTTAATTTTTGGGGGTCAAAAGCCAAAATAATCGAAAAACCGAAATAGCAGTTTTGTAGCCCTTTTGATTTTCCACCTTTTATGTTTGAAACATTTTTCTGTATCTCTAAAGCTGTAGGCCTGACAGCTCTTCTCGCGAAACCTTTTTTTGGGTCGAAAATGGCAAAAATGACGTCACTCTGACGTCATTAGCGGCCAACCTATCATAGCCTTTGGAAAAATTTTTGGTCACCATGTGCGCTAGCTGCTCTCGGGAGGGTACTGAAAGTTTGGTGACGATCGGCGCAGCGGTTCTCGAGATATATTGAAAAAACTAAAGGGGGGCAAAAAAATGCCCCCGCACCGCCTGGAAGGTTAAACTAAACTAAACTTAACTATAACACGGCCTGGCAGAGGGGGGAGGGGCGGTCGATGCGACCCCCGCTTGCGATTGTGGCACCTAGAAACACCAAATTTGGTAGGTAAGTGGGCCCCCTGGAGTTCTCGCCCCTGTGCAAATTTGGTTGCTCCAGTTCAATATTTAGGGGGGTTTTAGGGGGTATGAATGTAAAAATTTCGCTGAAAACATGTCAAACGTTTTTCGCTTATAACTTTTGATCTAATTAAGATAGAGCAAAAAAAAAAGCACCAGTGAACTCAGGACGTCGAGGCGCGTTGAATGGTATGCTTTTTTGCATGCTTAAGTGTATTTAAAAAGTTAAGCACATCTTAAGTACAACTTAAGTCTTAAGAATGGTCGAAATGCTTAATGCTGCATATCATTCAACTCGGCTCTACAAGAGGAACAGAATGATACCATTTTGAAGGCAAGGTTGCCTCATAGGCTGTGCCAATTTTGGCGGCACTGCGCGCCGCCGTTTTTACGCTATCTTTGAAAAACCTTAGGGGGGGGGGGGGGTCGCATCGTTCCCCCCTGCCAGGGCGAGGGTTAAGAGAACATGCCAAATAGATCCATGATAAGTTACTAAGGTTTTTGACGCAGCTTGTGCGACGTGTATAGAAGCTATTGACGGAAAACGTTAGGAGGCAGATTTGGTCCCTCCCGTGTGACGCGGTTTAGCTTTATCGCGTCGGTCGGAGCAACTACGACTATGTGATGGCACGAACCTCCGCTTCAGCCGAGGAGGCTGGTTACGATAGGTGCTATAAGCTTCGTAGATAAGTACAATATGTGCTAAAAAGCTGAACGAGTGACGTGTCATACATGGGCGTCGAAAGTGGGGGGGGGGGGGGGACGTGGAGGGGGGAACGCTTCCACCCAGGAAAAATCCGTGTCGACGCCCCTGCGTGCCAAAAATGATCACTCATAGCGCTGCCGGTTTTATAATGTTCGGCAGAACACTTGCTTTACAAATGCGTCTATTGACAGGCAGTTCAGAGAATCGGATAGCAGCACTGGACCATATATTCGCCAACATGGCAGCCATCCTAAAATTGCAGTGCAATTTTCCTTCTCTTCGAAGGGTCCCTTTTATCTAGGTACGCCAAACGATTTCTGCAATATAAAGCATACAAATATAAAAAGTATAACATAAAACCGAACTAGAAATATAAAAATCTAACTAGAAAAAAGAGCAGCCTTAACCGCCACACGACACATTTGGAACATGAACTCATACATATCATTGTGACAAAACATGAAGCGAAACCTTACACAAGGCAACAGATCTGCATCAATTGTACCAGAGTGCGATGCAACGATTCCAAATTATACATGGCTCTTCATCCAGACTGGTGTTGGATTCACCCGTAATTGAATCGATTGGATTGAATCAAACAATTTTTTTTTTGAATCGGAGAGGTTTGATTCACCGTCAGGATTGTACTCTTCACAAGCCATGATAGAATCGAACGCATTGGGAATCAGGATTGATTGAATTATAAAATTAGCCATTCATGAATTTAAAACAATGAAGTGAACATACTTCATTTTCAACAAATGTTTACACAACTGCCATGTGATGAGCATTGCATGACAAGAAGAATAATACAACAAATTCAATACTATCCCTGATATTTTTTGCTTTTTGCAAATTTTGGTTTGATTTTGTTTTTAAACGAATCGAAAAAAGAATCGCTCAATAACTTTTTGGCTGAATCAAACGTGAATCGTTCCTTTTTTATTCTCTGAATCGAAAGGAATCGATTGACCATCTTTTTTCCAAGGAAACGAACGGTGATTGAATCGAAAAAAAAAATCAAATGAATCAATGATTGAATCAATCCATATGAAGATAATCATAATAACAATCAGGATCATGCATGTCCTCATCGCACTCGAAGCCCGTTAGTGCGGTACAAACGAATGGCGGAAGGCACTGAGCAGAGACGTTGCACGGCGCTCCCCCTGGTAGCTGGTTCACGCAGTCTCCGGCCTCATTACAAAACGTTCCCGTCGGGCAGCCCTCCGTGGTATCGGTCTCAGAACATGAATCCATTAAAAGAGCAGCATTTGTAGCAGTTGCAGCAGTTGCACCGTTTCCTGCTGTTGGATTAGCGGAAAGAATGGTGATCTCCGGCTTGGGCGGTTCCGGGCTGTTCACTGCTAGGACCAGTGAGCTGATAAGGACCACGGCACCAATCGCTATCAGACCGCTGGGCACCGCCAGCGGTCCGAAGGTCCGCGGGCTCACCTCGTCATCAGCGCGGCGCAGACTGCTGAGGTCAGACGCCTCCAAGAGTCGGTCGCTCGCCACGGTAAGCACAATTTCACATATAACCAATGAGGTGACAAAAACATATCTCATTATTGCAGTAGCTTGTGATTTCAGAGGCCCTCAGCTTACTTCACGAGAGACAAAGCACTAGCGCTGGTACACAGACTCTGGAATCTTGATGTGCAAACGTGTTTTTCCGATCAAAACAGGAGCTTTTCCAGAGAACTGACGGCAGATGATTGACGCACTCTCGACAATGAGGAGATATCAACAGCGGGATATTCCGGGCTGCGACGGACAGCAAGAGATCGATCCACTCTGATGATGACGTACTGCAGATAGTAGAAACCAATCGAAGTGCTTCACGCTTGTTGCTTCAAGCACACCTTCCCCGGCTAAGTCTGTTCATGAGCTGACGCACGTCCGCTGCGACGCCAGACTCCTGGGCTACACCAGCGTTCTGTTTGGCTTATATAGTGGCGTGGGCCTTCATGCAGCCAAAATGATCGATGTCAACTCCCACGGGCGTGGGCACAGCGCTGAGTCAGCACTGATTTTAGAGGCTATTAGTGGCAGGTAGCAATTTGTTTCCGTTGCAGTTGTCGACAGCACAATGATGTCAATACTGCTAGCATATAGACGCTGTTTGGTTGGTGCACGGAATAAAATAAACCCTACGATGAGACATAAATTATATTAGCCGTTTTTACGACGGGCTATCTAGCGAATGCACCTAAGTTGACGAAATCTTTACCAAATCTTTTCTAATAAATAACTTCCTGTCTAGAATTTATTTCTGTGTTTCAATCAAAAATTGTCTTATAATTTGAAAAATGAGGTATATAAGCATCTGTGCAGCACAAACTGATAACTTTTAAGAAACACACTGAGCCTAATTTGACCAAATATGCACCAAATCTGCACCTAATCTGTACCAAATGCGTAACAGATGGCCATCGTGAAAATGACTATGGACTGTCAATGACGACTCTGCAATAGACGAAATATTTGAATTGTAAATGCACAATAAACTGAACTCTTTCTAATCATCACTAGGTTGTTGACATTCAGGATAGCCCCTCGGTTTTTCGCGAATAAATCGCGTAAAAAGCGGCCGATCGCAACGAAGCTTTCAGTACCCTCGCGTTTTTCAAATTCACACCTTCCCTGAAAAATTAATGACCCTGACCCAAAGCACCTTTGACCTGTGACCTACTTTTCGAGGCCATGTTTGGCCGGAATCGCGATTCGGCGTATGTCGGCTCGCATTAGCCGCACATTTGCAGTCTTTTCGTGGCTTCAAGCGTTCAAACATGTGATATGATGCTGCTCCCATGCATGAGGGTGGTCACCTGAAGGTCAGGTCACTAACCGCTGATGCGTTTTAGTGACATTATGTTGCGGCATTTCTTACGCCGAGTTTTTGAGCTTACAAAAAAAAAAACGGAATACGACTCGTCTGCATTATGCATATGTTATGTGAGAAGTCTGAGAACCTAGCTCCAAAGTTGGGAGTTACTTAAATTTTAATGACGTCACGCCACGCAAAATTTTCCAAAAGTTTCTTTTTTAGATCCTAGACTGAAAAACATAGCGCTGTTAGATTTGTTGTGAGAAACTGTTTCGGAAAAAAACAATTCCTTCGTATCTAACAATTAATTTCAAAACTTGACCTCACTTTCTCAGAACCACTGGTATGGGGCTCTCAGAAGTGCCAGTTGTGAACCCTCAGAGGCACTGCTGAGGGCCCTCACGGTCTCCGTTATGGGGATCTTCAGAAGCCGGCGTGGACCCTGACGGAGATCTTAGTGTGGCTACTTAGGGGTCCATGAGGTGCTCTTACGAGACCTGTGAGGTCTTTCTGAGTCGAAATATAGTCAGCATGGACCCTCAGCGGCCAATTGGTGCCGCAGGGCCCTTTGTGGCCGGTGTGGGCTCTCAGAAGCACGGGTGAGGGACTTCAGTCTCACAGTCGCCGTAATGGGGTCGTCAGAGGCGTTGGTGTGAGGCCATCACAGGGGGGTGTGAGGCCCTAGATATGGCCCCTCTCGGGCCGGCAAGGACTTTCAGAGGCAGGCAAATGCCCTCAGAGGCCGGTAAAGGGCCCTCAGAGGCTGCCAGTAGCCTTAAGAAGCCGGCGTGTAACCCTCATGGGCAAATTAGTGTGGCTTCTTTGGGACCCATGAGGTGCTCTTACTATGAGATCTATGGTGCCCTTCTGAATCGAAATATGATTATTGACCAGCATGGACCCTGAGTGGTAAACTGGTGCCGCAGAGCCCCTCCGACCCGAGGGGTCCCCTGGATCCGATTAGGGGGGGGGGGGGCACGTGCCTCCTGGGACCCCCTGACTACGCCACTGTTTGATTTGCGTTATGTCAGGTATTTTGGGTTTGCACCCCAACCCAAGGGCGCACACAAGGGGGGGCACACGGGCCCGTGCCCCCCCCATTCGAGTTGGGGGGCCCAACTTGAAGGGAGGGGCCCATTTGAGGCGGCCGAAGGCCGCCTCAAATGGGCCTCTAACTAATCCTTAGACCACCGAAGACCGTGTACAAAGGGCCCTCAAATGGCCTTAAAGGGCCCTCAGATGGTCTCAAAAGGCCCTCAGATGGCCTCGAAGGGCCCTCAGTTAGCGTCATAGGGCCCTCATCTGGTGTCAAAGGGCCCTCAGATGGTGTCAAAGGGCCCTCAGGTGGCTCAAAGGACTCTCAGATGGCCTTAAAGGGCCCTCAGATAGCCTCAAAGGGCCCTCAGCTAACGTTAAACGGACGTCAGAAGGCCTTAAAGGGTGTCAAAGGTCCCTGAGCTGGCGTCAGAGGGCCATGCCCTTGCGTCAAATGGCTCTCCGAAGGCTCTAAAGGGTCCTTAGCTGGTGACAGAGGGCCCCCAGCTTGTGCCAGATGGCCCCCAGCTGGCGCCAAATGGCCATCAGAAGGCCTCAAACCGTCCTCAGCTGGCGTCAAGCGGCCCTCAAAAGGCCTCAAGGGGCCCTTAGAAAGCCTCAAGGGCCCTTAGAAGACCTCAAGAGCCCTCAGAAGGCCTTAAAGAGCGTCAAAGGGCCTTGAGCTAGCGTCAGAGGGCCCCCCAGCTAATGTCAGAGGGCCCTGAGCTAGCGTCAAACTTAAAGTGCCCTTAGCTGGTGTCAGAGGGCCCCAGTTGGTGTCAGAGGGTCATCCATTGGCGTCTAATGGACATCAGAAGGCCCAAAAACGATCCTCAGCTGGCGTCCAACGGTCCTCAGCTGACGTCAAGAGGCCCTCAAAAGGCCCCTCGACTGCTCAAAGGGCCCTTAGAAGGCCTCAATGGGAACTCAAGAGACGTTAAACGGCCCTCAAAAGGCTTGAAAGGGCCCTCTGCTGATGGCAAAGGGCTCGCACCTGAGTCAATAAGAGCCTTGTCAAAAAACGGCCGAGAAACCTTGCCGGCCCTGGTTATCTGCGGGACTCCTACACTTACCTGAGTGGCCCCCGTTTACTGAGGGGCCCTGGTTATTGATGGGGTCCCTGGTTACTTAAGGGGCACCTGGTTACCAGAGGGGCCCATGGTCACCTGGTGGGCCCCTGATCAATTGAAAACCCCTGGTCATCTGAAACGCCCCTGATTACCTAAAGGGTCCCTAATCACTTGGATTCAGTGACATAGCAAGGGAGCGAGGGGGTACGTGCCCGTTCTCGGGTTTAGGGTACCTTCGAAACCGAGGGGCCCTGCGGCGCCAGTTGGTAGCAGAGGGTTCGTGCTGGCCGCACTTCAACTCGGAAGGGCACCACAGGGCTTGTGGGGGGACGTTATTGGCTCCTATGTAGCCACAATTATCTTCATAAAGGCCCAATGCCGGTTTCTGAGAGACCTCGCCGGCCGCCCAGGGCCCTAGTAACGGCCAACGAGGGATTGGCTGCTATGGCTCCACATCCGTCTGTGATAGACACACGGTCCACACCAGTGTTTCTAAAGGCACCCACAACGGCAACTGCGAGGCCCCTCGCCCCACCTCCAAGGGAGCCCCACCAGCGCATCCTAAGGGCCTACATCGGCGGCTCTGAGAGTCCCCACACCGACGCCTCTGAGGGCCACGTACCAGTGACTCTGAGGGCCTCTTACCAGCCTCCGAGTGTCCTTGCCAGCCTATGACGGGCCACTTTCCACTTGCAGGCCATTTTGCAGGGCCACACACATGCCAATGATGGCCCCACCAGTGTCTCTAAGCCCTAAGACCCCGCAACGGCGCCTGTGAGGACCCAACACCAGCGCATCTGACGGCCTTTCACTGGCACCTCTGAGCGCGCCACACACCGGTGACTCTGAGGAGCTCGCTCGCTTCGCTCGCTCGTAAAATACCATGTAAATTAGGCATTAGTGTACATTAGGCACACTCCTCGGGCATAAATGATACTTTTGCTTGCCAATTTTCCACATTTTCTCATGCAAAGACCGTTTTAAAGAGACCCGTCTGCCAGTGAGACTGGACCCACCGTGCCTCCCTCCTCCCATCGAAAGGTCCTGGATACATCCTTGCCTGAGCTGAGCTGACCCCGGGCCCCCGGGTGACTCGCGGGCCCGGGGTCAGGTGACCAGCAGGTGACCCCCTCTTGGGCGAAATTCTGGGTACGTGTCCGACATGCATCGTACATAGTCCTGTTTATTTGATTCATTGGTTAAACATTAAATATAAGTTATAAGCTGGATCTCTAGTCTGTGATCCCGCATCGTATCAGATATAATGACATTTCATGTCGATGTGCCTAAAAAAATATGCGAATATACGTGAAAAAGGAGTGCTGCTCCCGCTCCTACACATCCGGGCCAAACAGTGACCGGCCCCTGCTTCTAGCCACCCGGGGCCGGTCGGCCGACCGGCAGTCAGTCGCTGCCCGGGCTGATTTCTGAGGGACTTGCAAAAATGTTTATTAATGAAATGTTTTACGTAATAAATTAGATGATTAGGTATATGTACCGGCTCTGAGTCGCATTTGAGAAAAAAACATGCTAGCGTAAAATATATATGTTTTGAAAATTAAGCTGGTACCGAAATAATTGTTTTACCTACCATGCATTGACAAACCAATTGCTCAAGCTTCAAACCAACCGAAATATAGCCCCGTGGGCCGTATTTTTTTTTGGGGGGGGGGCCCTTCGGCATGGGGGGCCCAGTTCGAAGGTCGTGCCCCCCCCCCCCCATTCAAAAATCCTGTGTGCGCGCCTGCCCCAACCTGAAAATGTTTTTGGGCCAGTGTGAAAATACATTGTATTATAGGTAGCTATCATAAGCTTGCACTCTCTGCAATCTGCCCATACTATTGTTTGTCCCTGCAGACGCGCTTACAGAGAGCAGAGATAGGCACATACAGAGAGCTGCCTGTTAGTTTCGCAAACAGCCGCCAGAGGCGCTAGGGTCGCTTATGGTGTGAGATAGGGTGAACGTCTCTCGGTCGGCGCCGGCTGGGGGTTAAAAGTTGGGGGGATAAAACAATACCACGCCCTTTCCACATGAGTGGAGCACAATAAAATCGATGGAGCACCTTGCATTGCGATTAGTGACACACCCTAGGTATGTATCTTGTCATTAATTCCAATTTTTTTTTTAACAGTTTGACATTAATCAGGCTCCTATTTGTGGTTTATGTAACGATGCAAGGCTGCCCCAAGGTCAAGGTCAGGCAGGGTTAACTTTCCTTGAGGCTATTTCACTGGTACAATTCAACCATATTAACCCGCCCCGTGATGGGGGGGGCATTTTGGCCCCTCCCTGTGGTTTTTCTTAACCCTCGCCGGCACAGGGAGGGGTTGATGCAACCCCCTAAGGTTTTTCGCGAATAACTTGCGTAAAAAGCGGCCGATCGCGACGAAACTTTCAGTACCCTCGCATTGATCAATTTTACACCTACCCTGACAATTCATGACCCTGACCCAAATGATCTTTGACCTGTGACCTCTTTTCGGAGACCATGTTTGGCCGGAATCGCGATTCGGCGTATGTCGGCTCGCATTAGCCGCGCGTTTGCAAGCTTTTCGTGGTTTCAAACGTTCAAACATGTGATTTGATGTTGCTCCCATACATTAGGGTGGGTGTCAAGGTCACCTGTAGGTCAGGTCAGGTCATTGACCTTTGGTGGCCTCGGGTGACCTCGGTTCACTTTTTCGAGTTTTTCATGTTTCTTGGCTAGTTTTTGGAGCTGAATTCGAATTTAGCAACCATTTGAACATTTAACCCGTGCACCACTGGGGTCTGTGTATAACACGCCCTACTGGGGGGGGGGGGGGGGCTCTCCATAGCCCCCCTCCTAACTCCGAAACTACTGGGCCGATCGTCAAAATTCAAACGGCGTCTGATAGCCCCGGAAAAACTGTCGAGCGAAACCTAATTTCATTGAACTCGAGGTCACCGATGACGTCACAGGTCAGGTCAAAGTAAAAATTATTAGCATTTTGGCTTGTTCACATTTTGGGCTCTGGCCGCCGTCTTACAAGTCAGATCAGGCTCATTTTTGGTTTCCACACTCGTGAACAGATGCTCTAGATACCTTGAGGGTACCAAACTTGTACTTTGATTTTCAGGTCAAGGTCAGGTCATCACAGGTCACGAAAATATTATATCATGCGTCGGTCACGTGACACATGTTTTATGGTCCATTTAGGCCATAGATTTCGAATTCGATGTCGTCTGTGTCATTCGAGGTCATTTTGAGTCGAATTTAGCTTAGGTCAGGTCACTTTCAGGTCAAAAAAGGTCAAATTTTGAAGTTGAAATTTTTCAACAAAAAAGGTGTCTATTGGATGCAGTTTGAGCTCAGGAACACGATGGTGCTATTTATATTGGTGTACGATGTCAAAAAGGTACTGAAAAATTGATTTGAAAAATTAATAATTGTGAAATTTTTGCAATAATGCGTATAACTTGGCCATTTTTGAAGATATTTAGCTAAAACTTGCTAGCGTTAGTCATTAGCATGCGTTCTGTCACATGTATTCCTCTTTTTTCGAAAAGTCAAAAACTTTTTTTTTAAATATAAAAATATAAATTTTGAATATTGTTATATAAAATTTTCAAAATTTTCAAAATTTTGAAAATCCAAGATGTCAGTTTGATAGCGCAGTCAATTCTGAGTCCTCTCATGCAAAGAAATTGGATCTAGCTTAAAAACTGAGCTCTTGGGAGCGATTGCCGTGGTTCAATGTTTTGCGTCGAAATCGGCCGAACATGACGTCACTCTGACGTCATTTCCGGCCGACCTATGGTAGCTATGAAATCCAAATTTTGACACAAGGTGTCAAATTGATGCCGCTGAAGGTACTGAAAGTTTGACG
This sequence comes from Amphibalanus amphitrite, assembly GCF_019059575.1. Lineage (NCBI taxonomy): Eukaryota > Metazoa > Arthropoda > Thecostraca > Balanomorpha > Balanidae > Amphibalanus > Amphibalanus amphitrite. Next base: position 362,635 of record NW_024882011.1, on the reverse strand, counting down.
TCGATACGTCAAGTGGTTTGGAAGTTATTGCAGAAAAACGGGAGGGGGGGGGGGCTATGAATAGTAGGGTGTGTCGATAATCGCAGATTCGCGTTAGACAAAGATATAAAGTGGCGCGAGCATGCCAAAACACTAGCCCTGCAGCTGGTTTTGCGTAAAAATGCGATTTGACGAGGCTCGGGCAGGTCGAAGTTACAGCGAAAAAGTCGCAGTCGACGGTGCTGCCACCTACATTGCCAATAACGGGCACTATCATATCGTGATAATTGGGGTAGTTTCAAATGAGAAATGACTTCTATTTTTGTTCAAACTGCTTAAGAAGAAATAAAACAATTCGGAAACATACATTTTTCCCAAATATCGCGTTCCATTTTTTCCTGTTGAGTTGTTAGGAAAGTGGTAAATTTCAAGGTTGACGGCTAAAAAACGAAACAGGAGGAACAGAGCAGGAATCACCAAGACGTGTGCCGCGCCGATGCTGTAGATAAGGGGTGAGCAACAGAACCAGCATACCTAACGATTTTGATTAGTGATAGATGTTTTTCTCTAAATGAAAGACTATTAGTAACTCAGGCAAGCCTTCTAATATAGGTATCGACAGGGTTGCGGTAAAAGGTACAATCGATGGCACATTACAATTATTCTGAGTTGGGTAACAACACTCTTCAGATACCTACCATCAAACACCTCACTATCTCCTATATGGGAGCTATATCATCTGATTCCAGCGCCCTGAAAACAAACAGGTTATCACCAAAAATCTCTGTATTAGCGCCTACCGACATATGCTGAATGACGCTATCAATACCCGACATTTGTAAAAGGTGATTCGCCACACAGCCCGCCGGCGTCTGAGGGGTTGAATCAGTGAGCCAGATTGCCAGCGACTCACCGCTGAACTACCGGGCATAACAAAACGGACGATGCGACATGACTCAGAGATCATCACAGACGCAACGACAAATGTAACCGAAGGCCATCTGAGCTCGTGCGGAACCCTCGTTCAGATACATAACATCGCTATCTGCCACCTCGCGGTTCCCTTGTCAAGCCGAACTCATAGGCGGCGGAACGGGGAGGGCACCGCGGCACCGTGCCCCCTTTGATTTTGGCATTTTAACATTAGCCCTATGGGCGTTGCATGGAAAGAATGGGACCAAAAGTCGGCAGCGCCCCCCTTAATTGAAGGTATTCCGCCGCTACTGGCCGAACTGATGACACGCAATGGCCAGTCAGTCACAGCTCAGCTTCATGCGGAACAGGAAGACACATTCAGTGAGAGTCGGTGGTCATTGACTGTGTCAATATTATTGACACGGTGACTAAAGAACGGTTATATTGCGCCAATAATGTTGCCAGTAGCAGCACCACCAATCTTTTGAACTAAAATCACTTGACATCGGTGAAAAGAAACCCTCTAGGTTTTTTTCAAGCAATACGCGAAATACATAGAGGGGATTAGAAAAACCGAAAACCCAAATATTAGCACTAGATAACATCGATCTTAAATTTTGGCCAACACTTTTAAAGCATACATCAGAGGAGCTGTTGGCGGCTTACCGTCGCGTCTGTGATGATCTCTGAGTCATGTCGCATCGTCCGTTTTGTTACGCCCGGTAGTTCAGCGGTGAGTCGCTGGCAATCTGGCTCACTGGTTCAACCCCTCAGACGCCGGCGGGCTGTGTGGCGAATCACCTTTTACAAATGTCGGGTATTGATAGCGTCATTCAGCATATGTCGGTAGGCGCTAATACAGAGATTTTTGGTGATAACCTGTTTGTTTTCAGGGCGCTGGAATCAGATGATATAGCTCCCATATAGGAGATGGTGAGGTTGTTGATGGTAGGTATCTGAAGAGTGTTGTTTCCCAACTCAGAATAATTGTAATGTGCCATCGATTGTACCTTTTACCGCAACCATGTGGATACCTATATTAGAAGGCTTGCCTGAGTTACTAATAGTCTTTCATTTAGAGAAAAACATCTATCACTAATCAAAATCGTTAGGTATGCTGGTTCTTTTGTTTGTTTGTTTGTTTTGTTGGGTTAGGCCCTTTCGGTCTGGCAAGACCATTTCAGAGCCAGGAGGATGATAGGATAAAGGGGGAGACATTGGTCTGGGCAGGCACCCTAGTGAGTTGCCGTGGCTGAGCCCGTCCAGAGGACAGGCCACCCAGCCCCAAGGCACTCACTGCACCCGGCTACGGGGTGCGCTCCCTCGGGAGCAGCGGTGCCGCTCCAAGGGAGCAGCCCGCATGAGATAAAGTTGCCTGTCCAGCCCGGAGGGGTGTTGCGGCGTGGAGGAGAAGGATTTCAGTATCCTGAGGATAGAAGCACGGAACGGCGATGCTGGTTCTGTTGCTCACCCCTTATCTACAGCATCGGCGCGGCACACGTCTTGGTGATTCCTGCTCTGTTCCTCCTGTTTCGTTTTTTAGCCGTCAACCTTGAAATTTACCACTTTCCTAACAACTCAACAGGAAAAAATGGAACGCGATATTTGGGAAAAATGTATGTTTCCGAATTGTTTTATTTCTTCTTAAGCAGTTTAAACAAAAATAGAAGTCAGTTCTCATTTGAAACTACCCCAATTATCACGATATGATAGTTATTGGCAATGTAGGTGGCAGCACCGTCGACTGCGACTTTTTCGCTGTAACTTCGACCTGCCCGAGCCTCGTCAAATCGCATTTTTACGCAAAACCAACTGCAGGGCTAGTGTTTTGGCATGCTCGCGCCACTTTATATCTTTGTCTAACGCGAATCTGTGAGAAAAACCCCTCTGTCGACACACCCTAATGAATAGCCCCCCCCCCCCCCCCCCCCAGTGGGGCACGGGTTAACCCGCGCCCGGCTGGGGGTCCCTGATTTCCACGCCCTGCTGGGGGGTGTTTGAACCCCCCCCCCCTTGTAACTCGGCTCCTGGGCCACGTGGCGATACGCGGAAGGCGGCGTTTGAAAGAGCATCAAAAATAATGACGAAATCACTTCGGTCAATTTTTTGGGCAGGTCAAAGGTCAGGTCACCAGAGGTCATTGAAGGCAAAATTTCGCCGATTTCCAGGTCAAATGTCGAAAATTTCCAAGAAGCCAACGCATAACTCGGGAACCAATAGAGCTACAGCGCCGCGGAAAAGCGCATTCGATAGCCCTATTACCGCCCTTTCTGAGTAATTCTCTCAGATTTGACCTAACGTCAACGGTTTTGCCTGCAGGGGGCAAAAACTGCAAAAATAACCGATTTTTTTTCGGACAGTTTTTCTGCAATAACTTTTGACCCAAGCCTTGTACGAGCTTACTTTTACCGGCATCGTGTTCCTCTCGTCAAGACGCATCGAATGAACTATAACTTGACCTTGAAAGGTCAACTTGAAAATTTGACCTCAGGTCAAGGTCATGACCTGACCGGAAAGGGTCATGTTGCCTATCAGTCGATCCGTATCGTCGAGCTGAACACATCTAAGGCATTTTCATCGCTCTAGCATGCCTCTATCAAAAGTTATTTGCGAAAAACTGCTAGAAACCATTCGTGACCTAAGATGACCTCAGGGCATAAACAAGGGTCACGGACACCATTTTCATGTTCAGTGTGTCTAAACCACTTGTAATTCGGTGTTTGGGAGTGTTTATAATGTCTTTCGTCCAAAAGAGGCGCATTTCAATTTTCTCCCATTGACTTATAATGGGGAGGTCGCAAAATTGACCTGACCTTAGGTCATCGATATCAAAATTCTGAGATATACATTTTGTGCATGCTATTGCTCTTAGCAATCGCTGAAAGTCTCAAAGTGATCGGTCACTCGGTGTAGCTATGACAGACATTGAAACTTTTTATGAGGTGAGGTCACTTCAAGTGACCTGGCGACCTGACCTTGAATGACCTTGGTCTGAAATTTTCACAACATGTGTAGAATTGATGTATGATAAGGTGCACCAAAAACGGCGGCGCTCCGCGCCGCCGTTTTTGAGCTATTCGTGAAAAACCATAAGGGGGGTGTTCAAACACCCCCCCAGCAGGGCGCGGGTTAAGAAGTAGTTTTGGTGCCTTCGTAACATGTCAGAGGCGGTTGACACTTATTACGAATACCCGTCACAACCCCTACCGGTTGACCTGACCTGACCTGACCCGACCTGGTCTAAATGCTTAAAGACATCATCTCTGATCAAAACTAACATGATATTCGTGATCAGAACCCAGGAAAACCACATAGCAGCCACACTTTACGACTTTCTAACAGGTCCCGATTCTCCCGGTTTTCGGGTCATTGACCTGACCTGGAAGGTCACCCGATGACCTAGGACCTTAAAATTGGGTATCATCGGCTTTGTCTCGTGACGGGCAACACGCTCGTTTTTTCCGCGAAGCTCTAGCTCGATCAGGGGCCAAACGCGAGGGGGGTCGTACCAACCCCCCTTGTGCCGTCGAAGGACGCAAAATGGCCTGTGCTGGCGAGGGTTAAATAGCGATAAAACGGCGGGGCGCAGCGCGGCCAAATTTTGGATACCTTTCCGGATATCAATTTGACACCTTCACACAACATTTCAAGTTACAGGTCACCTTGGGTCAGGAGTTATTGAGGTCAAACTGAGGTCATGTTCGAGTAAAAATGAGCAAAAAACATGACATCTTGAAACGCTCACCAAATCTACAATTTGCAAGTAATTTTATTGTTCTTTATGTGGTTGTGTATAAAAATGACGGCGCTACAAAACTGCAATATCTGATTTTCAAGATTTTAGGGTTTTGACCCCCCCCAAAAAAAGAAGATTTTTTTTTTTTTAAAGAAAAACTCGAAAAATTCCCAACATTTTTTGAATTTCAAAAAAACGGAATATATGTGATAGTCCCTGCGCTCTTCGATGCAAATACCAAATTTTAGATCGATACCTCCTTTTTTGGCCAAGTTATAGCGAAAAAAACTATTCAAAATTGATGACGTAAAAATTTTTGAACTAAATTTTTAGCAATTCTAGACCACGTAGCGCAAAACAAAGACCACCACTCAACTCCCCGCCACGAGCTGCATCGAATCGATACTCATTGTATGCAAAAATATCAACTTTGAAATTTGACCAAATTTGACCTGACCTTGACCTGACCTTGACCTGACCGTCACCAAAACATAATCTACACTGAAAAAAGTTTTTACCATCAATTTACTAAGTTACTAGCTTTGGTAAATTTTACCATCAGCCTACCATCATATTACTACCAGCCTACTATGGTGCTGAATACTATCCTGCCTTGACATGTTGATATTACCATGGTTACGTTTATCAGGGGTGGTTTTGTACCCCAGTTTACAAGGTGGTAACCACCTGAGGCTAGTAGATACCCTCGTAAGCTAATATTCCCTACCATAGTAAAATCAACCTTTCCACGGGCGGATCCAGCAGGTGAATTCGGCGATCAAGTCTCCTCCTTTCCATAGAGGTGTTTGCCAATTTTTGATATGTTGGAAGGAGCGTCATCCAAGGACTAGCTGAGACCCTGAGCAATTAATAGTTTTATGGACGAAAGGCCAGAAATTTCTTGCAACAGTTCCCTGGGTGTGCTTCTGCTGCTATGGTAAGGTATACCATGGCAACACCATGACAACACTACACCCTTACTAACAATCCACGTGCGTCTGACTCTGCTGCAGCGGCGCCGCCATGTCAGTTCCGGCCGCGCGCCGGCGTTGTGAAGGTGCTCCGTGGTTTTAAATATTTGAACGGTGATTGTGTGGGTGGTTAGCGTAGCTGACGGTGGAGGATACTCGGAAATAACAAGTAAGTCGTTGTATCTTCAGCATAATAATACTTATCTCACGAGTGCCATTTCCAGCAAAGATCGCAGCCTTTGTTTCGGTTCATGTTGTTGAATTTCCTTGAGACCCTGTTGGACCGGGTAGGGGGAGGGTGGTGGGGTGGGTATCATTGCGGGCATTTCCCAGCGTCGGAAATCAACGTGTTTTTTTATTTGTTAACCCACGCCTCACTGGGGTATGTGCTCTAACGCGCCCCACAGCACGTTACAGCACGTTACAGTGGGGGGGGGGGGGGGCTCCTAACTCCGAAACTACTGGGCCGATTGTCAAAATTCAAACGGCCCCTGGTAGCCCTGGAAATATTGTTGAGCGAAGCCTAATGTCATTGACCTCGAGGTCATCGATGACGTCACAGGTCAGGTCAAAGTAAAAATATCAGCGTCTTGGCACTCTGGGCGCCGGCCAACAAATCAGATCAGGCTCATTTTTTGTTTGCACACTCGTGAATATATGCGTAACATAACCTGAGGGTACCGAACTTGTACTTCGAATTTTTCAGGTCAAGGCCATCTCATCCCAGGTCACGAAAGCATGAGATGGCCTTGCTTTCGATGCAAAGCAAGTCAAGGCCTTGCTTTGCGATGAGATATCGTGCATCGGTGACGTGAGACATGTTTTATGGTTCATGTAGGCCATATATATCGAAATCAGTGTTGTATGTGTCAGTTTAGGCCATTTTAGCTGAATATATAGCTGAGGTCAGGTCAGGTCACTTTAGGTCAAAAATGGTCAAATTTTGAAGTTGACATTTTTCAACAAAAAAGGTGTTTGTCAGATGAAGTTCACATATATTCAACGCATATGTGTTCAAACACATATAGACCCCGTTTCCATGGGCATCACTGATCCGGATCAGCAAACTTAAATCGTATTATATTTCTCGAACTCTTCGTTACATGATATAATTCCAAGTGGATTAGGCTTATATAATCAGTTAATCCCTTATTTTCATTTTCATATATTGTCTAACTATACTGGATTAGCTAATCCATTTTTACTGATCCGGATCAGTGATGCCCATGGAAACGTGGTCATATTCTGCTTTTTTTCATTCAGAAACGTATATGTAAAAAAATAAAAAATACAATTTCTGAGTTTTTATATTTATAATTTTCAAAATATTCAACATTTCGAAAGTCCGAAATCAGTTTGGTAGCCCTGTAGAGTCCACCCATGCAAAAAAAAGGATCTAGCTTAACCCTCAAGGCGGTGGGGGGGGGGGGGGGGCATTTTTTGCATCCATCTTTAGTTTTTTTTTTCGATATATCTCCAGAACCGCTGCGCCGATCTTCACCAAACTTTCAGTACCCTTTTGCACATTGTGACCAAATTTTTTTTCCAAAGGCTATGATAAGTTGGCCGCTACGTCGGAGTGACGTCATTTCTGCCATTGTCGACCAAAAAAAAAGCTTCGCGGGAAGAGCTGTCAGGTCTATAAATTTGATTATGCATAAAAATGTTCAAGACATGAAATGTGTAGAATTACCAGGGCTACTATACTGTTCTCTCGATTTTGTTTTTGAAGTTGACCCCAAAAATAAAAAGAAATAGATATAATAGCCAAAAAATCCCAAAAGTTTTTCGATTTTCGAAACAAACGGAATATATGTAATAGCCACTATGGACTTCTATTCACATTCCAAGTATTAGATCGATAACTCCTTTTTGCCAAGTTATAACAAAAAAAAAACTGTGCAAAATTAATGACGTCAAATTTTCAAACTCGATTTTGGCAATTCTAGACCACAAAGCGCAAAACAAAGACCACCATTAGACTCGCCGTGACGAGTGGCATCGAATCAATACCAATTTTATGCGAAACTATCAACTTTGACCTGAAATTTGACCTTTTTGACCTGACATTGACCTGACCTCCACCAGAAAGTGACCAAAAAACCGTCCCTGATGGTCTTATAACCAACACCATTGAGGCGAATATGAAAAATTGGCCATAAAACATGCATCGCACAACCCTACTTAGTAAAGATAGGTTCATGTGCTGACCCTTGGTGATCGGACCTGGTATTATCAGTGACCTCCAATAGCAACATATGCTCGTATAATAGGCAACTCACGCCCTATCGCTGATTTTTGACAAAATGCCCTTTACTCGATGTTGCAGCGCATTCCTTAAAAGACCCGTGAACGGTGAAACATTTTATCTTTGACTTGGCCTGTGATGTCATCGGTGACCCCGAGGTCAATGAAATTGAAGTTCCCTCGACAAATTTAACAAGGCTATCGAACGCCATTTAAATTTTACCGATCCGTCATAGTAGCTTCGGAGATTCGGGGGGGGGGGGGGTCAAAAATCCCCCCCCTCCCACCGCGCGGAAGGTAGCCGGGAGGCCCACCGCTTGCCGGGTTAAAACTCAGATCTTGAGAGCGATTACCGTTGTTCAATGCTTTGCATCAAAATCGGCCGAACATGATGTCACTCTGGCGTCATTTCCGGCCGATCTATAGTAGCTACGAAAATTTTATTAGTGCACAAGGTGTCAAATAAATTGATGCAGCCGAAGGTCCTAAAAGCTTTGTTTTGATACGTCCAGCGGTTTTAAAGATATTGCGTAAACACGAGAGGGGCTATGAATAGCCCTCCCCACAGTAGGGTGGGGGTTAACCCTCGCCCGTATTGGTGTTTTTCAGCCACGAACCTTTAAGGGGGGGTCCGTTGAACCCCCTCCTTGCCGTTTCGCCCCTGATTGAGCTAGAGCTTCGCGGAAAAAAACGAGCGTGCTGCCCGTGACGAGAGAAAGCCGATGGTACCCAATTTTATCCTAGGTCGTCGGTCCTAGGTCATCGGTTGACCTTCCAGGTCAGGTCAATGACCCAAAAGTGGGGAAAACTGGGACCTGTTAGAACGTCGTAAAACGTGGCTGCTATTGGGTTTTTTAGGGAACTGATCACGAATATCATGTTAGCTATGATCATAGATGATGTCTTCATGCATTTAGGCCAGGTCGGGTCAGGTCAGGTCAGGTCAACCAGTAAGGGTTTTGCCGGGTATTCGTAGTAGGTGCACTAGGTGGCAACCGCCTCTGACAGCTTCGTAACATGTTACGAAGGCACCAAAACTACTTCGTAAATGTTCATATATGGTTGTTAAATTCGAAATCAGCTAAAAAAACTAGCCTAGAAAGATGCTGATAAAACTCGAAAAAGTAAACCGAGGTCATCAAAGGTCAATGAACTGACCTGACCTTCTGGTGACCTTGACATCCACCCTAATGCATGGGAGCAGCATCATATCCCATGTTTGAACGCTTGAAACCACGAAAGGACTGCAAACGCGCGGCAAATGCGAGCCGACATACGCCGAATCGCGATTCCGGCCAAACATGGTCTCGAAAAGTAGGTCACAGGTCAAAGGTCATTAGTCAGGGCCATTACATTTTTTAGGGTAGGTGTAAAATTGATTATAACTCGAGGGTACTGAAAGCTTCGTTGCGGTCGGCCGCTTTTTACGCGAGGTATTCGCGAAAAACCGAGGGGGAGTCCGTTCGACCCCCCCCCCCTATACGGGGGAGGGTTAACAAGCCAAAACGTTGCTAATTTTTATTTTGATCTGACCTGTGACGTCAACGGTGATCTCGAGGTCAATAAAATTAGGTTTTGCTCGACAGTTTTTCCAGGGCTATCAGACGCCGTTTCAGTTTTGACAATCGGCCCAGTAGTTTCGGAGTTGGAGCGGGGGGGGGGGGGGGTTCTATAAATAGCCCCCGCCTCCCCCAGTGGAGTGCGTTACAGAACATACCCCAGTGGGGCGCTGGTTAAGAGTAGAATTTTTGAATTATTGCCAACACTCAACACTGCACCTCATGGCAATTAATTCATTATAGGGCATTTTACCTGAACCAGCCTCTGGCCTAATGTCCCAAATTTGCTAAATTCCTCACCCTACAAATCCCCTGTTCTATTAGATGCTGCCATTTTTTTAAAACAACTTATCTTAAATCCTTGTTTCATCAAACTGGGAGCTAGGTCACGGGACACTGCGAGTCAAGGTGGGAGGGGTAGGAGATAGAGTGTCACTGCAGCACACACAATCAATCTTTCCATTGGTTTATCTTATATCAATGCCTGCTCTTTTCCAGAGCTGGCTTTCGAAGTTCGAACCTTCGGTATATGGCTACCAATGCCCTTGGAGAAGGTGTTGCGTGATAAATCGCTGGAAGGGCGACAGCCGCGACATTCAACGATTGTGTGAAAAGAGACCGATTGCATTGTGATGATAAAGTGAACTGTAATAATTGTTGTTCATGCGCGTTGTTTGGTTATGTGCAGACGTAACTTTGTTTGTGGCCAAATGCTTTTTATGTGTGAAATATTTCATGTAGGTTACTAGGTAGATGCTTTGGAAAAGTGAAGAGCTGCTTTGTCGACTGCTAGGTAGATACTGTCATGCATGCTGTTGTGCATCAGTAAGTGGCTGTCGTAATGATAAACAAATTTGGCATGGATAGGCTAAAGCACAGCATATGAAGCATGCTGGTTGATGACTAGTAAGATCCTGTTAACCGACTGGTAATATCACAATAAATGTCACATAGTAAACTATTGTTTTACGATGGTTGGCCAGCAAAGCAAAGCTGGTATCCAGATGACAAAAGGATGGTTTTACCATGATAAGTCATTAGTAAGCATTACCAGGGAGTAGCTAACGATAGTAAAGTCCTAGTTTCGTGCTAGTATCACGTGGGTTTTTGGGCATGGTATGACGACATATAGTTACCGTGTTAATATCATGGTAATTTTTACTGGCATTGGTATTCACATGGTTTTACATTCATATTAGGCCTAGTATTTGGGTCGTAAGTTAGTTTACCATAGGTAAGAGGCTGTTCAAAATATGACCACCACTCGAAAACTAACTAGGGTGGTATTTTTCTTAGTAGGCGGTACCAGGATAATACTAGCGTTAGTAGAGCTTTGGTTTCTTATTAGTTATGCTTTAGTTTCAAGGTAGTATGATGAAAAAATATTACCGTACTAAGACCATGGTATTTTGATGAGCATTGGTAGTTGCATAGTATTCCTTTGATATTGGGCCTAGTATTTGGATCGTAAACTGGTTTACCATAAGTAAAAGGCTGTTCAAAATATGACCACCACCCAAAAACTAACTAGGGTGGTATTTTTTTCTTTCAGTGTAAACTGACCCCAAGGGCTGCCTGTCCCACATAATCGCATTTGGCATATAAAATGGACCATAAAACATGCATCATATGATATTTTATATTGTGACCCTCAGCGACCTGACCTCTGTGACCTGACCTGGTATCAGTGACCTCAAATAGCAAACTATGTGTTTGACGAAATTTCCCCATCGATGATTTTCAATGAAATGCATTTTACTCGATTTTACAACGCATTTCTTGAAATGCCTGTAAACGGTGAAAATTCGACCTTTGACCTGACCTGTGACGTCATCGGTTAGACCGAGGTAAATGAAATTGGGTCACAAGGTAGTTCCCCGTTGGGGCTATCCAACACCGTTTGCCGCTTGTCGCTATGTTGCGTGGTTCTCGAGATCTTAGGGGGGGGGCAAAATGCCCCCCCCCCATCAACGTTACGAATACATCACATGAGATCTATCACTTGTCAAGATCAACCAAGGGTCATTTGAGGTCACATGAGTTCAAAAAGCTTGACCTTTAAATGCAACATATGTATAGGTATGCCACTCCAAGATTTTACCCCAAAAAAATGCATTGATTACACTGCCTTAGCTTAATGACCATTTTATGTTAGTTAGTTATTTGCAAAAACTAAAGCCCCAGCTCCGGGTCGCTAACCTGACCTCTGACCTCAAGTCACCAAAAATTATTTTGCTATTTTCCTAAGTCATATGCTACACAACTGTGCTCGTAGTTTGCATTTATATCTAAACCTCTATTTATGGCGCCTATATGAAGCAAAGACCACGTCTGCGTGGGCGAATTTTCGTGCAAGAGTCTAGAAAAAAGGGAAATTGACCCTGTGACGTATTATATGGGGCTAGGTCCATTTTTTTACTCTAGAAGATGTCAAATTGATGGAAAAAGGTAATAAAAGCTTCCTGCTAATAACCCATACGCCTTCGGAAGCTATCGCAAAAATTCGTCAGTGTGTGTGGAATGGGTGGAAATGGCATGGTTGGGGGTCGAAAAACGCCTCCGTGCCCGCGATATTTAAAATTAGGTACCTACCATTCACCGTGTCTCGTAACTGTGCACACGCTCGTTTCCTCCGCTTTAGCCTTAGCTCAATAAGGAGCAAAACGAAGAGGGGTTTGTTTTCTCTTCCCTTGACCTGTATGACAAAAAACGATCAACCCGACGAGAGTGAAGCTGAAAGGGAGTTTGATCGACAGTGTGGAGCATCGTACGTCTTTCTGGTATGATTTCCTGTGTATGATAGCAAGAGCTATGAGATATTGCTGTTAAATCAGGAATACTTACACCTAATACGACGTTATTGTACCATGTGTACACACTTACGTCGAGTACCAATAAGCCAGATGAGGGTTGAAATGTCCCATCAGCTGATGCAATCACGACTGCTGATGCTTCTAACCACAAGAACGCTGCTCTCTGTCACCCTTGCCTGACCACACCTCTTCACATAAAAGGCACAGGGATAATTTGCCTATGAACCCTTCGAACTGCCGGGTTAAACACCCCTTCTAGTTTGTTGGCCGATCGAGTTGTGGCAAAATACCTGGTAACGTGGGAATTTTAACGGATTGCTTCCCCGGCATGGATGTTTACTACACTATTTAAGCCAAACAGAGTACCACCGAGGGCTCTGGAGCCTCCCATCGGTTGCCGACGCAGCTTGGCTCTTGAAAACATTTCCCAGGCATACTGGTGGGTGTAGGTGTGGGTGTGGGTGTGGGGGTGGGGGTGGGTGTGGGTGTGGGGGTGGGTGTGGGTGTGTGTGGCCACGACAGGCTGGGGGGGAGAGGGGTCGGATTTGACCCCCTGCTATCTCGAGAACCAGTGGTCGTATCGAGCCCCGTGAGAGAGCGTCCGAAAGGTCTCATTGGCCGTTTTCACGACGGAACTTTCGCGGTGGAACCTATTTGATAACGGGAAAATACCAACCTTTTAGGGCCTTAGAATCCTTACAACTAAAGTCTTTTGCCTTCAAAATATTTTTAAAAGCTGTAATCCAGGAGATTTTGGCCATCAAATTGCTTATTTATTTACAAACAAGTCAATTTTCGGTTCTAGTAGCTCACCTTTCAACTATGAGGGATCAAATCAGCCTGGCAACTAGATACTAACCCGGTTTACATAGCATATTTGACGAGGCTCTAGCTCGTTAATTTGGCGATAATTTCGATGCAGTGTTCTTCAAATATTTAGAAGGGATCATTTTGTAAATTGTTAAGCACCATTGGCATCTTTTGCAACATCACGGACGGAGATATAAGCTTGCAACAAACCCTATGTAAACGCGTCTACTGTTTCACCGGCCCGACGCTGCGCGCGCCCTGGTGGTGACCGGGCGCAAGAAATCCGCCGCCGCCTTAGCAGTGACATTGACTTCCGCCGTCTGCTGCGGTTCCAAAGTCAAGCCAGCGTGGAATTGGGAGAGCTCGGTAGTCGGTCAGCCATGGTGATGGCCGGGCGCATCAAATCCGCCGCCGCCTTAGCAGTGACATTGACTTCCGCCGTCTGCTGCGGCTCCAAAGCCAAGCCAGCGTGGAATTGGGAGAGCTCGGTCACCCGCAGCTGGCAGCTCAGTATATTTCCTTATCATTGTACTAGCATTATATACATAGATATGCTAATTTCATAAACGTGCTTACGCTTTAGGTTTGCGTGAGTGGTTAACCCTTAGATAAAATAAATTAATGTAATATTTAGTAGAAAAACCGCAAAGTAACGGGCCACTTATTCCAAAGGTAGAAAACCTACTACAAAGAGCTCCTAAAATTCCTGAGGCATCAAAGGAAACTACTAAAATTCCTGAGGTATCAAAGGACCAAACAGGCATCTATTAGGTACCCGCTATTCCGTCGTGAAAACGGCTTATGAGGCCTTCCCAAAGCATTCCTAACCTTCGTCCCAGTGCAGTGAGGAGGGCATGTGTTACCACCCTGTCGCGTTTTTTTTTTGCGTGCGAATAATAAACCGCTGCGCGTAGCGCCGCGCCGCTTGGAGTAGCTTGTTGTATGTACATTAATTTTGGACAATGTGTGATATTTTTGACCCCAATTCATGTCAGGTCAGGTCACCAGGTCAAGTTAACTGACCAAGCCTAAAAACGTTTGCAACCATGTCCAGCCTGCAGTGTTTGTCACCAGTGGCGCGGAAATCGGGGGGGGGGGGGGGCTAGTGGGGGCTGAGCCCCCCCAGCTTTTCGGCTGGGGGGGGGGGGGCTCGTAATGTATTTGAGCCCCCCCCCCCAGCTGGAGGAATCGAAATCGGAAATCTACCAACATAATTTCATAGATTCATACATAGGCGCGGGAACCGGGGGAGGGGGCAGTGGGGGAAGCTTGCCCCCACAACTCTGCGGCCGTGGGGGCGGTGCCCCACAACTTTTCATGAGGCCAGGAACCGTTGGGCAGCTTGTCCTCCCCAAATTAGGGGTTATGGGTCACAAAGGAAGAAAGCATGTAAGTGAAAAATCCACCTCTTTCACTGGCTCGGCAACTCATTTGGCAGATTAAAACCTTTACTCCAGGCTGCCAAAACGCCAGGTAGTTTCTTCACTCAGCTGAGACGGAATACCTCACTTTTTTGCCAATTTTGTCGTTTTTTTTTTATTGAAAAGGCCAAAGTCTGAAACATAAGTGGCCTAAAACCGGTGAGAAAACTAGATTTGGGGGTACCCTAGGTTGATCTCTATTATGGTTCAGCCCCTCCCCCCACCAGTCTGGAAGAAGTTCCCGCGCCACTGTTTGTCACTTGTCAGAGAGGTTTTAAACTTGGTGGGTCGCATGCTGTGCACAGATCACTGCACTAACCCTCTTAGTTTTTTAGATGAAGGTCGGTGGTAACATATACCCCCCCCCCCCCACTATGGCGAAGCTGGCTGATACCACCACTGGGGCGCGGTTTAAGATTTTAAGATTGAGATCAACTTTCGGGTCAAGGTCAGGTGAAATGTAAAATTCTGGGGTTTCTGCATGATGAGGCTTACGGACAGCGGAATCGATAGCTCCTGCTCGAAACTCACAAAAAAATGACTCCAAAAACTTAATGAAGGTATCATGTGCGTATAGGGGTCATACTAAGTACGGGTGAAGGTCAGGTCAGGTCACGAAAGGTCACGAAAGATCACTTTCTGCTACGTGGGCATGCGACACATGTTTTAGGGTTATTTTTCACGGCGAATCCGATGGTCATGGTTATACGAGTGTCACCCAAAGTCACTGCCTTGGTCATCAGTGTGTATGGAAAGCATAGAAAATCGTTTGTAAGCATGCATCACCAAGTCAATACCAAGAAAAAGTCAATTTTTCGATTTATTTTTGACATAAAAATGCACATTTGTAGACGAGCTTTGTCCCAGGAAACTAAAGCAGCGATTTATCATTACTCACGATGTTCAGAGTGCCTAAAACTCACGAAAATACCTATGACGTCACCATGCCCTGTACATGTTTGAGCTATTTGTTAAAATTTGGTGACTTGAAATCAAGCTAGAAAGTTGAAATTTGGGATATCAAATGTTCTAATCGAGATGTATAACATATATTTCATTTCTATTTTTTATTTGGAAAATTTTTGGATGTAAGTAGCTGTTTTCAAAAAGTATCGTTTTTTGAATTTTTAGGGGTAAAAACACATTTTATGGGAAATACAAGATAGCCATTTCAAAGATCTCGCCAATCGGCATCTTTTGGCCGCCTTCATTTGTATTTTGCTTTTAACCTTGATTTTTGCCGATTTTTCAAACATTTACCATTTTTTGACGAAAAATACCATGTAGTCACGTTAGTAAAATGGATACATCTAAAAACGCTTTTGACAAAAATGAGCAAAATTTTCCCACAAGGCGTAAAATTGATGGGTGAGAAGGTATACGAAGGTTGAAGTTGATAGTTGAAATGTTTCATGAATTATTCAAGAAAAACGGAGGGCGGGGGGTCGGATCCACCCCCCCCCCCCAGGCGGTCTCGGGCGATGCAGATATACTGTGTTCTGACAAACGACCACACATTTCACTTTTGAGGAGGTCCTAGAGGCGAAGAGGAATCCCTCTTATGAAGAGGCCCCCTACTTCGGCTTGCCACCCTGGCCAAAATCCGTGGCGCCGCCCCTGTATGCAATATGACCTAATTCCACCAACTGGGTGACCTGGGGGCTCTGACCTTACCTTGACACGAGATCAATACCTTAAGTTGACTTTAGCCGAACAAAAAGTATACTGTTCGACGCAACTGAGCGAGGCGAACACGATGATGCCAAAATTGCGGCTCAGTGACAGTGGCGTAGCCAGAGATCAGCGAAAGGGGGGGCCATGGTGCTCGAGGGGGCGACTTTTTCCCTTGAGAGGGGCGCCATTGTCAGCTAGTGACAGGGGTGTCAGCCTAAAATGTAACGTCATGTTCATGCATGATTTACTAGGTGTTGCAAAATACATAAGAACCAGCTTTCGCTGATTTTCATAAAATCCAATTAATGCAATTTGCAGCCTGGTGTTTTTTTTTATCAAAAAACCTTGATCTAGATGAATTTTTAGCATGATATAGAGATGAATTTTTAGCATGCTATAGGAAACGAGCTCGGGCTATGTACATTTTATTCTCCAAATACGCATCCATGCGAATTCGAAACGGTAAAATAGCTATACGTTGATCGGTAGGCAGAATCTTTATTCTTTGCAAAAAAGAAAAAATATACGGGCTCACTCACTGATCCGAAGTGACATGTGGGCTGCAGCCTGTGGTCGACCGGGGTTGCCGTGTTTAGAATCTCAGAGCGCACGTATGTAAGATACACGCTGCGATTTTTTGGAATAAAGGAAAGACTTGAACATTTAAGACCATGAGATCCACCATGACATCCCAACTCATTGTCATACCAGCAGCGACTGCAGTCAGAGGCGACCGAACGCTGACATACGTTCTGGATTTTTTCTCCACACATCACCTTTACACTTCGATGTCCAGTGCGTGCAGCCCCTACTTGTGGACATGCATGACTGCCTCCAGTGACTGACTGCCACTAGCCTCCAGAGGGAAACAACTCCAAAAATAACAGTTTTTATTAAAATCGTTTTCTGCAATAACTTTTGACTCAAGACAGTGACGACATTTATTTTGCCAGCATCGTATTCCTCTCGTCGAAACGCATCGAATGAACTATACGTTGACCTTGAAAGGTCATTTTGAAAATTTGACCTCAGGTCAAGGTCATGACCTTGACGGACAGGGTCATGCTGCATATCACCCGATCCGTATCGTCGAGCTGGACACATCTGACGTGTTTTCACCGCTTTAGCACGTCTCTATCAAAAGGTATAGCCAAAGAAATGCTGGTGACCGTTCATGACCTGAGATGACCTCAGGGGCACACAGAAGGGTCACAGGTGCATTTTGTCGATTCAGTGTGTTATGTTTACCTATGAACCGATGTTTGAGAGGGTTTTGAACCACATTCGTCCAAAAGAGGCGCATTTCAATTTTCTCCAATTGACTTATACCTACCTAATGGAGAAGTCGCAAAATTGACCTGACCTTAGGTCATGGATATCAAAAGTCCGAGATAAACATTTTATACATATTGTTAGTCTTATCAACCTCTGAAAGTTTCAAAAGTGATCGTTCCGTCGGTGTGGCGTACGCGCTGGGGCGGTACCGCACTGCTAGGCGGGGGCGGCATCACAATAATGGGCGGCAATGCGCTGGGGGGCAGCACTTGCCTTGAGGGGTGGCATTGTACGGTGAATGGGCGGCGTCGCATTGAGGGGCGGTATCGCAACGAGGGGTGGCACTAACGAGGCTGCCTTATAAGAAACGCTTGGCCCTAGCCCAGCTCGGCGCCGCCTGGCTGCTGCATCTTGAAAAGGGTCCTTGGAGTCGATGAGGCAGCCCCATTGTCAAATAATTACCTACCTAGCGTCAGTGGTCTCGGGGGGGGGGGGGGCGCTATCGATCTTGAATGGGGCGGGGCGACTGAAGTCTCCATTCAGATGGGCGTCAGTGACTACTGGAGGGCGCCAACGAACTCGGATAGGGCGAATGTGATCTTCAGAAGGGGGCCGGGTGATCTAGAGGGGTGTAATGCTTAGATGGCGTCACTGCTGCCTTCAGTAGGGCGTCGGACGCTCTGAAGGGGCGCCATTGATCTCGGATGATTCGACTGTTATTTTCAGAGGGGCACCAGTGGTTTCAAAGGGGCGCCATTGATTTAGGATGGGGCGACTGAAGTCCCGGTTTAGGTGGGCGCCAGTGGCTCCGGAGTCTGGAGGGGCGCCAGCGACCTTGGATTGATGGGGCGACTGTGATCTTTAGAAGGGCGTTGAGGGGCGCCATTGGGCATGGATGGGGCCGCTGTTGCCTTCAGCAGGACGCCGGACGCTCTAGAGGGGCGCCTTGAACTTGAGTGGGGGGACTGTCACTGTAGTCTCAAGGGGCGTTGTCTCGGATGGGGCGAATATGATTTTCAGAGGGGCGCCGGGTACTCTAGAAGAGCGCCATTGGTTTCAGAGGGTTGCCATCGATCTTAAGATGAGGCAGCTGTGATCTCCGTTAAGATGGGCGCCAGTGACTTTTGAGGGGCGCCAGCGACCTCGGATGAGGACGACTGTGATCTTCAGAAGCGCACCGGACGCTCTCAAGGGGCGTCATTGGGCTTGAATGGGGCGACTTTAGTCTCAAGCGGGACGACTTTAGTCTCAAGGGGGGCGCTAGTGGCTCTCTTGAGGGCGCTATTGATCTCGGATAGGGCGACTGTGATCTTGAGAAGAATGCGGGTGCTTTATGTAGAGGGGCGCCAGTGGTTTCAGGGGGCGCCATCGACCTTGGATGGGGCCGAATGGGGCAGCTGTGAACTTCAGAGGGGTGCAATCAACCTTAAATGGGGCGACTGTTCCGTTCAGGTGGGTGCCAGTGGCTTTCAGGGGCGCCATCGACCCTGGGGGTTCGGAATACCTATTCTTGTTTCCGGAGGGACGCCCTTAAACATTGGGGGGCTCAGGTCCGGGGGTGCCCTGGAGAACATTGGGGTGTCCAGGCACCCCTAAAGAGATATTGAGTTCGATCCCTGCCTGCACATCGCTTTTTAATTCATGTTCCCTCTGTAAAACGGCATCAGCCTAGTCGGCGCTAATCTGGGGCGCCATCTGGGCGGCTGGGCGGAAAGGGGGGCCATGGCCCCCATGGCCCCCCCCTGTCTAAGCCACTGCTCAGTGATATTTTTTTGCGAAGTTATTAATAAACGAAACGGTGTCTTCGGCCACTTGACCTGACCTCAGAGGTCACAGGTTGACATGAAACCTTAAATTCGGATACTAGTCGCTGCGTCTTGTAGCGGCACACACGCTCGTTTTTTCCGCGAGGCTCTAGCTCCATCAGGGGCGAAACAGCGACGGGGTCGTAACGCCTTCGGCCCCCCCCTTCGGCCGGCGCGTATTTAGGGAACCAATAGGCCTAAATACGCGTGGGGTAAATGTCAATTTTGGAGCCAGAGAACCATTTTTAGTGAATCCGAGCAGTGCTGGGATTAACTTCGCCAGTTGTAACCAGCGCACAGTTGTTCGGCCACACTGTGCGGCGTGCGCTGGTTAACCCGCGCCCCGTAGGGGGTGGGGGAGGGGGGCGAAACGGCACCCCTGTCCTTTTCCGTCGATATCTCCTAAACGGCTGGAGATATCGCCACCAAACTCTCAGGACCTCTCCGGGCATCAATTTTTCGTTGTGACTAAAAAATTTCCAGAGGCTATGATAGGTTGGCCACAAATGACGTCAGAATGACGTCATGTTCTGCCATTTTTTTAACAAAAAAAAGACAATCGCGAGAAGAGCTGTCAGGCCTGCAGCTTTGAAGATACAGAAAAATTATCAAGACATAAAAGGTGTAAAAGTAACAGAACTACAAAACTGCGATCTCGGATTTTTGAAATTGTTGAGTTTTGACCCCGAAAAATAAAAAATAACGTTTTTTTATATATTAGCCAAAAAATCCAAAAAGTGTTTTGAGTTTCGAAAAAACGGAATATATGTGATAGTACCTTCCATCTCCTATCTACATACCAAATTTCAGATTGATATCTCGTTTTTTGGCCAAGTTATAGCGAAAAAAAAAACTGTTCAAAAATGATGACGTCAAATTTTCAAGTTCAATTTTTGGCAATTCTAGACCACGTAGGGCAAAACAAATACCATCATTAGACTCCCCGTGACGAGCTGCATGATGCATCGAATTGATACCCATTTTATGCAAAAATATCAACTTTGAAATTTGACCTAATTTAACCTGATCTTGACCTGACCTTCACCAAAACGTGACCTAAGCTGTCCCCAAAGGATGCCTGACCCACATAATCGCATTTGTCATGTAAAATGGACCATAAAACATGTATCACACGACACTTTCATATTGTGACCCCCAGTAACCTGACCTCTGTGACCTGACCTGGTATCATTGACCTCAGATAGCAGAGTATGTGTTTCACGAACAATGCACCATCGATGGTTTTCAATTACTTACCAATTTACTCGATTTCGACCCTATTACTCGACCCTACCCGCTACGGGTGGTAGGGTCCGCCGATAGCCCTACGGGGCGCGGGTTAAGTGTTCTGCACTGAACCCTTCGCACTACCGAGTGAAAACGTGAGTCCTGGTTAGCGAAGCGGTCAGTGTAGTCCCTATGCCCTCGAAATCTATTTTTGGCCTTTTGCCACTGTCACTAGCGCCACCGATCACTATTTAAGCCGAGCGAGGTGGGAGCACCACAGTCTCCTCCACTGGGCGCCGGTGAAGCACGGCTTGTGACCTTCCTGTCGGGACAAGAGCTGTGTGCTGTACGAACACCCTTCACGAGCGCTGATTCAAGAGAAGATTGAAAGAAGCACTGGCGTCCCGCGCTTGGAATTGCAATTAGCTGTCTGAACTACTCGAGTGGCAGACCCTACTCAGCTAGTTTGTTGGCCGTCTTTGCTTAATACTTAACCGCCTCACGCCTGTCAGCTGGAGGAACTGCTGACGGACAGTCAACTGCCATCCTGATAAATATGAAACGTGTCAATATCTATCTCGCAACGCTCCTACTCTGTGAAATTGCATTGGCTTTAGCGAGCGAGCGACTCTTGGACGCGTCTGACCTCAGCAGTCTCCGCCGCGCTGATGACGAGGTGAGCCCGCGGACCTTCGGACCGCTGGCGGTGCCCGGCGGTCTGATAGCGATCGGTGCCGCGGCCCTCATCAGCTCACTGGTCCTAGCAGTGAACAGCCCGGAACCGCCCAAGCCGGAGATCACCATTGTGGCCGCTGCTACCGGAGGCCCACCACCAGCTCCAGTGCAAGTCATCACGACAACCACAGCCGCCACGACAACCACAGCCGCCACGACAACCACAGCCGCCACGACAACCACAGCCGCCACGACAACCACGCCTCCAGGTAGTGAAGACTCAGAACCACCTCCAGCTCCAGATCAAAGTGGAGACGCATCTCAAGGCATAACGGCAACCGCAGAAGGTGGAGGATGCACTGAGGCTAACACGAAAGGCGGTTGTGCCGATAATCTCTATTGTGATGCAGACAAAATGTGCGCCAAGCAGAAAGTCAAAGACGAAACTTGCGACGTGAACATCGAGTGCGCATCTGCGGAATGCACATCTGGGAAGTGCACATGAAGTTCAGAAGGGATGTGAAGTTGAGGGACCATCCCACCTGAAAAAGTCAGGTATCGAATCAGCTCGAACGTGTTGTGTCTTCATTTGAAGACATGAGTTATGGAAAGTTACTAATTTTTACCGAAATCTGTCCACTAGTTTGCAGAGTTCCTTTTACCCCTCTTACCGAAAATGACACAAACATTCATACTTCAACACTGAAGAGTGTGTTCTACCACAAACTGTATTATTGGCTTTGTACCCTGGGTATTGGGTATATATTTTGTAAGTGTATTATTCACTGATAACTGAGGGATATTCTTATCGGCAAGTGTTTTGAATTCGAAAGCAACATAGATTTGTATTATATCAGACCAACAGCTATGCAGATACGACCTTATGTAGTAAAGCCCTTATTGCACAAAAGGGAAACGATTTTCTTGTTAACAAAGTAGTTGTATGTCAAATGAATTTCATAGCCCGTATTTTCCCGAGCTTAACTCAAACTTGGCTATCTCAGCTTAATTTGAATGTTAAGGTGCG
Organism: Amphibalanus amphitrite; assembly: GCF_019059575.1. Classification (NCBI taxonomy): domain Eukaryota; kingdom Metazoa; phylum Arthropoda; class Thecostraca; order Balanomorpha; family Balanidae; genus Amphibalanus; species Amphibalanus amphitrite. The sequence goes on along the minus strand of NW_024882011.1, from coordinate 340,501 downwards.
ACAGCCACTTAAGTGTGCACAAATTCACAATTGCAGATAACTATTTTGATCCAGTTGATACGCGCTACAGTTTACATCAATCCGAATGTTTGAAAGAGACTCTTAGGCGCGCGCGTGCGTGCGTGCGTGCGTGCGTGCGTGCGTGCGTGTGTATGTGTGTTTGTACGGTCCTCCAAAAACTAAGCAGGTGGTTGCCAGCATCACGATAATCTATTAGTATTGACCATTGATGAATACGTCTGCTCGTATAGGTTACTAACGAACATTGCCCAAGTATCCGCACGCAATCGCACCATTTCGTTTGCCATTTCGCTACAGTGTCTGTGTCTTCCCAAGTTATCATCAGGAAAACAAATCATCTGTACAACCACCCTCTTTCTGAAGGGCCGCACTTTAGGTAGATAAAGCAGCGAGTTTTGTGTGTGCCTATAACATAATGCCTAATGTGTCTGCCTGAGTAAAAAATATAACTATATTGTTGAATAGAAAAATTTATTTTGCTTGTTGACTATGATTTCCGTAATCTTGGAAGACGACTGTCTAAAGGCTTATTTCTAGAAGCTGGCAAGGTGTTTCTGGGGGAGTGGTCAGAGAAGTATTGAGAGGTAGCGCTCCTTCTGAAGAGGCGTGCATTCTGCTGAGCTGCACGTGTGAATACATTTGAAAGGGAGGTGGTATTGTAGGTGGAAAGCTTATTAACCCATGATTAATCCTCGCCGACACAGGCCATTTTGCGCCCCTCGACGGCATATGGGGGGGGATGGTACGACCCCCCTCGCGTTTGGCCCCTGATCGAGCTAGAGCTTCGCAGAAAAAAACGAGCGTGCTACCCGTCACGAGAGGAAGCCAATGACACTCATTTTCAAGGTCCTTGGTCATCGGTTGGCCTTCCAGGTCAGGTCAACGACCCAATAGTGACGAAAATCGGGACCTGTTAGAAAGTTGTAAAGTGTGGCTGCTAGTTTTTTTTTTAGTGCTGATCACGAATATCGTGGTAGTTTTGATCACAGATGATGTCTTTAACCCGCGCCGGGCCGGAGGGAAGGGGTGTTTGAACACCCCCTGTAGTTTTTCGCAGATATCTCAAAAAACGGCGGCGCGGAGCGCCACCGTTTTTGGCACACCTGTTCGTGCATTTTTTCCGCCGCACATGTTGTGAAAATTTCAGACCCAGGTCGCCTAAAGCCCTTGTTACACTGCCGAATTTCGGTACACGAATGTGCACGAATATGTAAGTCATCCTATGTCGCGGATCGATTCGGGATCTTTCTTCCATGGTCTTGGCATTTCGCAGACCAGTCGGTGTCCACCGCGCGACTTTTACGGTTCGTCACGACCGCCACGAATATTTCATGAAAAATGAAAATTTAATGGACATTGCGAAATTATAATAAACGAACATGATCGCCAAACAGTCGCCCAGTCGCCGCCGACATGTTGCTGCGTGCGTCGACTTGTTGCCAAGGTATCGCCGACTATTCGCAACAGATTCGCCATTCATTCGCGATGTTCGCCGAATCATGGATCAGCTTCGACCCGCGCACGTTTAAGGCCGTGTTACACTGCCGAATTTTGGTCACGACTCTGTCGCCGAATCACGTCGTGTAGGAAATCGGCGAACAGTTCATCGACAGAGGCGAACAGTTCGCCGACAGAGCCCGATTTGCAGAAAACGGGTGGGGGCCCCCCTAATCGTGCGCGGGTCGAAGCTGATCCATGGTTCGGCGAACATCGCGAATGAATGGCGAATCTGTTGCGAATAGTCGCCGATACCTTGGCAACAAGTCGGCGCACGCAGCGACATGTCGGCGGCGACTCGGCGACTGTTTGGCGACCATGTTCGTTTCTTATAAGTTCGGCGAACGGCCACGAAATTTTCATTTTTCATGAAATATTCGTGGCGGTCGTGACGAACCGTAAAAGTCGCGCGGTGGACACCGACTGGTCTGCGAAATGCCAAGACCGTGGAAGAAAGATACCGAATCGGTCCGCGACATAGAATGACTTGCATATTCGTGCACATTCGTGTACCAAAATTCGGCAGTGTAACAAGGGCTAGGGGGCCCCCCAACCGTTTTCTGCAAATCGGGCTCCGTCGGCGAACTGTTCGCCTCTGTCGGTTAACTGTTCGCCGATTTCCTACACGACGTGATTCGGCGAGTGGCCAAAATTAGGCAGTGTAACACGGCCTAAGGTCAGGTCACCAGGTTACGCCAAGTGACCTTACCTTTGAAAAAATAAGAATGCTTGTCATAGCTACACCGACTGAACGATTGCCTTGAAACATTCAGCGATTGATTAGAGTAACATTATCTATAAAATGTATATCACGGAATTTCGATATCTGTGACCCAAGGTCAGGTCAATTTTGCGGCCTCTCTATTATAAGTCAATGGGAGAAAATTGAAAAGCGTCTGTTTTGCACGAACGCTATTCTAGACACTCTCAAACATAGATATGTAGGTGAAATTGACACACTGAACCGGAAAATGGCAACTGTGACCCCTCGTTATGTCCCCGAGGCAGTGGCGCGGGAACTTCTTCCAGACTGGGGGGGGGGGGGGGGGGCTGAACCATAATAGAGATCAACCTAGGGTACCCCAAAAATCTAGTTTTCTCATCGGTTCACTTATTTTTTAGACCTTGGCCTTTTCAACGAAAAAAGGAAAACATTTGCAAAAAATTGAGGTATTCCGTCTCAGCTGAGTGAAGAAACTACCGTTTTGGCGACCTGGAATAAAGGTTTTAATCTGCCAAATGAGTTGCCGAGCCAGTGAAAGAGGTGGATTTTTCACTTAGATGATTTCTTCCTTTGTGACCCACAACCCCTAATTTGGGGAGGGCAAGCTGCCCAACGGTTCCTGGCCTCATGAAAAGTACTGGGGCACCGCCCCCACGGCCGCAGAGTTGTGGGGGCAAGCTTCCCCACTGCCCTCTCCCCCGGTTCCCGCGCCTATGTATGAATCTATGAAATTATGTTGGTAGATTTCCGATTTCGATTCCTCCAGATGGGGGGGGGGGGGGCTCAAATACATTACGAGCCCCCCAGCCGAAAAGTTAGAGGGGCTCAGCCCCCGCTAGCCTCCCCCCGGTTCCAACGCCACTGCCCCGAAGTCATCTCAGGTCACGAAATTTATAGTTTTCGAGAGAGATTTCATTAGATTTCTCTTTCTCGATAATTGTGCTAGAGCGATGAAAATACCTTAGATGTGTTCGCCTCGACGTTGCAGATTGACTGATATGCAACATGACCCTCTCCGGTCAGGTCATGACCTTGACCTGAGGTCAAATTTTCAAGTTGACCTTTTAAGGTCAAATTATAAACACAGATAAAAATTTAGCAGTAAAAACGTGTAAATCGGGAGTACCTAATCCAGCATGATTACAGTGTAGTTTAACGAGATAATTGATGCATTGATACACGCTGATTTGATTTTTAATACACGTCTTGGGCCGTTATTGAACCCAAATATGGTGGTGACTTGGTACAATTAGTAATTACCCTGTTGGGTGGTGAAAATACACCTATAAGTTACTATTTCTTCGCATGAATACACTGGAGCTCGCGTATCAAAACGCAAAATTAGATGTAAAGTGATTACGCATTTTTCGTGTTTTCCAAAAAGTACCGATTCGAACACTTTTTTAGTGTTATTTTACCAAGCTGATTTTTTGTGTAAATTTACAACATACAAAGTTTTCCGTTTCCGGTTTTATTAGCCGCTTTGTGAATTCGTCTTTTCGAACACGATCAGACACAGAACACGGTAAATGCCCGTTAACGTGGCATATAAACGCTGCAGTAAGACACACCCAAAACTATCGCATAAATGTCAAAAGCAGCACAAGCGATCCCCAGTTAGTTTTCTGCACGCCTATTCCTGATATGAATGCAACGTAAACATAATGCAAGGTGAATGGATTATGTGCACAAAAGTAAAGTACGCAACATGGAGAAACACAATTCGATAAAATGACAATTAATTATGTTACGCTGCATACTGCATAGCATATTTAACCTTCACCCGGTTGGGGGAGGGGAGGGGGGCGTTTTTGGCCACACCTGTCAGTTTTTTTTTGCGAGTATAAGAAACGTGGTGCGCAGAGCCGCAAAACTTCGTACACCTTATCATACATCGATTTCACATCGTGTGTAAAATGGTTGACCCCAGGTCACGTAAGGTCAGGTCACCAGGTCAAGCTAAGTGACCATGCCTCTAAACAAATTTGTGATTCAGCTATTTCTACAGTATACATCCCAAAAGTTGAGAAATTACATGAAAGCACCAGTACCAACAATTTTCATGTCTCGGAATTTTGATATTGGTGACCTAAGGTCAGGTCAATTTTGTGACCTCTCCATTATTAGTCAATGGGGAAAAATTGAAATGTTCTTCTTTTGGCCGAAAAGACCATCAAACATTGGCACACAGGTGAACATGACGCAGTGAACTGGCAAATTGCTCCTGTGACCCCTTTTATGCCCCTGAGGTCGTCTCAGGCCATGACACGTCTCCAACAGTTTTTTTTTTACAATAACTTTTGATAGATGAACATGCTCGAGCGCTAAAAACACGACGGATGTGTTCATTTCAGCAATACAAATCGAATCACATGCAACATGACCTTTTCCTGACTTTGACCTCAGGTCAAATCTTTAAGTTGACCTTTTCAGGTCAACCTATAGTTCATTCGACGCGTCTTGACGAGACAAGCGCGATGCCTGTAGAATCAGCCTGCTACAAGGTTGAACTCCAAAGCTATTATACAAAAACCTTTTTTGCAAAGACGTCAAATTTTGAGAGTTTTTGCCCTCTGGAAGCTAAAACGTTGTAACCGTGGTAAAAAGCAATATATATATATATATATATATATATATATATATATATATATATATATATATATATATATATTCGCTATAAAATCTTTCAGCATCATTAAGGTCATTCTGTGATCATGTCATCGCTGAGATCACTGGAGGTCAGCAAAGGTAAAATTTTCACGATTTCTTGCTCAGGATTTTGACAACTTTTTATAAATCGGCGCATAAGTCGGGAACCAATAGAACTACAGCGCTGCGGAAGCAAAGTTGGCTGAGAGGCCCACCCGGGTGCAGGTTGATAAAACCACTCAACCGGCATCGTCTGCCCCTTCCAACTGGGTTCCCCAAACCCTAAGCATAGCTAAGTAATAAGCATGCGTTGCTTTCAGCGGATGATAGGATGAAATGCATGTGGACGAGACTGTGCGCTGCACTGCTCCCACCCTAATGTCCGATGAGTATCACACCACATGGCACCTGGCAATGAGCACGCGCCTTGCGCCCCGAACAAAGTTCTGTGTGACGCCTACTTGCCATCAACCGGCGACGGGGTGAGGCCCGAGCAGCGCTTCCTCTCACTGCCCGTTTCCATCGGCGCTGTATGTACCAGAGATGGATTCCACAGTGAAGATGGCGTCCCTCTTTCTCATGACGACGGGCTCCGTCTCTGTCTTGTTGTCTCCTCCCGTCAGATTTCTCCAGATCTGGGAAATGGTCTGAAACACGCAACAATATTTTCTTCATACTATCATTCAGTCAGTGCTATCACGAGCGTTCAAACTCTGTCTGACGTGAGGTCACTGTGCCAAAAATAGTGGCCGCCATTTGTGAGATGTATGCGAAAAACTGCAGGGAGTGTGCGAACTGCCCCCGATCCGGTGCTGGCTAGGCTACAAATAGACTTTTCTCGCATTGACAACACAATTTTTCCAAGGTTTAACATTTTAACTGAATCTACAACATACATATAGGTACCCCCGAACATTGATACGCTCATAGCTCATGCATGGCTCTCAAGAAGGTTACATGGCACTTTTTCGTCTAGCAGATTTTCGGCGGACAATTTTTGTCTGCAGATTGTCGTCCGCAGATTTTCGTCAGTACATTTTTTTTCGTCTGTGCATTTTTCGTCCGTACGTTTTTTCGTCTGTATATATTTTTCGTCTGTGCATTTTTTTCGTCTGGACATTTTTCGTCCGATGTTTTTTTCGTCTGTACACCTACTGATTTTTGCCTATCAGAGATAAGGGAATAGTTACTCTAGATTGAAAGCCTGAAGCCTCATGCATAACCCGGCACCGCCTGGGCTATTTCCGTATACCCACGACAACCTGGGGGAGGGGTCGGATCCGACCCCCTCCCCTGTAATCTCGAGAACCAATGGTCGTATCGAGCCCCGCGAGGTGGCGTTCGAAAGGCCTCTACAAGACCTTCCCAAAGCACCCTTAATATTTTAAAATTGAGGTCAACTTCAGGGTCAAGGCCAGGTCAAAGGTCAAATTCTGGGGTTTTGCATGATGAGGCTTACGGACAGCGGAATCGATAGCATAGCTCCTGCTCGAAACTCACCAAAAATGACCGCAAAGGCCCAGTGAAGGTATCATGTGCGTATAGTAGGGTGGCACTAAAACTGGGCTAAAATTTCGTTTTGAGAATTTTCAACGGGACGGGCAGCCAATCTGTTCTACCACCCGAGAAAACGTTGCGTGTAAAATATTTTTGGAAAATATGTTTATTTAGAGGTAGCTCAACCAGGTCAAAGTTCACATTTTTGTGAAAAACACAACTTTGCCGAAGTTTTAATTTTTTTTATCGTTTGCGGTAGGTTTTTATTGTTCGCAATAAAGTTGCGCACCTGTGAATCCTTCACTTAATGCGTTCCCGGCTTCCCGGCGCCAGTTGCGCCAAGGCCATAAGTTGCGCTGTGCCGTGCCGCGTTCGGTCGGGGGTGCGCGCGTCTGTGAAGTGCGAGTGTTTATCACTGGGCAAACCTGTATCGTTTCCATTTGTGCAGTGTCTAGTTATGAAGAATTGCTTGCCGATATAGGTATGACCTGCAGTGATCGACGTTCTGATTCAATAACTTGCCATAAGCCATTATTCTCAACCAAATCGCGCAGAGACGTTTGCAAAGTTGTCGAGGGGGGGGGGGGGGGGAACAACAGCGATTTTAAATGAATTGCTCTCCATGCAGTGCAATAGGACTTAGGTTTAATTTTTCGAAAGTTGTGGAGCCGCCCCCGGTGTCCGGCCTGGCCAACTCTCTCAAGAACCGACAGCTAACGGAACACTGAAGTTTCACTACGACGATTTCCGCCAAAGTTATGAAGAAAAGGCAAGTGCAAGAAGTACACAACTTCTCTTGGTAATCAAAACTTAGGTTTGGCAAATTCCAAACCCTAAGTCACTACAACTGTGGATATAAATAAGCTGGTTATTGACGGCCAAGCTCTGGCCAATCTGAGGTTCAGACCTATCATCAAGTTCATGAGGCAGCTGCGGTTTGGGCGGCTCACGGGCTCCACTGCATAGGCTCAGACAGGTACTCTACAAAATGTCTTCTGTGTTCTTAGGTTCAGATCTATCGATAGGTATGTGCATGCTTCTGATTCGATTGATAACTGTAAACGGGCGCTGGAAGTGAAACGTTCGCTTGATATACGAAGGTGCATTGCAAGAAAGCACATTATTTCAGAAATACACTTTCATTTTATCTTGAGCGTTTTTGGAATGGGCCGGATGAATTCATCATCAAACTGGTAAGGGATTTCGTTTGAAGACCACCAATATTTAATAATATGATGGTCTTCAAACGAATTCGCTGGCAAATTCGATGACTGGATTGGGCGGCGTAGGATCTGCTGGTCATCTGACTATGGGTTGATTAGGGCCTAGTTGGGCCCCTAGTTTTGACCTAGTTTGAGCTTCATTCGTTAAGTAGGAACAAGACGATGCTTCTTTTGAACATCGTCACTAAACAAGCCGCCCTCGTTTTGACATTGTTTTTCGTTATTATTGTTACTAGGTACTTTGTTATCATACACAGCATTAACGAGGACTTGCTTCCAAAACAAGGCAGAAACGCTCCAGCTATTTTTGGGACGTGGTAAAAACTAACCGACACCTGGTAACTGTCATCTGACGAACACAAAACAAGCCAGGGGCTCGCAGCGTGTGTCAAAAGTAGGATGAAAAACTAGTCTGTACCCCCGACATTTAGCGTTGAGAATCATTTGACGAGGGGCTAGTCAATATTATTTACAGTGTAGGATTAAGCAGGGTTTGGTGTTTGTATATTTGTTCATGAACAGTTCGTGAACAATGTTTGTTTGTTTGTTTATTTGATAGTTTACGAATTTTGGCATTCAAGGTCACATGTTCACCAACGATTCTCTGTTCACGAACAGTTCGTGAACGTTCATGAACGTTCATGAACAAGTCATCCCTTCTGATATCTTTGGAGCAACTGTATCATACGGTGCAGACATGACTGCAGGCATATTTTACATGTGAAAAAAATGCACCAGTCATATCGCAAGCACATGGAATCGTGATTCATAATTATTCTTGCAACGCTGAGGCTTAAATTGTGCAATTAAGACCTTGCATGACGTCATATAAGACGCCACTAAGGTTGTTTGGTGCAGTAGGAGCTTTTCGCTAATAACTTCCGATCAAATTGAGCTAGCGAGTCGGTTGAGCCATCAATCGACTCAGAAAGAACTGCCACATCGAATTATTTGCAGCATAACATCCTCCATGCAGCTTTGTGACCCGAGTGGCTTTGACCTGACCTTGACCTGAGGTCAACATACTAAAAAGACCTAATCCAAACAAAAAGCATATCATTCGACGCGCCTGGCCACGACGAGCACGATGGTGCCACAATCGCGGCTCTGCCACCATTTGTGGCGAAGTTATGTACCAAAAACCAAACCCCTACTTTATGACACTTTGTAGGAGTTCCATACACTCGCGCACACCTGCTGCGCAGGTGTCGCCCTGTCGGTGTGCCACCGCTTGTATACATATCCGCGCAAACACACTGCGCATGTAGCACGGTGCTGGCTAGACCGTCTGGCCAGAAGCGTTAGGCGCATGCGCGTAGTTCAACGTTTTGTCTAGCGTCCGTATTTTATGTACAATAGTGAAATATGAAATTTTGTAAATACACTCTTCTACTCATCGGCACAAGGCTTTGGAGGAAGACCAGGAAGACGGTGAAGCGAGGGCGACATGAAGAGCCCTGGTGGTTGACGAGTGCTCGGAACGGAACACGTTTCCCGATCACCACGATCGGATGACTGTAAACCGGGACGACCGTCTCCCCAAAGTTTACACTGGTGACCCCGACGTGATACGGGCTACCTGTGGACCACACCATGGAGTCGAGCGAAGCCACCCGGCTGCACACCGCTCCTCCCGCAACCAGCTTCAGCTCGCCGGCACCCGAACCCGAGGCAGCAGGTCGGCTCACAGCCCTGCTAGCCACCATCGCGACCCTCATCGTCCGAGTACAGCAACTGGAGGCCACCCAGCGTCGACTTAAAGGCGCAGCATCGCAACGTGGCCGAAGCCAGCATCAACGACGCCATGAAAACCGCCCTCTAAAGCCAGCGCACCCGTCAACCTACGAGATCTGCTGGTACCACCAGCGCTTCGGTGCCAGAGCGCGTCGCTGCAAAGCGCCGTGCAGTTTCTCCCGCCGCAACGAAGGTCAACAGCGCAGCCGTCGGACGCCGCGCCCACCATGCCCTCCAACGCCAACGTACCAAGACAGCTCTGTCTGCTGGTACCACCAGCGCTTCCGCGCCAATGCCCGCCGCTGCGAACCTCCGTGCAGCCGGGCAAAAGCATCTGCCGCCGCAACACTTCTCTTCGTGCGGAACACACGTACAGTCATCCGATCGTGGTGATCGGGAAACGTGTTCCGTTCCGAGCACTCGTCAACCACCAGGGCTCTTCATGTCGCCCTCGCTTCACCGTCTTCCTGGTCTTCCTCCAAAGCCTTGTGCCGATGAGTAGAAGAGTGTATTTACAAAATTTCATATTTCACTATTGTACATAAAATACGGACGCTAGACAAAACGTTGAACTACGCGCATGCGCCTAACGCTTCTGGCCAGACGGTCTAGCCAGCACCGTGCTACATGCGCAGTGTGTTTGCGCGGATATGTATACAAGCGGTGGCACACCGACAGGGCGACACCTGCGCAGCAGGTGTGCGCGAGTGTATGGAACTCCTACAAAGTGTCATAAAGTAGGGGTTTGGTTTTTGGTACATAACTTCGCCACAAATGGTGGCAGAGCCGCGATTGTGGCACCATCGTGCTCGTCGTGGCCAGGCGCGTCGAATGATATGCTTTTTGTTTGGATTAGGTCTTTTTAGTATGTTGACCTCAGGTCAAGGTCAGGTCAAAGCCACTCGGGTCACAAAGCTGCATGGAGGATGTTATGCTGCAAATAATTCGATGTGGCAGTTCTTTCTGAGTCGATTGATGGCTCAACCGACTCGCTAGCTCAATTTGATCGGAAGTTATTAGCGAAAAGCTCCTACTGCACCAAACAACCTTAGTGGCGTCTTATATGACGTCATGCAAGGTCTTAATTGCACAATTTAAGCCTCAGCGTTGCAAGAATAATTATGAATCACGATTCCATGTGCTTGCGATATGACTGGTGCATTTTTTTCACATGTAAAATATGCCTGCAGTCATGTCTGCACCGTATGATACAGTTGCTCCAAAGATATCAGAAGGGATGACTTGTTCATGAACGTTCATGAACGTTCACGAACTGTTCGTGAACAGAGAATCGTTGGTGAACATGTGACCTTGAATGCCAAAATTCGTAAACTATCAAATAAACAAACAAACATTGTTCACGAACTGTTCATGAACAAATATACAAACACCAAACCCTGCTTAATCCTACACTGTAAATAATATTGACTAGCCCCTCGTCAAATGATTCTCAACGCTAAATGTCGGGGGTACAGACTAGTTTTTCATCCTACTTTTGACACACGCTGCGAGCCCCTGGCTTGTTTTGTGTTCGTCAGATGACAGTTACCAGGTGTCGGTTAGTTTTTACCACGTCCCAAAAATAGCTGGAGCGTTTCTGCCTTGTTTTGGAAGCAAGTCCTCGTTAATGCTGTGTATGATAACAAAGTACCTAGTAACAATAATAACGAAAAACAATGTCAAAACGAGGGCGGCTTGTTTAGTGACGATGTTCAAAAGAAGCATCGGCTTGTTCCTACTTAACGAATGAAGCTCAAACTAGGTCAAAACTAGGGGCCCAACTAGGCCCTAATCAACCCATAGTCAGATGACCAGCAGATCCTACGCCGCCCAATCCAGTCATCGAATTTGCCAGCGAATTCGTTTGAAGACCATCATATTATTAACCCGCGCACCGACGGGGGTCTGCGCCAACTTAGTACCGACGGGGGGGGGGGGGGGCGGATGACCGCCCCCCCTGAGATCTCGAGAACGAAGCAAGATAGCGACAAGCGGTAAACGGCATCGGATACGCACGGACAAGGTCTACAATTTTTACTAAGGTCATTTTCAGGTCAGGTCAAAGATGACGTCACAGGGGTCGAAAAAGTCAAAATGGCGGCGCTAGATATGGAGAGGGTTTTTCTCGAATAACTTTCGAAGTAGTCAAGATAGGAACAAACTAAGGGCATCATCGTGATCCTCTCGTCAATCCGCATCGAATGATATATGTTGACCTCGAAAGGTCAAGGTCAAAGGTTGACCTCAGGTCACGTGACCTCGAGGTCATCATGTATATCATTCGATGCGTCTTGACGAGCTGAACACAATGAGACCATCCGCGCGGCTGTATCTTGTTCCTGTAAGGAGTTATTGGCAAAAAACCTTTGGTGACCTTTGATGACGTCACATGACCTTACAGCTGCCCAACAGCAAAACAGACCTCAAGGTAGTGAAGGTTGATCGTATGTGAAGTCATGTATGGTATATGGGGCCATTCCGACCCGTTTTAGTGGTAAAAACAGGGAGTTGATTTTTCCCCCATTGACTTATAATGGGGAAGTCGCGAAATTGACCTGACCTTAGGTCACCGACATCAAAATTCCGAGATATACAAATTGTAGCTACTAATGACCTAATAACATCCTGCGACTTTCAAAGGCCTCCGACATCTACTGTAGCTCTGGCGCGGTGACAAAGTTGCAAAAAAGTGACTTGAGGTTGGGTCATTCAAAGTGACCTGGTGACCTGACCTTAAAAGTTAGGAGGTTCAAACTTGCACACCATGTGTAAAATTGATGAGAGAATAGTCATACCAAATTTCGCGGCGCTACACGCCGCGGTTTTCCCGCTATCCGCGAAAAACCTCAGGGGGGGGGCGGATATCCGCCCCCCCCCCCGTCGGTGCGCGGGTTAAATATTGGTGGTCTTCAAACGAAATCCCTTACCAGTTTGATGATGAATTCATCCGGCCCATTCCAAAAACGCTCAAGATAAAATGAAAGTGTATTTCTGAAATAATGTGCTTTCTTGCAATGCACCTTCGTATATCAAGCGAACCTTTCACTTCCAGCGCCCGTTTACAGTTATCAATCGAATCAGAAGCATGCACATACCTATCGATAGATCTGAACCTAAGAACACAGAAGACATTTTGTAGAGTACCTGTCTGAGCCTATGCAGTGGAGCCCGTGAGCCGCCCAAACCGCAGCTGCCTCATGAACTTGATGATAGGTCTGAACCTCAGATTGGCCAGAGCTTGGCCGTCAATAACCAGCTTATTTATATCCACAGTTGTAGTGACTTAGGGTTTGGAATTTGCCAAACCTAAGTTTTGATTACCAAGAGAAGTTGTGTACTTCTTGCACTTGCCTTTTCTTCATAACTTTGGCGGAAATCGTCGTAGTGAAACTTCAGTGTTCCGTTAGCTGTCGGTTCTTGAGAGAGTTGGCCAGGCCGGACACCGGGGGCGGCTCCACAACTTTCGAAAAATTAAACCTAAGTCCTATTGCACTGCATGGAGAGCAATTCATTTAAAATCGCTGTTGTTCCCCCCCCCCCCCTCGACAACTTTGCAAACGTCTCTGCGCGATTTGGTTGAGAATAATGGCTTATGGCAAGTTATTGAATCAGAACGTCGATCACTGCAGGTCATATATCGGCAAGCAATTCTTCATAACTAGACACTGCACAAATGGAAACGATACAGGTTTGCCCAGTGATAAACACTCGCACTTCACAGACGCGCGCACCCCCGACCGAACGCGGCACGGCACAGCGCAACTTATGGCCTTGGCGCAACTGGCGCCGGGAAGCCGGGAACGCATTAAGTGAAGGATTCACAGGTGCGCAACTTTATTGCGAACAATAAAAACCTACCGCAAACGATAAAAAAAAGTTTTAGGGCAATCGGAAATACAAATAAATTGACTTATAGAAATAAAATTGTCATTCACCTTCCAAATAACCCAACAATTTATTTGCCGTAAGAAGTGTCTGGAAATGGAAAGTTGCAAACATGATTCAGCAAGTAGGGAAACGCAGCAGCTACCTGGCGAATAATCTCAGGCTGGTTTAGTGACGAGTGCATTGCTACGGCTTGTTCCTCACCCTTCACAGATTACTATGACAAAACTACCCCTAGTATTTTGATCATCCTGAGGCTGGCTTTCACCTAATAATTTGATTAGGGTCTTCCTCGTTTCGGATTGAGGCGAAAACAAACGTCAAACAACCTTGATGGTTAATTCAGCACTTCAAAACAAAGGTACACCTAGGGTATCATTACAATACCGGGTCATAACGATCTGGATAGTTCTCAGCCTGTAAGCTAACTAAGCGGTAACTAGTCAAGTGGTAGGTACCGGAAGCATTGACAACCTGGTGACTGTTTCGAGACCCTTGTTTTGACACATAGCTCGTCAATATTTTTTACAGTGTATCTTTCTTGCCATACTCAGTCTGCAGTTTGTGCGATATTCTTGCTCAATAATGAGCTGCGGGGTAGAAAGCTTCTCAGGAAAGCTTAAAATAATCACATCAACAGTCAGTGAACGCTAAAACACGGCTGACCGGGAACGCGGCGGCACGGCTCCTGCCGCTGTGTGTGTACTAGTGAGCGCGTAACTAATTGGGAGATTTCAACGCCTGGCGCCGCTCCGACAGGCTTCCGTTCAACCGCTCGCAGCACACTACCTTTTCGTCCCAGCTTTTTTATTGGTATCCTACGGCTTCAAACATGCCAGGGCCCAATAAAATTTGACAGTGAAGACGATTAAAAAAATCAAAATTCGACGATACACCCTAGTGGTCAATCAACTTTACATACCTCCAGAACTTCATTGACATCTAAACGAAAAACATTCCCCAGATTCGCATTGGATGTCCATGTCACAAAGCTCACCATTTACAATTTGTTTGTCGCATTTCTTATTTGGATTACAAAAGAGACCAGTATCGCAATTGCCGATGTCGTTAGCAGGATCACAGTCTTCGCCTTCTGGAACTTTGGTCTCATCTCCACCTTGTTCACTTTGAGGTGCAACTGCCCCCTCTGAGTCTTCACCACCTGCATCTGGAGGCGCCGCGGTTGTGGTGGTTGTGGTTGTGGCGGCGGGTGTGGTTGTCGCCGCGGTCGTGGCGGCTGTGGTTGTCGTGGCGGCTGTGGTTGCCGTGATGACTTGCACTGGAGCTGGTGGTGGGCCTCCGGTAGCAGCGGCCACAATTGTGATCTCCGGCTTGGGCGGTTCCGGGCTGTTCACTGCTAGGACCAGTGAGCTGATGAGGGCCGCGGCACCGATCGCTATCAGACCGCCGGGCACCGCCAGCGGTCCGAAGGTCCGCGGGCTCACCTCGTCATCAGGGCGGCGGAGACTGCTGAGGTCAGACGTGTCCAAGAGTCGGTCGCTCGCTAAAGCCAATGCAGTTTCACAGTGAAGGAGCGTTGCGAGATAGATGTTGGCACGTTTCATATTTATCACCATGGCAGTTGACTGTCCGTCAGTAATTCTTCCAGCTGACAGAAGTGAGGAGGTCAGACTAAATAGGGTATACCACTTAAGTATTTCGGACAGCTTATTGCAATTTCAAGCACCGCATGCCAATACTTCTTTGGATCTTCCCTTGAGTCAGTCCCGACAGGCTGGCCACTGGCTGTGCTTCAACGGCGGCCAGCAGAGAAGATTGTGGTGCTCGCAGCTCGCCTGGCTTAAATATAGTGGTCGGTAACGCTCGTGATAGTTGCAAGTGGCCAACAATCGATTTCGAGGGCATAGAGGCTGCACTGGCCAGTTCGCTAACCAGAACTCCCGTTTTCACTCGGTAGTGCAAAGGGTTCAGTGCAGAACACTTTACCAGCGCCCCGCGCGCTAGGCTATTCAGCCATACGCGCCCCGCCGGGAGGGGGGGGGGGAGAGATTTTGCCCACAGCATGTCTGCCTGTCGTACAGATGGTCGTAGACAGACGGGAAAAAAGGCAGTCGAAAGCTTTCAACAAGACGAACGCCTATGAAGGTCACAGTTCAGGTCAAGGCGTAAGCCGTAGCACGTAGCGCCACGAAAGTTCAAACACTTTAAACACTTAACCCTCGCCCTGGCAGGGGGGTCAATGCAACCCCCCCTAAGGTTTTTCGAAGATAGCGTAAAAACGGCGACGCGCAGCGCCGCCAAATTTGGCACAGCCTATGGGGCAACTTTTTTACATACGACCTGAAAAGTTCATGTCCGGGAGACCCTGGGTCAGGACACCAGGTCAGAAAAAACGATACAAGGTCATGGTTTTTTCATAATTTTATGTTTTGCATAGTTTTCTTTATGCACCTGTCCAACTCACAGTTTTGGACTGATTTCCTTCAAACTTTCAGGATATGCTAAGTTCACCGAGTTGTATAACATATAGTTCGGGTTTTTTGATGTCACTGACCTGAGGTCAGTTAGAGGTCATTACGTCGTAATGCCCGCGCAGGGCCGGGGGGGTGTTTGAACATCCCCTCCTGGGGTTTTTCACAGGTCTCAAAAACGGCGGCGCGGAGCGCCGCCGTTTTTGGCACACCTGCTCGGGCATCTTTTCCGCACATGTTGTGCAAATTTCAGACCCAGGTCGCCTTAGGTCAGGTCACCAGGTCACGCCAAGTGATCTCACCTCAGAAAAATAAGAATGCTCGTCATAGCTACACCGATCGATCGATTGCCTTGAAACTTTCAGCGATTGATAAGAGCAACATTATCTATAAAATGTATATCTCTGAATTATGATATCGGTGACCTAAGGTCAGGTCAATTTCGCGGCCTCTCCATTAGGTATAAGTCAAAGGGAGAAAATTGAAAAGCGTCTGTTTTGCACGAACGCTTTTGTAGACCTTCTCAAACATCGAGATGTAGGTAAAATTGACGCACTGAACCGGAAAATGGTAACTGTGACCCCTGGTTATGTCCCCGAGGTCATCTCAGGTCACGAACAGAATCTAATAGTTATTCGCTAATAACTTCTGATATAGGCGTGCTAGAGCGCTGAAAACGCCTTAGATGTGTTTGACTCGATGTTGCGGATCGACTGATATGCGATGTTGTAACGCAGAGGCTCCGTTCCAGACTGTGTATTTGCGGCCGGTCACGGGGCTCACAGACACAGCGCCTGAGGCGACTAATCAGGCGTCCGCTGACCGGCGCTGCCTGCGCCGGCATGGTGCACTGGGACCAGAGCAGCGGCCCGGGCACAGCAGCATTGTGCACCACAACACTCCTCCCCCTGGTTACAAAACCATCACCGTAACAAGAACTTAACCGAAGAAAACACTTCTGCGAAAACCGAGTTATACACACGTGCCCATCAATATCGATCCGGAGCTCGCAAGGTCGCGCGATTCCTCAGATTGTACCCGTGGTGGCCGGTGGAGCCACCCGGCGTGCCAGCGGATGGTACGACGGGGAGAGAGCTGGTCTCGACTCCCGGGTCCATTGGAGCGGCTGTCAGTGACGGGCTGCGGCCGGTGTGACGGACCGGAGCCGGGCACGGGAGCAGCGGCCGACACCGGTGCGGGATCCGGCGGGGCTCCGGTGGCCGGCACGGCTGGAACCGGTGCGGCCGACACGGGAACCAGGAGTGGACGTGGCAAGGGTGTCATCACGGGCTCCACGGGGCTGGAAGGAAACACAACGTTTGAAGAAGTCGGCACAGTATGCTCGCTATACCGTCTCCTGACAACATCAGCATGTCGGACAACAATCCTACCGTCTGCGAGTTCGATAGTGAATTTCATACCGTTCACACCAAGCACGACACCAGGCACCCAGCGGCACCGTTCGACCCCCCGCAAACGATCCACAGCCGAGACATACACTTTGTCCCCGATCGATAGGTCACGCTCACATGCCCCCCTATCACGATACTCTTTTTGCTCGGACTGTCTGTCACGGATGTGCTGACTCAAGTCGGGGCTAACTGCACTCAGATGAGTACGGGGCTGTCTACCCAGAAACAGCTCCGCCGGAGAGCGTAAGGTCAGCGTATGAGGTGTAGTCCGGTAATGTAACAAAAACCGGGCCACTTAAGTCTCAACAGATCCAGTAGCCTGCTTGTAAAAACCATTTTTAAAAGTTTGCACCGCCCGTTCTGCGAGACCGTTCGATTTGGGTGACATGCATGGGCTGGTGAGATGTCTGACGCCATTCGTGTGACAAAACAGCTCAAATTGTCGGGACACAAACGCCTGGGCATTGTCGGTCACGATCACATTCGGCAGACCCCAGCTGGCAAATGACATCCGCAAATTATCAATCGTTGTTTCGGAGTCAGAAGCACGAGTCGGATACACATCTAACCACTTAGAATGCGCGTCGATCAGGATCGAGAACATTCGACCATGTGCCTCACAGTAATCGATGTGCACTCTCTCCCATGGCCGTGATGGCCATCGCCAGGGGTGCAGAGGCGCCTCGGTGGCTCTGCCCTTCAGCTGCTGACATTTCCCACATCCACGAACAACATCGCGAATATCATCATCCATCTTAGGTTACCAAACGTACATCCGGGCTAACATTTTTGAGCGACTTTCCCCAGGGTGACCCTCATGTAAGAGCTTGAGCAGACTCTGTCTGCCTTGAGGCGGTATTACGACTCGTGAGCCCCACAAAACACAGCCCTCTTGGATGCTAAGTTCGCCCATACGGCTCTTGTACGGCTGAAACTCGGGGCCCAAATCAACCACTGATTCCCAGCCGCCGTCCCGTACACATTTATGAACCGCCGAGAGGATCGGATCCCGAGAGGTCCACAGCCTGAGCTGAGCCGCAGTTACCGGTGACGCATCCAAAAATTCTAACAAGTGAACCATCTCAGCCGGAACTGGCACGCTGGCGGGCGGGGAGACCGCTGTGGGAAGCCGGCTGAGCGCGTCACAGTGCCCCTGTTTGGAGCCGGGCCGGTACTCCAGCCTGTATTCGTAGGCTCCGAGTAACAGAGCCCATCGAACCATACTTGGTGACGTCATTAACGGCAGGGGCTTCTGTTCTCCCAAAATCCCAAGGCCCTAAATACACAAAATCCCAAGTAGAGGCTTATGGTCGGTCTGAATCGTGAATGTACGGCCTGCTAAGAAGTAATGGAACTTTTTAACACCCGTCACTATCGCTAGCGCCTCCCGATCAGTCTGCGAATACCGCGACTCTGTATCACTCAACGACCGCGAGTAATATGCGATCGGACGTTCCCCATCTCGGGTGAGCTGACTCAGCACGCAGCCCACACCGACGGGGCCCGCGTCGCAGGCCACTACTACCGGTAAAGCTGGGTCAAAATGAGCCAAAACGGGCGGTCTGATCAGCATGTCCTTAGCAGCGCAGAAAGAAGCGCTTTCGGTCTCGGTCCACTGCCATTTTTGATCCTTGCGCAGCAATCGGTACAAAGGAGCTAGGGTGCTGGCCAAGTTCTTAAAGGGACAGTATCATCGAAAAAAAATCAATGTATGGAGCTGATTTTTTTTTTACTAGCATTTCTTATTTTTCTGAATCAGAAAAACATAGTTTGAGGACCGAACTCGGTGAAAAATATTTTTTCATGAGCGAGTCATTTTCATGAGCGAACCACCACTACAAGCATGGTACATAGAAAACTTTCACAAAAAGTTTATGAAGCACCTGTTAAAAATAAGCAAGTACTCAGCCAATTGCATGGCTTATGGACTGGTGAATTGGGCAGAACTACACTAGAAGTAGTTATAAAAAAACGAGTCATTGGCTTCTGGATCAGACTAATAAATGGCGATAAGCACAAGCTTTCCTACATTATGATGCAGCTTCAGATTGATAAGCTCCAAAACTCAAACTTCAAGCCTCAGTGGGTGTCCAGCATAAAAGACATTCTTGAAACTTCCGGACTTGGGAATTATTGGCTTAATGCTCCTGGCAAGAATGAAGGAGCATTAATGGTCATTGAAACACGCCTTACGGATATGTTTAGGCAGTCATGGTCAGATTCTGTACAATCAAACTCACTATGCCTTAATTACAGAATGTTTAAAGACGTACTTCATGCTGAGCCTTATTTGACACTCCTTGATACAAAGGATCGAGTCACCATAACCAGATTCCGTTGTGGAAACCACAACCTACCAATAACAGGGAGCAGAAGGCAGCTCAATGCTATCCTGAACAAATGCTCACTCTGTAAGCATAACGCACCGGGTGACGAATTCCATTACATTTTAGAGTGTCCAGCATTTAAAATACAACGTACATCCTTACTGCCATCATATTACTGGAAACGCCCAGATACAAACAAATTCAAACACCTTTTCTCGTCTGATAACAAGAAGCTGTTGTATCAGCTGTCCAGATTCATCCGGCACATAAATGCATCCTTTCAGTGACTATTCCAGTGAGTGAGTGACTACTTTATTGACTACTCCTTGACTATTTCTTTTCTGACTATTTTTATTTTCTTGACTATTTTGTTTCTGACCCTCTCCTTGCCTTCCCTCCCTCCCATAAAATGCAATACACGTTGTCCATTTCAACTTTACATGTAGTCCATCTTGCAGTTAATCCATGGCCCATCTCAGAGTCTCAGGAAGCGCACCTTTAATTACTTAAAAATGTCCTGTAACTGTGTATATGCTAAATGTGTATGTGTAAATATTGAACCACGGTCACTTTGAGCAAGATGTAAATGTGGCACGATGCTCGTCACGAGGTTCGCCATCTCACTATACGTTGCTCATCACAAGGCGTGCAATGCTCGGTTATTGTGTTCGTTTATGTGTGTATGTATGTTCATGTGTATGATCTTCCCATATCCCAGATGGGGTCGCGGAAATAAATTTGAATTGAAATTTGAATTGAATTGAATTGAATGGCCGCCACTTTGGAAGCCTGCGAAATTACTACAGAACTGGCGCAGATAATACATTATTGACGCTACGCTTACGCGGCCGCTCTTCTGATGAGTTGTCGTTGAGATCGAGACTGATCAGATGACGTCATACATATACGTCATACATTGGAGGGAGATTGTGATTCAAGCTGGAGGAATTCCTTTGTTGAGCCGCTAGAATCCGAAGGAAACAGCGGAAATTGCCTACGACTATTTAATGAATTTAACGGTGATAAATAAGTGCGAAAAACGTTTTGGCTTTATAAAATTTGATGAAATGACCAGGGTAAAAGTTTTATTACTGGCGGTCAATTCAAAACGGCGCAAACATTTAATGATACTTACGTGTGGCGGAAAAAGAAAAAAAAACACAAAAATAACAACCTGCTGCACCCCCTCATAACACGATACATACCCACGTGCACGCACCGACGACGCCAATGAATGCACGAGAGAAAAACGCCGCCGTTTCAGCGCTGCCATATGAAGTTTTTTTGCTGCCATTTTCGGGGAAATGTTGGGAACCGGGGTTTATGGGTGGGGAGGGAATCAAATACGATAATCAATGAAAGTGACGTCAAAATAACAAAACACAAAAAATGGTAAAAATCATAACCTAACCTAACCTAACCTAACCTAACCTTCTGATGTTTGCCTATAGGGGAAAAGGAAAAAAGATGCCAGCAGGAATAGATTGCAGGCAATGCTAAATCAAATATTTTAGGTTAAGTGGTTGTGCACCAGGCTTCAGGCCTTCGGCCTGAAGCCAGATACACAATCAGTTAACCTAAAATATTTGATTTAGCATTGCCTGTAATCTCTCCTAAGGCATCGCCTTCGGCACTGCACTGCTCCACCACCAGTATTATTATGACGTCACTTTCATAACAAAATCGAATAGCGTAATGTTTTCACTCAACCTTGGAGTTTATCCATTCGATCCTTTCCACGTGGCTTAAACGGCTGGTGGTCGGTGGAATTCGGTAGTGGACGGTGTGACGGTAAATATTTTACAGGTGCTTTAACCCTCGCCGGCCGAGGGGGGGGGGGCGGGTGCCGCCCCCCCATAGGGTTTTTTTCGCGATAGCTCCGAACACGCTGGCGATAGAGAGCTGAAACTTGGCATACCTGACCTTTGATCCAAGCCACATCTTTTGACACCAACCGCATTTTTGGGTCAGGTCAGGTCACTGACCTATGACGTCATAAGTGAACCTCTGCACGGTCTTCAGATGTCGCAACTTCGCAACGCCCTCACTGCCAGAGGAGATGTCACAGGGAAATGAAACTTGCAGGATCTAGTATCCATTATGAGTCTCACAACTTGTATATCTCGGATTTTTCCTAAAAGTCATATTAGGTCAGGTCATTTTCGTGACCTCACCATTATAAGTCAATGGGGAAAAATGAAAACTGTTATTCTGGCGCCGGGAATGATCTCCAACTATCTCAAGCACACAGAATCGTGATCTGATGCACTCCTTGCAAGGTTAGATGCGTCACTTTTGCAATGTTGACCTTGTGTGACGTCATTTATGACGTCATCAAGGTCATATTAGTTTTTCGTCAATAACTCCTGATCAAATTGAGCTAGCGAGTCGGGGAAGCCACCAATGGACTCAGAAAGACCTGCCGAATCGAATGATATGCGACATGACCTCTTTCGACCAACTTCGTGACCTTGGGGTGCTGACCTGACCTTGACCTGAGGTCAACACCCCAAGTTAACCTGACCCGAACAAAAAGTATATCATTCGACGCGCCTGAGCAAGGCGAACACGATGCTGCCAAAATCGCGGCTCTACGGCCGTTTTTTGCGAAGTTATTCACCAAAAACTGAACCGTACCTTGGGGCACTTGACCTGACCTCAGAGGTCACTGGTTGACCTAGGACCTTAAAATCGGGTACCAATCTCTGCGTCTTGTAACGGCGCACACGCTCGTTTTTTCCGCGACGCGCTAGCTCCACCACGGGCGAAACGGCGAGGGGGGGGGTCGTACCCGCCCCCCCCCCCCCTCGGCCGGCACGTATGTAGAAAACCAATAGGTCCGGCGAGGGTTAAAACTTGGTTGCGCCATGAATGACTATCAAATATGAAATCAGGAGGTAAAAATACATCGTGTGGTATGTTTGTTATAATCACTTCCGCGATCGGACCTTATGTATATAAATACCGCCAGTTTCGGCCAAACAAACACGGCCCACTTCCCTTCACGATGATAAGTGGCAGCCTGGCAGCCTGGCCACCGTGCTCGACATTCACCGTTACCTGTCCGCACACCGATAGCTGTTCGCCGCTGTAGGTCTTCAGCGTGACGTTGCACGGCTCCATGAGGCTCGGGCCGCCGCTCGGCCAGAGCTGACGGAGCACGGAGTCGGAACAGACGGACACCGCCGCCCCCGTATCCAGCTCCATGTCCACTGCCTTTCCATCAAGCACCACGCTCACCATCAGCGGCGGTCGCCGCTCACTCTCGGGCCGCACACTAAACATCGAGTAGGACTCATCGATCGCCTCATCACTCGCGGGAGCCGCCACCTCTCGGCGCGACAGCTCGGCACTCTCATCACCGCACTGCATCACTGACGCAGACTGTGGATCCTCGGCCGACAGCTGGTGCAGCTGATGCTGACTCCCCCGTCCGCAGGCCACTCGGATGTGGCCGCGCTGGCCACAGGCGAAGCACCGCCGGCCCCGGAACGGGCACGCTGACTGAAGATGATCTCGAAGACATCGGGGGCACTCCGTCGAGCCTCCACATCGAACATCTCGCCGCTGCTGAGGAGGGCCAGCAGCCGTCGCAGGGCGCGGCGGGCCTCGCCGCGCCCCGAGCTCGCCGCCGGCACCTCCAGCACGTCGCTCGGCGGCGCGCTCCACCCGCTGCACGGTCGAGTCGCCGGGCGCGCCGACTTCGTGCCCGCTGAGCTCTGCGGCACTAGCGGCAGTAGACTCGTGAGCCTGCGCCAGCTCCACTGCCAGTGGTAGCGTCAGATCACTGGCTGATCCAGGCTTGCGTTTTTTTTTGGGGGGGGGGGCAACTCATGCAGGAGCCAAACCTAGGGTACCCCTAAATCTTGTTTTATCATCGGATTTAGGCCACTTATTTTTCGTCACAGCCCTGACACTATGAATATTTTTTTTTTAACTAAAAAGAAAAATATATAAATGGTAGCCCACCCGACCCATGCCTTTATGTTACTTTGTAAACACTTACCATTGCTTTTGTCGACCAGTTTTAACCCGCGCCCCGCTGGGGGGGGGGGGGCAGAATCTGCCCCCCCTCCCGTTTTTCGCCAATAACTTCTAAACGCGTTACGCCAGCGACGTCAAACTTTCAGTACCTTATCATACATCAATTTGACACGTTCCCTGAAAATTTGAGCGAAATCCGTCGGAAAATTTTTGAGAAATTGACGTTTTAGTGACGTCATGTTCGCCATTTTCGCCTCAAAAACGGCAAAATTTCAAACGCCGCTAACATCTTCATTTTTAAAGCAATCAAGACGTAACAAAAAAGGTTATACGTGATTCAACTTTGTCTATCAAATGGCTATCTCGGTTTTTTGAAAATTTTGGATTTTGGCCCAAATTTGTTCAAAAAACTGACTTTTTTGGGAAAATAATTATAAAATCCAAAATTTTGAGTGTATCGAAAAAAACGGAATATATGTCAGAGAACTGATCTATATGCACCTACATACTAATTTTTAGAAGAATCGGTTCAAAAATGTGGGAGTTATTCAAAATTTTATGACGTCACGACAAACAAAAATTTTGAAAAATGATTTTTTTGAAAGTTCTAGACCTTGTACGGAAACAAAAATAGCACCATTCGATTCGCCGTGAAAAACTGCATCAGATAGACACCTTTGTAGGCCTTAACAACCAACTTCAAAATTTGACCTCACTTGACCTGACCTTGACCTGACCTCGACCTGAAATTCATCCAGAGGTGGTCCATATCACTTATTGAGTGTGCCTATTGAATTCTATGAGTAAAATGACCCATAAAACATGTGTCGCACATGCCCTTTTCTATATTTTGTTTTTGGTGACCTGACCTGACCTGACCTGACCTTGACCTTGACCTTTGAATGACATTGTATGCAACAAATATTGTCTTGGTAGTCTAAGAACACGTTTGGGGCAATCAGTCTCAGTCCATTCTTCGGCAACTGCGGTGCAAGGCCGATACTGTAGAAACTTGCATTTTGTACCCTTGACCTGACCTTGACCTGACCTCTGACCTACTTAAGCAAAAAAAATTGGGCTCTTAAGATCCGCCTTGTTGAGAGCTTTCGATTGCCGTTTTCCCCGTCTTTCTACGACCATCGGTTCGGAAGTTAGACAGGGGGGGCAGAATCTGCCCCCCCCCCCCCCCAGCAGGGCGCGTATGGCTGAATAGCCCAGCGGGGCGCGGGTTAACCCGCTTCGAGTCAGTGCTTGGGTCCTTTTGCGGGCCGGGAGGTGGTAAAACACCCCCTGTCTAACTCGGCTCCTGGGCCACGCACTGATTGAACTATGTTTCATTATCGTTTGGGGGAGGGGGCAAACGGGCCACTTTAGGCCTCTGGGAAGGGGGCATGGCCCTTAAAGCCCCCTCCCTGGATCCGCCAGTGTAAGAGGCCATTGGAGCTGCAGTTGGGTACCTCAGACGTCAGGGTACGCCCTCTGATGTATAGGACTCGCATGGAGACCTCTTATGCTATAGTGGACTGAAATAACCCAAAGGAGCCTGTCTAGGGCTCCCGGAGATAGACGTGGGCCCTCAGGAGCTCGCCAGAGCCCCCAATGAGGGATAAGTGAGGGATACCAAGTGCCTGCAATTGCATATTGCATAAGCCATAACGCCTTTACAAATCAATATATATTATGTATCAGTGGCAGATCCAAGGGGATCTGCCTGTCAGGGGCACCACCGGCCTAGCAGGGGCACCACCAGCCCGCCAGGGGCACCACAGGCCTAGCAAGGGCACCACGGGCCTGTGAGGGGCCCCACAGGCTTGTCAGGGGCACCCCAGGTCTGTCAGAGACACCAGAGACCTGCCAGGGGCGCCGCCGGCCTCGCAGGGGCACCATGGGCCAGTCAGGGGCACCAGAGGCCTAGCAGGGGTACCACAGGCCTTACAGGGGCACCACCGGCCTTGTAGGGGCACTTAAGCCTGTCAGGGGCACCACAGTCCTGTCAGGGCCCAGGGGCACCAGCGGCCTAGCAGGGGCACCACAGGCCTGCCAGGGGCACCACCGGTCTAGTAGGGGCACCACCGGCCTCGCAGGGGCACCATGGGCCTGTCAGAAGCCCCACCGGCCTCGCAGGGGCACCACCGGCCTCGCAGGCATCACGGCATCACGCAGGAGCACCTTGGGCCTGTCGGGGGCATCACGGGCCTGTTGGGGGCACTTTAGGCTTGTCAGGGGCACCACAGTCCTGTCAGGTCCCAGGGGCATCAGCAGCCTAGCAGGGGCACCCTAGGCCCGCCAGAGGCACCACAGGCCTGCCAGGGTCCAGGGGCACCACAGGCCTAGCAAGGGCACCACGGGCCTGTCAGGGGCACCCCAGGCTCCCGTGCCCCCCCCCCCGGATCCGCCAGTGATGCCACACCACGTGAAACACCGCCAACTACCAGCTGCCGCGCCATAAACACGTGCCAACAACAGTCTTTTTTTTTTAAGGTCGACTCCGCTCGCGCAACTTTTGACTGACCCTCACTGCTACCATATTGCTTCCATATTATGCTGTGGAAAGCTTTACTTCACCAAGTGCCTAAAAACCTCTATCAAGGTATATTTTCTTAGCAATTTTTCTTACGTTTTTTTTGGGGGGGGGGCAAACAGGCCACTTTAGGCCTTTGGGGGGGGGGGGCATGGCCCCCGTGCCCCCCCCCCCTGGATCCGCCAGTGCGTCAGATGCGGCTCACTCAGTAAGCGCGACTGCAGCCGCTCGTTCCTGATGCCGCAAACCAGGCGGTCTCGTAGCATCTCCTCCAAGATACCGGCAGAAAACTGGCAAGGCTTAGCCAGCTTCCGCAACCGCGCCAGAAACGCGCTGACTCTGCAGCACGAGTGAAAACGGAATCGTGCCACGATCACCGAAGCCTGGGGCTCAAAATGAGCTTCCAGCACATCCACGAGGTGAGTGTAGGTGCAGTCACTCACGGCTGTCGGGGCCACCAGGTCTTCCAACAGACCGAACGTTCTTGCTCCGACGACACTGAGGAAAACGGCACGCCTCTTGCCTCGCTGATCCTCACCAGTAATGCCGTTAGCAATGAAATATTGCTCTAGTCTTCTGGCGTAGGATCCAAACGATTCAACTCCCGGGTCAAACTCAGGCGCCTTCCCAACACACGCCATCTCCCCACGCGGTTCGAATCGCCTCGTCGCCAATGTTGTAACGCAGAGGCTCCGTTCCAGACTGTGTATTTGCGGCCGGTCACGGGGCTCACAGACACAGCGCCTGAGGCGACCAATCAGGCGTCCGCTGACCGGCTCTGCCTGCGGCATGGTGCACTGGGACCAGAGCAGCGGCCCGCGCACAGCAGCATTGTGCACCACAAAATGCAACATGACCTTTTCCGGTCAGGTCATGACCTTGACCTGAGGTCAAATTTTTAAGTTGACCTTTCAAGGTCAAATTATAGTTTATTCGACGCGTCTCGACAAGAGGAACACGATGCTGACAAAATGAATGTCATAGCTCTTTTGAGTCAAAAGTTATTGCCGAAAAAAAAACGCTTTTCGTAAAAACGGCTATTTTTTTAGTTTTTGCCCTCTGGAGGCTAAACCGTTGACCTGAGGTCAAATCTGAGAACATCACTCAGAAAGGTCTGTAAAAGGGCTATCGAATGCGCTTTCCGCAGCGCTGTAGCTCTATCGGTTCCCGAGATAGCCGTCGGCAGTTTCCAAAATGTTGAAATAGTGTAGTTTCCAGTGTATTTGCTCCACGTGCACACCGCACCGAACCTCTCGCCAGACTGTCCTCTCTCCGCCGGGAGGCGACGGTCACGCCCTGCCCGGGACGGCCGAGGAACAGAGCAGCTCACAGAACAGTCCCGCCGGAAGCAGAACAGATAAATTAGGTCTGAAACCCTACACCCGACCCGTCGGGCCGGGGCAGCGGCGCTCCGTCGGCTGCCGGCCAGCCGGCCTCCACGTGGCCCACTCACTCGCTATAACACCTCCCCCTGTTTCTCGAGAAACATACACTCAAACAAAAAAAAACAAAAAACGAACAGTCACGACCGAGTAGGGATGGTCTCGAATACCAATGCGCACAAACTCAACACCAATTAGCAACGCGATTACCAGAACAGTACAACACAGACAACAGTACAGTACAACAGACAACAGTACAACAGACAAAAAATCACAATATCTCGTCCAGAACGTCACCGGGGACGGCGCTGCCGTACAACTCTTTCGGTGCCCGGCGGATTCTCTCACTTCGCCGCACGGTTTCTGTCTCGTTTCGCCCATTGTCACCATTCTCGGCCACAGGGGTCGGCTGCCGGCTCTCGTCCGGCGGAGCCGCTCCGTCGGCACCAGTGGCGTCTGTCTCTGGTGGCGGCTCAGGACAGTCTGCCCAGAGCGGCTCGTCGCCATCACTGTCCTCGGAGTCGCTGCACGGTGCCGGTGGTGCCGCCCCGTGCCGGTGCCGGACGCTTCTGACGTGCCACGGCGCCCCGTCCACCTCCACTTGCTGCGGTGACACGACCCGTGTCACCACACCGCTCCGTGAAACGTCAGTGCAACGGGTCGGGCCACCGCGACACCGCACCCACACCGGGTCACCCACTCGGAATGATCCACGCACACGGCCGTGCTCCACTGGTCGTCGGTCGGCAGACGGACCACTGGGCACGGGGAGGTCACGGCCGGGCCTGACAAGCACGCCGGCCGCCGGGGCCATGGCCGCGCTCCGGCCGTCCCGCGGCGTCATGTTATAGGCAGCGATGCACGGCCTCGGCAACCGACACGTTCTGGCGCGCAGCCATCACTTTGATCGTCCGGTGGTTCCGTTCCACAATGCCGTTGCCTGTCGGTTCATGCACGGCACGGAATCGCAGATCCACTCCCCACCGTGCTACTAGCGCTGCCAGCTCGTAGCCACGAAATTCCCTAGCATTGTCTGTTAGAATCTCGTTTGGTGCTCCTCTCTCGATGAAGATCTCCTCCAGCTGCTGCGCAATCTCGGAAGCGGTGGACCGATGCAGGGCCCTCCAGATGCAGTATCTGGCAGGGCCACAGTCAATCAGGGACAGGTAGGCTCGGCCTTGGTGTTTAACCACGTCCATGGCCAGCCGCTCCCACGTTTCTTGCACACTGAGCGAGCCGGTCTGCCAGCGGACGGGCGCCGGGTCAATCGACTGGCAGGTATCGCACTGCTGGACTATTTCCCGCACCATCGAGCGTCTCACCGTCGGGCCCAGCTCTCTCCGAACGTACCACAGAGTCCGTCTGATCCTCTGATGGCCGGTCGTCTCATGAATCCGACGGGCGCGCGCACGGTCTGTTTCAGAGCCGGTGCTGGCCGCGCTATCACCCGACTGACGGTCACCAGCGGCCACCACCCGGCGAGCAGGGCCGGTGTCCTTTGCACTCTGCAGCCATTGCTTAGGCACACGCGTCAGCGTGTCAGCCGGGTTTCCAGCGGACCGCACCAGGCCGATCGTGACGGAGAGCTGCAACTCGTCCACCAGCTGTCTGACGATTTCGATGCGTCGACGGATCAGCAGCTCTCCGTGAGCTTTGGTCCGCAGCCGCGCACGGCCGCTCAGGGCATCGGAAATCCAGCGGTGGACCGTAGCAGAGTCGGTGCGCAGGTCAATGACCTTCACTCCCCAGGCCACCGCCATGTTTATTCCACTGAGCGCCGCGTCAAGCTCGGCCATGTTGATGTGCATGTCTGCCTTGCTGTCAGCCCGCAGCCAGCAGGCGTCCTCCACCGTGCCGCGGCCCGGGTCTTCCAGCACGACACCGTTAGCTATCGAGCTGGCGTCCGTCCAGACCACGAGACGGTCGCCGGTCAGTCGCCACGGGCCCTGAGCTGGGTCAGCCTCTTGCAGCCGCTGCACCACATGGTCAACCTGTGCTTGCAGCACCGCATCGTCTGTGGTGTCATCCCACCCCCTGGTCACCGAGTTCACTCGCCGTTTAATCCACGCAGCGGCCGGCCGGAGCCAGCCTGCCACCGGCAGATGCGCCACGAGCCGACCGCACCAGGCAAATACAGTCCGGCGCGTGACCTTGACAGGCGGCGGCGGGAGCTCGGCGTCCCGCCGCCACCGCAGCTCGCCGCCGCACGGGCTGACCAGCAGTCCGAGCATCCTCGTCCCGTCTGCAGCTCTCTGCGGTGGCTTGCACTCCAAACCGAACCTCTTGAAGTGCTGCACCACCTCCTCGGCACTCACAATGTCCTCATCGACCAGCAGGTCGTCTACATACGCGAGAACGCCACGCTGCACACGCTCATCAAGCTGGAGCACCTTTTTCACGACCGCTTTCATCACGAGAGGCGCTACATTAAGGCCGAAACCTAGCCTCGTCAAGCAGAAACGTTGGCCTCTCACCACCACTGTTTGATACGGCCAGAGCCGCCGTTCCAGTCGGAGCTGCAGATAG
Organism: Amphibalanus amphitrite; assembly: GCF_019059575.1. Lineage (NCBI taxonomy): Eukaryota > Metazoa > Arthropoda > Thecostraca > Balanomorpha > Balanidae > Amphibalanus > Amphibalanus amphitrite. The sequence continues at coordinate 310,687 of NW_024882011.1, read as the reverse complement.
GCTTTTCGCAGGTCGACCACCGCCACGCGGCTCCCGTGCCGCCGCCACTTCCGTAGCTGGTCGGCGCACACGTCAGCGTCGGCTGTGTGAGCGGTCACGTGGCCATTCAGCTCCCGGTAGTCGAGCACCGGCCGGACTTTAGACGGCTGCTCGACTGCCATCAGTGGGAGCAGTCCCCGAGGCCCTATGATCTGTCCCCTGATCATAGGGCTGCAACCACCCGTTTTCTATCCACTCCGTGATCTCTGCGTCGAATGCCGGCCGCGCGGTCACCGGTACTTTATACTCCGGTACCGTGTTGCAGAGACAGTCGGGCCCGACGCCACCCGTCCACTTCCAGCCGACTGTCCACTCGGCACTGTCTGGGTCGAACTCGGCCGTGAAGTCCGGAGCGTCCACTCTCAGGGCTGGCGGGCCCACGGCCGCCGCCGCCGCCGCCGCCGCCGGAAATGTCACATCTGTCGGTGTTTTCACACACACGCCACCCAGCGCCGCGATTCCCGACATGCCGAGGACAACATCTACCCCGAGCGGACGGTCAGGCACAACCAGAGCCGCGAGCCTCACTCGCTGGTTCTGGTACTCAACAACGACACTAGCGACCCCGCTGCACTTTAAGCTCCCGCCGTTCACTGCTGTCATATTCACCGGCTGCGGCTTCCAGCTACCACAGTATCCTTTGAACACTAGCATGTCCGTGCAGCCGGTGTCCACCAACGCCCGACACGTGTGTCCGTCAACACGGATGTCCACCACGGGGAGTGCACGCCCTAATGCTGGGGACACTGCGCTGGCGCTGGCGTAGCTCCCCCGTCGTTTCCCGGCCGCCGCTGACAGGTAGCTGCCAAATGGCCGATTTCGCCGCACGTCCAGCAGCGCCGAGGAGGACGGTAGAATCGGCTTCGCCGCTGTTGCTGCTCACACCCATCCTCGCCGCCGGCCGCCGCTTGTCCGGACTCAGGTTGCCGTCCACCGGCGCCGCGAACCGCTGCTGCTACCGGTACGGGCTCCTGAGACCGCCCACCGGCACTGTGCTGGGCCGCCGCCGCCGTCCGGACCTGATTGTTGCCCAGCACAGCACGCGCCCGGGCCAGTGTACTGGCAAGCGTCAGTTTTTCCGCCCTGGCACCAGCTCGGACGGTATCACCGACGGACGGAGGTAGACCGTTCACGAATGCCGCCGCCAGCTGTCGATCTGACACGCCGCCGAACAGAGCGGCGTACCGACGGAGACTCGCCAGACTCGCCATCTACGCTCTCCCCCGGCTCCAGCGTGCGAGCAGTGAATGCCGCATGAGCGGCGTAGTCGTCCATTGCAAACGCCGCGAACAGCGCATCTCTCACGGATTCCACACAGCAGCGCTCCTCCGCCGGCAGCTGTGACCACACAGCAAACGCACCCCCTTTTAGGCGCATCGGCAGCACCTGGGCCAGGGAAGCCCCGCGGTACTCGCATAGCAGTTCCGCCTGCGAGTACCACTCCACCACGTCCGTGGTTCCGTCATAGGCGTCTATGAGAAGGACGTCGAGCCTGGCGTCGGTTGGAGTCTCTGCCATCTTGCCGAAATAGCTTGTAGTTTCCAGTGTATTTGCTCCACGTGCACACCGCACCGAACCTCTCGCCAGACTGTCCTCTCTCCGCCGGGAGGCGACGGTCACGCCCTGCCCGGGACGGCCGAGGAACAGAGCAGCTCACAGAACAGTCCCGCCGGAAGCAGAACAGATAAATTAGGTCTGAAACCCTACACCCGACCCGTCGGGCCGGGGCAGCGGCGCTCCGTCGGCTGCCGGCCAGCCGGCCTCCACGTGGCCCACTCACTCGCTATAACAAATAGTCAACATTTTACTTTTGGTGACCTCTGGCAGGGGCTCCGCCACGGTTTTGGGATTGGGGGGTCCGACTCAAAACACAAAACCTCGCTGGCGGATCCAGGGTGGGCATTTTGGGCGAATTCATCCTCCCCCCCCCCCCCTGCAGCTCCCGAAGATGATGAAAGCTTGCCGCTTTTCTAGAGCTCAAAGAAAACTTAATAATTTTTTCGGGATAATTTTGCTTTAAACTGAAAACCCAAGGTTCAATTTGCACAAGAAATCGAAAACCGAGAAGCGGAGCCCATTGACACCGACATGGCGGCCTCTCAAATCAACGTTTTTGAAGAATGGAGGCCACTGTTGCGCACTCCAAGGGCGGTGTTAGCCATCAGACAGCGCATTAGGCTCTCAGTGACTGGCATGCGCTTGGGAATTCAGGGACCTTCATAGGCGCTCAGATATCTATGTACGTAGGCTCTTAGGCCAGTGCCGGATCCTCCAAGGCCGTATTTAAGGAAAGCGCAGGGCTTTAGGAGTCGTTGAAGGGATTTGAAAGCCCTGCCCTCATACATATAGCAGTATGGAGTCCTTAGAGACTGACATTCAGTCTCTGTGATCAGAGAGTGACCTAGCTTGACCTGAAAATGGATATCAAAATGCTGCAATTGAATCAAAGGTCAGGTTATGCAGGGGATCCTGTAAGAGTTGTGATTTGTAGACGTATCTCTACCGACCTGCATTCAGAGTCCTGTGCAGATTATTGCAGATTACCTCAGAACGGTGTGAGGCTGCTTAGACTAGTACGGTGCTTGAAAGACCGGCTTAACCCCCTTCCCCCAACACTATCGGTTGACCTCACATGGAAAAAGGATTCTCAGATCGATTTGAAGCTCTTTTGGGGCGGGTATTGTGTCTATGGAGGTGTCCTGCAAGCTGGACCTCTCTCACGATATTATAGCCGAATTCTAGCATGCTGAGCTAATCCTATAGCAATCTTAAACGCATTCATTTTAATAACAAAATGGTAGAATAATGACACTTCCGTACCTACATATAGGTCGGCGAGAGTTGAGTGCTTCGTGTGTCACATTTTAAGGGATCCCTACATTTCTAGATCTTAACCCGCGCCCCGCTGGGGGGGGGGCAGAATCTGCCCCCCCCTCCCGTTTTTCGCCAATAACTTCTAAACGCGTTACGCCAGCGACGTCAAACTTTCAGTACCTTATCATACATCAATTTGACACGTTCCCTAAAAATTTGAACGAAATCCGTCGGAAATTTTTTGAGAAATTGACGTTTTAGTGACGTCATGTTCGCCATTTTCGCCTCAAAAACGGCAAAATTTCAAACGCCGCTAACATCTTCATTTTTAAAGGAATCAAGACGTAACAAAAAAGGTTATACGTGATTCCACGTTGTCTATCAAATGGCTATCTCGGTTTTTTGAAAATTTTGGATTTTGGCCCAAATTTTTTCAAAAAACTGATTTTTTTTCAAAAAAATAGTTATAAAATCCAAAATTTTGAGTGTATCGGAAAAACCGGAATATATGTCAGAGAAGTGGTCAATGTGCATCTACATACCAATTTTCAGAAGAATCGGTTCAAAAATGTGGGAGTTATTCAAAATTTTATGACGTCACGACACACAAAATTTTTGAAAAATGATTTTTTTGGAAGTTCTAGACCTCGTACGGAAACAAAAATAGCACCATTCGATTCACCGTGAAAAACTGCATCAGATAGACACCTTTTTGGGCCTTAACAACCAACTTCAAAATTTGACCTCACTTGACCTGACCTTGACCTGACCTCGACCTGAAATTCATCCAGAGGTGGTCCATATCACTTATTGAGTGTGCCTATTGAATTCTATGAGTAAAATGAACCATAAAACATGTGTCGCACATGCCCTTTTCTATATTTTGTTTTTGGTGACCTGACCTGACCTGACCTGACCTTGACCTTGACCTTTGAATGACATTGTATGCAACGAATATTGTCTTGGTAGTCTAAGAACACGTTTTGGGCAATCAGTCTCAGTCCATTCTTCGGCAACTACGGTGCAAGGCCGATACTGTAGAAACTTGCATTTTGTACCCTTGACCTGACCTTGACCTGACCTCTGACCTACTTAAGCAAAAAATGTTGGGCTCTTAAGATCCGCCTTGTTGAGAGCTTTCGATTGCTGTTTCCCCGTCTTTCTACGACCATCGGTTCGGAAGTTAGACAGGGGGGCAGAATCTGCCCCCCCCCCCCCAGCAGGGCGCGTATGGCTGAATAGCCCAGCGGGGCGCGGGTTAAATTCCTTAGCTTTGCGACTGTCAACACTGCACATTCTAAATTATTCAACACATTCTGTGAATGATTTAGTCATTCTTACGCGAAAACAAGCTTATAGGTATTCGGAATATTGGGGGGTACTGTACCCCCCAGGTAAATTATTGAGGGGGTCCGGACCCCCGCGTACCCCCCTGTGGCGGAGCCCCTAACCTCTGGTGACCTGACTTATGACCTGACCAAAAAAAGTATATCATTCGACGCGCCTTGACGTGCTGAGCTCACTGGTGCTTTTTATCTTGCTCTATCTTAATTAGATCAAAAGTTATAAGCGAAAAACGTTTGACCTGTTTTTAGCGAAATTTTTACATTTATACCCGCAAAACCATAGTCCATAGGCGGCGGAACGGGGAGGGTACCGGGGCAGCGTGCCCCCTTTGATTTTGGCATTTTAACATTAGCCCTAAGGGCGTTGCATGGAAAGAATGGGACCAAAATTCGGTAGTGCCCCCCCCCCCCTTAATTGAAGGTGTTCCGCCGCTTCTGCCCATAACCCCCCTAAATATTGACCTAGAACAACCAAATTTGCACAGGGGCGAGAACTCCAGGGGGCCCACCACCTACCAAATTTGGTGTTTGTGGTGCCATAGGAGCCAATCGCGAGAGGGTCGCATCGACCCCCCCCCCCCCCCCTGCCAGGCCGTGTTATGAAAAATGCCCTGCCAGGGCGAGGGTTAAATACAAACATTCAAACACTTTTTGACAGAAGTGTATCGTGGTGGCTGCTGTGGTCACACCCCTCTCTATAGCCTGGAGCCGCCGCTGAGCCGGAGCCGGTGTCAAATGCAGTCTGGGCTGTGGCCGCCCGGGCCACCGCCGCCCCGCTCGCTGAATACAGTTCTCGGCTGGTACTGGTGGCGTCCAGTGGCGGTCGCAGGGGGGGGGGGGCATCAGGGCCATACCCCCCCAAAGGCAAATCAGGGGGGCCATCATATCATTTGCCCCCCCCCCCAAACAACCGATGGGCCCCCATGGGAGTATGGGGCCCTGGCCCGTATTCGATTGTCACGAGGCTCGAGAAACCCACGTCAGCTATTAATTAATAGGTCCCATACCGGTCTTTGAGGGCCCTACACTGACCTCTGAGGGCCCTTCAGTGGCGGTCAAGCGCCCACATTGACCTCTGAGGACCCACATTGACCTCTGAGGGCCCTCCACTGGCCTTTTAGGGCCCCTAAACCGGCCTCAGGGGCCAACCGGCGGATGAGGGCCTCACACCGGCCTCTGGTGGCCTCATTTCTGTCTCTCGAGTCCCAAGACTAGCCTTTAAGTGCCTCTGAGGGCCCCGCACTGGATTCTGAAGACCCGATGTCGGCCTCTAAGAGCCCGCATCGGCCTCATAGGGCCCATCTTGGCCTTTAACCCTCGCCAGGCGAGGGCCTTTTCCATAACACGGACGACGAGGGGGGGGGTTGGTACGACCCCCCTCGCGATTGGCTCCTATGGCACTTAGAAACGCCAAATTTACAGGGTAGGTGGGTCCATAGGAGATATCGCCCCTGTGAAAGTTTGGTGACTCTAGGTCAATATTTAGGGGGGTTTTGGGGGGTATGAGTGCAAAATTTTGCTAAAACATGTTAAACATTTTTCGCTTATAACTTTTTATCTAGTGAAGATAGAGCAAAAATAAAAGCACCAGTGAACTCAGGACGTCCGTGCGCATCGAATGATTTACTTTGTTACCAATTTTAGTGAACTCTGGAATTCAGTTGCCGCTAAGCTAGTCCAATTTTCCCCTGACCTTGTGCCGGTTTTTGTGACCTGGTGACCTGACCTGAAAAGACTGGGACTTCAAATTTTCAGGAAAGGTGCGAAAATGTTGCCCCAGAGGGTATGCCAAATTTGGCGGCGCTACGCGCCGCTGTTTTTATGTTATTTGCGAAAAACCTTAGGGGGGGGTTGCATCAACCCCCTCGTCGGGCGAGGGTTAAGGGCCCTCCGCTGGCCTCTGGGGTCCAACGCCGGCCCATGCCGGTCTTTTAGGGCCCCACTCTGACCTCTGAGGGCCCATGCTGGCCCGTAAGGGCCCACATTAGCCTCTGAGGGCCCCCGCACTGGATTCTGAAGACCATAGGCCGGCCTCTAAGGGCCTGCATCGGTCTCTGAGGGCCCATCTTGGCCTTTAAGGGCCCTCTGCTGGCTTCTGGGGTCCAACGCCGGCCCATGCCAGTCTTTTAGGGTCCCACACTGACCTCTGAGGACCCCATGCTGGCCCGTAAGGGCCCACATTAGCCTCTGAGGGCCCCGCACTGGATTCTGAAGACCCGATGCCGGCTTCTAAGGGCCCGCGTCACCTTTGAGGGCCCATCTTGGCCTTTGAGGGCCCTCTGCTGGCCTCTGGAGTCCAATGCCGGCCCATGCCGGACTTTTAGGGCACCACGCTAACCTCTGAGGGTCCCATGCTGGCCTGTAATGACCCACATTACCCTCTGAGTGCCCAAGTTGGTCTCTAATGGTCTCAAACTGCCTTTTGCAGGCCCTGTACTGGTCTCTGAGGGCCCTAAACTGGTCTCTAAAGGCCCAAGCTGACATCTAAAGGTCTCACACCGGCCTCTGATGGTCCCATTTCTGTCTCTGGGATCCAAACTAACTCTTATGTGCCTCTGAGTGCCCCGTACTGGCTTCTGAAGGATCGATGCCTGCTTAGCTCTACACCGCGCCGGCCACTGATGGCCCTATTATGTTCTCTGGGGGCCCAAGACTTACCTTTGGGCGTCAGCACTTGCCTCTGAGGGCCCACATCAGCCTCTGGGCCCCATCTGGGGCCTTTGAGGCCCTTTGCTGACCCTTGGGTCCAACGCCGGCCTCTGGGGGTCTGACACTGTACTTTAAGTGCCCCATTGCAGCCTCTAGGCGATAGGTATCGCCGAAGCGCTATCGATGGGCCCATAAGTGTAGGAACCATGGGTGCAGTGTGTGCAGTTGCACTAACAATAATTCTCCAGTGGGTGCAGGCAATGTATTCTCCACCCACAATAATCTGGAACAAAAACACCCTTTCTCATCAACACTACTTTCCATGCAGCACGACAAATTCAGGATATTTTGCCCACTATCCATCTTTCGAAGCATTTGCTACCGTAATGGTCTTCAAAACTTACATTTGTGCTCAAGTAAAAAAAGAAAAGAAACGGAACACATGTGATTGAACACATACCGATGACCCACTGTCAATAGTTTTAACGTGACATCTTCGAACATGGTTAAGTTAGCCGCTTTTACTTTTTGTGGTAGTCAATTCACAGTTGGGTGAATTATTGACATTATCAATGCTTTAAAATGCACTTATCGGTACCTTTTCGACATGGTACACCCTCAAAGCTCGCAATGAGCCTCCGCTCGGGTGCCACTGCCTACCCCCCCCCCCTGCTTCACCGGCGATGGCTGGATTTCTGCACCCATGCACTAAGCCCGTGGGCCCCTTTAAGCTAGCACCGGGCCCCCCCGGGTCGCGTATTCGCCAAGTGTATTACACGAATCCGCCGACCAACAGCGTGCCCGGCGCGTATGACTAAATAGGTCAGCGCGCGGGGCGCTGGTTAGGTGTCCTGCGCTGAACTCTTTGCACTGCTGAGTGAAAACGTCAGTCCTGATTAGAGAAGTGGTCAGTTTAGTCCCTATGCCCTCGAAATCTATTGTTGGCCTTTTGCCACTGTCACTAGCGCCACCGATCACTATTTAAGCCGAGCGAGGTGGGAGCACCACAGTCTCCTCCACTGGGCGCCGGTGAAGCACGGCTTGTGACCTTCCTGTCGGGACAAGAGCTGTGTGCTGTACGAACACCCTTCACGAGCGCTGATTCAAGAGAAGATTGAAAGAAGCACTGGCGTCCCGCGCTTGGAATTGCAATTAGCTGTCTGAACTACTCGAGTAGCAGACCCTACTCAGCTAGTTTGTTGGCCGTCTTTGCTTAATACTTAGGACCGCCTCACGCCTGTCAGCTGGAGGAACTGCTGGCGGACAGTCAACTGCCATCCTGATAAATATGAAACGTGCCAATATCTATCCCGCAACGCTTCTTCTCTGTGAAACTGCACTGGCTTTGGCGAGCCACCAACTCTTGGACGCGTCTGACCTCAGCAGTCTCCGCCGCCCTGATGACGAGGTGAGCCCGCGGACCTTCGGACCGCTGGCGGTGCCCGGCGGTCTGATAGCGATCGGTGCCGCGGCCCTCATCAGCTCACTGGTCCTAGCAGTGAACAGCCCGGAACCGCCCAAGCCGGAGATCACCATTGTGGCCGCTGCTACCGGAGGCCCACCAGCAGCTCCAGTGCAAGTCATCACGACAACCACAGCCGCCACGACAACCACAGCCACCACAACCGCGGCGACAACCACACCCGCCGCGACAGCCACAACCACCACAACCGCGGCGCCTCCAAATGCAGGTGTTGAAGACTCGGAGGGGGCAGATGCATCTCAAAGTGAACACGGTGGAGATGAGACTAAAGTTCCAGGAGGCAGAGACTGTGATCCTGCAAACGACATCGGCAATTGCGATACTGGTCTCTTTTGTAATCCAAATAAGAAATGCGAAAAACAACGTGAAAATGGTACGTTTTGCGACATGAACATCCAATGCAAATCTGGGAAATGTTTATCGTTTTTGTGCACGTTAGGCTCCGGAGGGAGGCGAAATTGAGGGACCATCCCACGTGGAAAAGCTTTTGAATCGGCTGAAAAGCGTGTCTCTTCATTTTAGGCCATCAGTTATGGATATTTACTGGCTTTACCGAAATATATCCCGCAACCGCTTGGGGGGGGGGGGGTCGGATCCGATCCTCACCCCTCCGTTTTTTCACGAATAACTCACGAACCGCTTACGCTATCAACTTGAAACATCGTATAACTTCCCCTTCATCAATTCACGGCTTTTGTCAATTTTTCATACAAATTTTTCAAAACCTTTTGAGATATATCGATTTTATTGATGTAACTACATGGCTTTTTTCGTCAAAAAATGGTATCGCCAAACATCAAGGATTTAAGCAAATTGCAAATTAAAGACATAAATAGACGCAATCCAATGACTTCTTTTAAATGGCTATCTCGCTTTTCCTCATGAAGTGCGTTTTTGACCCCTAAAAATTTAAAAAACTATGTTTTTTAGAAAGCAACTAATTAAATCAAAACTTTTCAAAATTTTCAAAACCGGAAAATATGTTAAAGAGCTCTATTAGAACATTAGATGTCCCAAATTTCAACTTTCTATCTTGATTTTTGACCCCCAAATTGTAAAAAATAGCTCCAACATGTATAGGGCATGGTGACGTCATACACATTTTCGTGAGTTTGAGGCACTTCTGAACTTTGCATTTGAAAACAAATGGCAACTTTTGATTCCTGGGACAGAGTTCGTCTAGAAAAATGTATTTTGATGTAAAAAAAAAATTGAAAAATTGGCTTTTTTCTTGGTGATGCAGGGTTACTTTTAAGGGGGGAAAGAGGGAATTTCCCCCTTCGAAAATTCCACTCCCCTTTCAAATTGTGTCATAATGGCTAGGGAGGGAAGGGGGAATTTCCCCCTTTCAGAATTATTTTTTGGCCCATTTTCAATTAATTCGCTATTCAGATTCTCTAGTCATCGTTATTCAGATTCTATGTCATCAATTAACGTTGCTGGCGCTAAGATATTATCAAGGATTGTGGGCAGTGGCACCGCCCGGGCGGAACTTAAAATATCCGGAACTCCAGATTTGACCCGATACCGATCGGATGGTCGGTGGGACCGTCTCTTGTCTTGTCTTTTCGCACTCACTCAGGGGCGGATCCAGCAAAACTCCAAGGGGAGGGTCATGATTCGAAGTGGATTCAGCTCAACGGATTTCGGCCACCTAACCTTCCAGGCGGGGGGGGGGCATTTCCCCCCTTTAGTTTTTTTCAATATATCTCCAGAACCGCTGCGCCGATCGTCACCAAACTTTCAGTACCCTCCCGTGAATAGCTATTGCAAAAAAAATTCCAAAGGCTATGATAGGTTGGCCGCTAATGACGTCAGAGTGACGTCATTTTTGCCATTTTCGACCCAAAAATAGGTTTCGCGGAAAGAGCTGTCAAGCCTACAGCTTTAGAGATACATAAAATATTTCAAACATGAGAGGTGTAGAATCAGAAGGGCTACAAACTGCTATCGCGGATTTTTGAAATTTTTGGATTTTGACCCCCAAAAATTAAAAAATATATTTTTTGAATATAATAGCCGAAAAAACCCAAAACGTTTTTTGAATTTCGAAAAAAACGGAATATATGTGATAGTCCCTATCGCGTTCTATCCGCATACCAAATTTGAGATCGATACCTCTTTTTTGGCCAAGTTATAGCGAAAAAACTGTTCAAAATTGATGACGTCAAATTTTCAAACTCAATTTCTAGCAATTCTAGACCTCGTAGCGCAAAATAAAGACCACTATTAGACTCCCCGTGACGAGCTGCATCGAATCAATGCCCATTTTATGCAAAACTAACAGCTTTGAAATTTGACCTTTTTTACCTGGCCTTGACCTGACCTCCACCAGAAAGTGACCTAAACCGTACCTGATGGTCTTATAACCAATACCAATGAGTTGGAAATGAAAAATTGGCCATAAAACATGCATCGCACAACATTAGTAAATTTGGGTTCATGTGGTGACCCTTGGTGACCTGACCTGTGACCTGACCTGGTATGACCAGTGACCTCTAATAGCAACATATGTACTAGACTATTGACGCTCTATCGCTGATTTTCGACAAAATGCGTTTTACTCGGTGTTATAGCGCTTTCCCTAGATGACCCGTGAACGGTGAAACACTTTATCTTTGACCTGACCTGTGACGTCATCGGTGACTCCTAGGTCAATGAAATTTGGTTTCCTTCGACAAGTTTGACAGGGCTATCGAACGCCGTTTGAATTTTCCGGATCCGTTCAGTAGTTTCGGAGATACGGGGGGGGCAAAAAATGCCCCCCCGCACCGCGCGGAAGGTGGCCGGGAGGACCACCACCTGCTGGGTTAATTTTGGTGGTGCCCTAATTTCATTTTTTTAGACGTGAGGTTCCCTTGCTAGGCCGCAGGTGCCCTGGCAGGTTCGTGGTGCCACTGGAAGAAACATGGTGCCCCTGACAAGCGTGAAATGTCCCTGACAGGCCCATGGTGCCCCTGACAGGCCCGTGGTGCCCCTGACAGGCCCAATGTGCCCATGCGAGGCTGGTGGTGCCCTTGCGAGGCCGGTAGTGCCCCTGCGAGACAGGTGGTGCCCCTAGCAGGTCTGTGATGCCCCTGGCATGCCTGTGGGGCCCTTGCGAGGCCGATGGTGTTCCTGACAGGCCTGTGGTGCCCCTGACAAGCCTGTGGTGCCCCTGGCAGGCCTTTGGTGCCCCCGGAACCCGGAGGGGGGGTCATGACCCATTTGACCCCCCTGGATCCGCCACTGCACTCACTGGCATATCGGCACAGGCGTCGGCGTAGAAACCGGCGGGGGACGGGGGTCATGACCTCCCCGAATTTTATTCCCCCTATCGGCTTTTCCTGTAAAAGTAACCCTGTGGTAATTACGAGCGAGCGAGCGCAGCGAGCGAAGTGAGTCTTTTCAATATAACGGAAAAAGCTCAGTATGAGCGGCCCGGCCCGGCCCGGCCCGGCCTGTAACGCTTTTGAGAGGCTTATATCTCAGCAACCGCTGGACCGATTGGCCTGCGGTCTTTTTTGCTGGGTAGCCCCATCCCTTCTACCCCGTAATTGACTACTTTTGATACATCTCAGTGACCGTCGTGGCACGTGCCACGTGAAAAGTCAAGGGTGTTCAGGTAGTTTTGCAAAAGTAGTGATTTTGAGAGGCCCATATCTCAGCAGCGGCTTGGGCGATTGTCTTGCGGTAATTTTTATAGGGTAGCTGCATCCCTTCTACCAAAGGTCGGATACTCTTGATCTATGTGAGTGACCCCCACTGCACGTGCAAAATACAGCAATAAGAGGTGTCAAATTTGTTCCCATTTTAATAACTCGGTAATTACTGGGGCGATTTCGCTGAAACTTGGCATACAGGTAGGCACCCACCAGGCAATGCATTCCCATGTGTTGCGGTTAACCCGCGCGGGGCTGGGGTCTCCAGCCGAACGCGCGGGGCTGGGGGGGGTAAATTTTACCCCCCCCCCTGTTATCTCCCGAACTAATGGTCCGATTTGGAAAATTAGAACTCCAATCGAAAGATCTCATCACGAACAACTAAAAACATGTACTTAATTTAAAGTTTGAGGTCAAGGTCAAGGTCAGGTCAAGGGTACAAATTGCAAGTTTCTACAGTATCGGCCTTGCACCGTAGTTGCCGAAGAATGGAGTCATGGACTGAGACTGATTGCCCAAAACGTGTTCTTAGGCTACCAAGACAATATTCGTTGCATACAATATCATTCAGAGGTCAAGGTCAAGGTCAGGTCAGGTCAGGTCAGTTCACCAAAAACAAAATATAGAAAAGGGCATGTGCGACACATGTTTTATGGGTCATTTTACTCATAGAATTCAATAGGCACACTCAATAAGTGATATGGACCACCTCTGGATGAATTTCAGGTCAAGGTCAGGTCAAGGTCAGGTCAAGTGAGGTCAAATTTTGAAGTTGGTTGTTAAGGCCTAAAAAGGTGTCTATCTGATGCAGTTTTTCACGGCAAATCGAATGGTGCTATTTTTGTTTCCGTACGAGGTCTAGAACTTCTAAAAAACTCATTTTTCAAATTTTTTGTGTGTCGTGACGTCATAAAATTTTGAATAGCTCCCACATGTTTGAACCAATTCTTCTAAAAATTGGTATGTAGGTGTTGCGAATCACGCAGCAGATGTGCTATTTGGGTGTCTGTCACGTGAGACAGCTCGCCCTGTTTAAAATGGTCTTGCAGAGCAGGTCAGGCTAAAAAAGAGAGAATACAGATGGACTTGAATCACAGAAACGTTCTTTCGTTAATTTATGATTAATCGATTTTAACTTTAATTCTGAACAAAGTAAAACAGACAGAATCCTAATATTGAAGAATGACAACATAATTGGTGACCGTGACAGGACGATCGACATGGAAAAGTACTTAGAATTAGCAACACGATACGGATTGCAAGGTGAAGACGCGCTGAAGTTTGCAGCTGAGCGTATGGACAAGGATGTGGAGTGAGAGGAGAGAAGATTGGAGCGCGATAAAGAGCGAGAAAAGGAAAGAGAAAAACGCGAAGAGGAAAGAGAAGAACGCGAAAAGGAAAGAGAGGAACGCGTAAAGGAAAGAGAGGAACGAGAAAAGCAAAGAGAAGAACGAGAAAAGGAACGGAAACACGAGTTAGAAAAGTTGCAATATCAAAATGAGACACAGAGCACATCAAGACAAGCCGCAAACCCTGTGCTGACTCCAAAACTGCCTCCATTTGTGGAAGGCCGTGATGAAATGGACAGTTATCTCCTGAGATTTGAGAGGTTTGCTCGGGCCGCTGGATGGGAAGAGGAGCAGTGGGCGGTCTCACTGAGCGCCTTGTTAACCGGCAAGGCGCTAGATGTTTATTATCGACTGGACGCTGAAGAGTCTTCCGACTATGAACATCTGAAACATGTACTGCTAAGGCGTTACGGACTGACAGCAGAGGGCTATCGAAAGAAGCTGAGGGAGTCGAGGCCTGAACAAGATGAGACACCTGTGCAGTTCGTAGTCCGACTACAAGCATATCTTAAGCGATGGATCGAAATGACAGAGACTAACGACTCGAGAGACGGCTTGAAGGCGCTGATAATTCGAGAACAGTTCATGAACACGTGTACTCCCGAGCTCCGCCTGTTCTTGAAGGAAAGGGATCTGGCCTCTCTTGAAGATCTTACCGAAACTGCTCAACAATATTTGGAAGCAAGAGGCCAGACCTTATTTGATCTGAATAGGAAGCCTCAGTGGAGCAGGGACGCGAGACCACGGAGTTTCAGAGTGTCGGGACAGGCGGAAACAGTTCGATCCGCATCTGCACTACAAGTAAGTGCAAAAACCCTGAAATGCGCTTTTTGTGAGCAGCAGCACGCCACAGAAGTATGCCAAGATGTTTTAAAACTCAGTGTCGAAGAGCGACGTAAGCGACTGCTAGCATCCGGCTGTTGTTTTCTGTGCCTGCGTCCAAAGCACATCGCTAGCACTTGCGAGAGTAATAAAACGTGCACTGCATGCCAGCGGAAACATCATGACCTACTCTGCTTTGACAACGAAGCGGAAGCTTCGAAGAGACCCGCACAAGTCCTGGCAGCTCGGTCGCAAGTGCAAAACAAAACTGGCGTCGCCCTGCAGACTGCTCGCGTTATGGCTGTCGGGGCAGCAGGCTTGAAGTGCGCTAGAATGCTTGTGGATTCCGGCTCTAACCAGTCATTTATTACAAAACGGCTGGCTACGAAACTGGAGTGCAAAAATGTCGGAGAGCAAGACACTCAGATAGTGACATTCGGAGGTACTGAGAAACGTCACAAGTCAATGAAGAGGGTGTCTGTCACGCTGAGGAAGATGGGTAGCATGTCCAGCGGCCTTACACTGAGTTTGGTCCAGATTGACACCATCTGTGGCCCGGTGAATACAAGCCTCACAGTGAATCAAGAAGAGCTGGATCACTTGCAAGATCTTGAGCTCGCTGATCCCCAGAAGAGTGGAAAGACGGACAGGAAGTCGACATACTGCTGGGAATGGATTTTTACCAGGACGTCATGACCGGACGTGTACGACACAGTGTGTCCGGTCCGATCGCGATGGAGTCCATTTTTGGGTGGATTCTGGGCGGCCGAGTCAATTCAACTGAAGAAGAAAGCAAACAGACTCTCTTCGTTCGAACAACGAATGCCAGTGAAGATCTTGAGCGGATCTGGGATCTGGATTCGATCGGGATCAAGAGCCCTCCATTCGCTAGTGCACGCGAGGAAAAACAGACTCTGGAAAATGCAGCGGTGTCACACTTCGAGAACACGTGCACAAGACTCGACGATGAACGATACGAAGTGCGCTGGCCAAAGAAAGAAAACTTTGACAGTCTCCCTGAAGATGACAAACTAGCTCGAGTACGCCTCGAGCGTTGCGAGAAGGCTTTAGAGTCTAGAGGACGAAGGCAGGAATATGGGCAAGCTCTGATGCAGTATATAGAGAACGACTACGCCGAGCGAGCCCCCAGCACCCCCGATGGATACAAGCCTCACAGTGAATACAAGGCGATACGTGTAGGTGAATACATTCACCTACACGTCATGTCACACCACGCTGTGTACAAAAATGGGAAGATACGGATTGTGTTTGATGCATCCGCCGGGCACCCTATTTCCCTCAACGACTGCGTGCTGGCCGGGCCCAATCTGATCGCAGATCTCGCTGGAATCCTGCTGAGATTCCGGCTCCACCGAGTATCTGTATCAGCCGATATAGAAAAGGCCTTCCTGCAGATCAGCCTCCATCCAGAGGATCGTGATGTGACCAGATTCCTCTGGAGAGAAACTCCTGGAGCAGAGCCGACCGTATTCCGGATGAAGCGAGTCGTCTTTGGGGTCAGCGCGTCACCCTATCTCCTACAGGCAACAATCAGGCGGCACCTGAGTCAATATACCGACTCATGCGCTGCATCAGCTCTGCGTCTGAGTACCGATTTGTACTGCGACGATCTGTTGACAAGTCTGAAGACAGAAGAGGAAGCAAACAAATTCATCCAAGAGACAAGGCAGATCTTCAGCGAGGCGAAGATGAATATGAGAAAATGGGCCAGCAATCGAAAGCTGGCTGCGGTCGAAGACGACAAGTCCAACTCGATTCCGCTCCCTGATGGCGGGACAGAAGAGAAAAAGGTGCTGGGAGTGGTATGGGCCCCAACGGACGACAGCTTGAGGTTTGATCCCAGCTCCCTTGTGAGCTTGAGTGATAGTCTGCGTCCTACCAAGAGGAACGTTCTCAGAATATCCGCCAGGATTTTCGATCCTCTGGGCCTGCTGACACCGTTCACCGTGCGGACCAAAATGCTACTGAAGCAACTGTGGATTGGAGGGAACCGATGGGATGACCCAATGCAAGAAGATGCACGTCGGCTATGGGAAGCGTGGAAGGAGGATCTCAAAGAACTCGAGAAGATCCGCATCCCAAGAAGTTACGGTTCAGCCAACACTGAATCGTTTGAAATCCACACCTTCTGTGACGCCAGTCAAGACGCCTATGCCGCCGCCGTGTACCTGCGGTCAACTGATAAATATCCCCGCAAGAGTAGACTGCTGATTTCGAAGAGCAGGCTGGCGCCGACAAAGGCCATGTGTCTGGCGCGTCTTGAGCTAATGGCAGCGGTGATCGGCGCTCGACTCACCGAATATGTGCTACAAGCTCTCAGCATTCAGCCGGACTCCGTACATTTGTGGACGGACTCAGCCGTGGCACTCGCCTGGATACGGAGCAACCCGCAGCGATGGGGTGCCTTCGTGTCGAACCGTGTGGTGGAACTGCAACAAAAGTTCGCTCCAGAGTGTTGGCGGCATTGCCCTGGCCAGAGCAACCCGGCAGACTTGCCGTCGCGAGGTGTGTCTGTTAAGAAGATGCAGGAAGACCTATGGCAAAGGGGTCCTGCTTGGCTGGAGCTGCCTGAAGAAGGATGGCCGCGGCAAGATCGGATCTGTGAACCTCCGGAGTGTCTGAAGGAGGAAAAGAAGAGCAAAACTGCACCGGTTCTGGTGACTCATCAAACTCATCCTGACGGAAGCTGCCGGCTGAAAAATGTCATTGATGTCAGCAGATTTAGCACACTCGACAAGCTGCACCGAGTCACTGCATGGGTGCTCAGATGGAAAGCTATCCGCCCCGGCCAGACCAGAGAGCACGGAGACCTGACTGTGGAAGAGCTCCGCAGGGCCGAAAACATCTGGCTGAAGGAACTGCAAATGGAGTCGTACGCTGCGGAGCTTGCCAGGCTTCAAACGGGAGAGGAAATCAGCAAGCAGTCCAACGTTTACAATCTGAATCCGTTCATGGATCAAGATCTGATGAAGGTCAGAGGGAGGCTGCAGGAATCTGACCTGAGCCAGGCAGAGAAGCATCCCATCATCGTTCCTTCAGAGCACAGATACGTGCGGCTCCTTATCCTCGATCGACACCAACAAGCATGCCACGGTGGAGTACAACAGACGCTCCATTCTCTCAGGGAACGGTTTTGGATCCCTCGCGGCCGACAAGTCGTTCGGAAGATCATTCGTGATTGTTCAATGTGCAAGATGTTCTGTACAGAACCTTTCGTTGAAGAAGCGGCTCCACTCCCAAAGGAGAGAGTGTGCCAAAGACCGCCATTTTCGGCAGTTGGAGTGGACTTAGCCGGTCCAATATACAGAAAGGACCCTGCCGGAAAAAAACCCTCTGAAGGTGTGGCTAGTTTTGTTCACTTGCACCGTAGTACGAGCGGTGCACCTTGAACTAGTGGAGTCTCAATCTGCAGACGACTTCATGAAGGCATTTGAAAGATTCTCAGCAAGACGAGGGCAACCTGAGATCGTCTATAGCGATAACGGCCTCAACTTCAAGCGCGCGTCAAGGATCCTGGCTTCAAGAGGCATCAGGTGGAAGTTCAATGTGCAGCGAGCGCCCTGGTGGGACGGCTTCTGGGAGAGGCTGATACGTATGACCAAAGAAGCTCTGCGTAGAACCCTAAGAAGAAGTCTCCTCACGTGGGAGGAACTCAGCACAGTCCTGTGCCAAATCGAGGCGGCCATCAACGCCAGACCGCTGACGGCCCTCAACGACGACCCAGATGACATCCGCCCTCTCTCGCCACAGGACTTCTTACGAGACAATCCTTCTAAGCCTGGGACTGGCGACCATCAGTATACGGATACATTTTCTGTCTCTGGTCGTGATCTCAAATCGATGAGAAAATATCGCCTTCAGGTCCTCCAGCATCTTTGGAAGCGGTGGAAGACTGAGTATTTAAGAGCACTCCGCCTACCACTCCGGGCAGGACCACAAAGACGAGGACCAAGAGAGCATGACTTGGTGCTCATAGAAGACAACCCGCGTTCCTCGCGTGCGTTGTGGAAAACAGGCATAATCGAAAAGCTGCTTCCTGGACGGGATGCTTGTGTGCGGTCGGCGACTGTGCGCACTACAGACGGGACGCTCGTGCGGCCGATTCAGAGGCTTCATCTTCTGGAAGGAGCTAACCTAACCCAACCTTAGGATATCTACGTCCCAGGGGTGACAGCGGTGTAGTGAGATGTTCGTTATTCATCTCACGGGGGGAGGATGTTGCGAATCACGCGGCAGATGTGCTATTTGGGTGTCTGTCACGTGAGACAGCTCGCCCTGTTTAAAATGGTCTTGCAGAGCAGGTCAGGCTAAAAAAGAGAGAATACAGATGGACTTGAATCACAGAAACGTTCTTTCGTTAATTTATGATTAATCGATTTTAACTTTAATTCTGAACAAAGTAAAACAGACAGAATCCTAATATTGAAGAATGACAACATGTAGGTGCACATAGACCAGTTCTCTGACATATATTCCGGTTTTTTTCGATACACTCAAAATTTTGGATTTTATAACTATTTTCCCAAAAAAGTCAGTTTTTTGAAAAAATTTGGGCCAAAATCTAACATTTTCAAAAAACCGAGATAGCCATTTGATAGACAAAGTAGAAAGACGTATAACCTTTTTTGTTACGTCTTGATTCCTTTAAAAATGAAGATGTTAGCGGCGTTTGAAATTTTGCCGTTTTTGAGGCGAAAATGGCGAACATGACGTCACTAAAACGTCAATTTCTCAAAAATTTTCCGACGGATTTCGCTCAAATTTTCAGGGAACGTGTCAAATTGATGTAAGAAAAGGTACTGAATGTTTGGCGGCGCTGCGCGCCGCCGTTTTTGAGATATAGCCAAAATTCTCGAGGGGGGGGGGGGGGGTAAAATTTACCCCCCCCCAGCCCCGCGCGGGTTAAGGTGCTTCTGCACGTGCGCACGTGCAGGGGGCGTTTCCAGATCTCGAGAACGGCTGGGCCGATTGCGCTCAAATTTGGTACACGGTTGGGGACCAGTTAGTAGGGTGCCGTGCAAAAGTCAGTTTGGACCCCGTTTGCACGTGCGCACGTGCAGAATGCCGCTTCCAGATCTCAGGAACGGCTGGGCCGATTGCGTTCAAATTTGGCACACCGCTAGCGACCGGTTAGAAGGGTGCTTTGCGCAAGCCCGTTGGAAGTACCCTCTCGCCCTTCCGCACGTGCAGCCTGCAGGGCTCACTATCTCGCTCGCTCGTTCTTCGCCCAAAAGGCGTTTTACTGGTGTATAATATAAACGATTTTTTATGCTTGCTGATGACCAGGGCCTCGTTTCATAAGGCGAGTCCGTAACTTACGGCGGTTTTTGGTTTTGTGTTGCAAGTGCATGTAAAGCGATGACGTTAGCTTGAATCGTTGAATTTATTTATCTTGCAAACAAGAACGGAAGGGAGAAGGTGAAATAAATATATCGCTTCACATGCACTTGCAATGCAGGACCAAAAACCGGCGTAAGTTACGGACTCGCTTTATGAATCGAGGCCCTGTTCACATCGCCGTCGCCTCAAAAGAAGAGCAAGTTTGGCAGGTGACATGACAAGATGCCGGATTTTGCTGAACAGCGGAGCTGCTGTTCGGATTGGGTGTCGATACTTACTCCGATGGTCGGCGATTATTGCTAGTCGAAAAATTGACTTTTTTCTTGGCACTGGCTTGGTGATGCATGGTACAAACGATTTTCTATGCTTTCCATACACACTGATGACCAAGACAGTGACTTTGGATTACAAATAACCATGACCATCGGATTCAGCGTGAAAAAATAAGCCATAAAACATGTGTCGCATGCCCATATAGCAGAAAGTGAAAACCGTGACCTTTCGTGACCTGACCTGACCTTGACCCGTGCTTAGTATGACCCTTATACGCACATGGCATCTTCACTAGGCTTGAGGTCATTTTTGGTAAGTTTCGAGCAGGAGCTATCGATTGAGCTGTCCGTTAACCTCATCATGCAAAACCCCAGAATTTGACCTTTGACCTGGCCTTGACTCGAAAGTTAACCTCAATCTTAACCTTCCAGGCGGTGGAGTGGGGCATTTTTTGCCCCCCCCTCCTTTAGTTTTTTTTTCGATATATCTCCAAAACCGCTGCGCCAATCGTCACCAAACTTTCAATACCCTCCCGTGAATAGGTTTTGCACATTGTGACCATTTTTTCCCAAAGGCTTTAATAGGTTGGCCGCTAATGACGTTAAAGTGACGTCATTTCTGTCATTTTCGACCAAAAAAAAAAAGGTTTTGCGGGAAGAGCTCTCAGGCCTACAGCTTTAGAGATACAGAAAAATGTTTAGGACATAAAATGTGTAAAACCAGTAAAACGCCTTTTGGGCGACCAACGGAGCGAGCGAGAGGATGGGCCTTGCACGTGCGAAATTGCGAGGGGGTACCTCCAACTAACTTGTGCACTGCACCCTACTAACCGGTCTTTAGCGATGTGCCAAATTTCAGCGCAATCGGCCTAGCCGTTCTCGAGATCTGGAAGCGGCACACTGCACGTGCGCACGTGCAAGCGGGGTCCAAACTCACTTTTGCACGGCACCCTACTAACTGGTCCCCAACCGTGTACCAAATTTGAGCGCTATCGGCCCAGCCGTTCTCGAGATCTGGGAGCGCCCCCTGCACGTGCGCACGTGCTGTAGCACCCCAACCTTAACACATGCAGATGAATTATCTGATGGAGACCTAACTGTGTACCGAGTTTCAATTCAATCGGCCCAACCTTTGTGCCGTTATTGAGGTTGCAATTTTGGGGGTTCTTAAAAAATGTCCAACTTTACCACGCGCCACGTGCGGTGGTTGGCAAGAACGCATGGTGGCCATCACACCACAGAACTTTTACGTCCAAGTGACATTCAGTAAAGAAGACCGCTTGTCAATCGGATGTCCCGTTCCTAAGATATTAGCTTTTGAAGAGCGTCCCCACGGCCGGCCGGCCGGCCGGCCGGCCGCTCATACTCAGGATTTTCCCTTAATTCAGTATGAGACTCCGCTCGCTTCGCTCGCTCCGTAATTAACCTTCCAGGCGGTGGGGGGGGGGGCATTTTTTTGCCCCCCCCTTTAGTTTTTTCGATATATCTCGAGAACCGCTGCGCCGATTGTCACCAAACTTTCAGTACCCTCCCGGGAGCAGCTAGCGCACATGGTGACAAAAAAATTTACCAAAGACTATGATAGGTTGGCCGCTAATGACGTTAAAGTGACGTCATTTCTGTCATTTTCGACCAAAAAAAAAAAGGTTTTGCGGGAAGAGCTCTCAGGCCTACAGCTTTAGAGATACAGAAAAATGTTTAGGACATAAAATGTGTAAAACCAGTAAAACGCCTTTTGGGCGACCAACGGAGCGAGCGAGAGGATGGGCCTTGCACGTGCGAAATTGCGAGGGGGTACCTCCAACTAACTTGTGCACTGCACCCTACTAACCGGTCTTTAGCGATGTGCCAAATTTCAGCGCAATCGGCCTAGCCGTTCTCGAGATCTGGAAGCGGCACACTGCACGTGCGCACGTGCAAGCGGGGTCCAAACTCACTTTTGCACGGCACCCTACTAACTGGTCCCCAACCGTGTACCAAATTTGAGCGCTATCGGCCCAGCCGTTCTCGAGATCTGGGAGCGCCCCCTGCACGTGCGCACGTGCTGTAGCACCCCAACCTTAACACATGCAGATGAATTATCTGATGGAGACCTAACTGTGTACCGAGTTTCAATTCAATCGGCCCAACCTTTGTGCCGTTATTGAGGTTGCAATTTTGGGGGTTCTTAAAAAATGTCCAACTTTACCACGCGCCACGTGCGGTGGTTGGCAAGAACGCATGGTGGCCATCACACCACAGAACTTTTACGTCCAAGTGACATTCAGTAAAGAAGACCGCTTGTCAATCGGATGTCCCGTTCCTAAGATATTAGCTTTTGAAGAGCGTCCCCACGGCCGGCCGGCCGGCCGGCCGGCCGCTCATACTCAGGATTTTCCCTTAATTCAGTATGAGACTCCGCTCGCTTCGCTCGCTCCGTAATTAACCTTCCAGGCGGTGGGGGGGGGCATTTTTTTGCCCCCCCCCCCTTTAGTTTTTTCGATATATCTCGAGAACCGCTGCGCCGATTGTCACCAAACTTTCAGTACCCTCCCGGGAGCAGCTAGCGCACATGGTGACAAAAAAATTTACCAAAGACTATGATAGGTTGGCCGGTAATGACGTCAGAGTGACGTCATTTTTGCCATTTTCGACCCAAAAAAAGGTTTCGCGGGAAGAGCTGTCAGGCCTACAGCTTTAGAGATACAGAAAAATGTTTCATACACAAGAGGTGTGGAATTAAAAGGGCTACAAAACTGCTATTTCGGTTTTTCGAAGTTTTTGGATTTTGACCCCCAAAAATAAAAAAAATAGATTTTTTTAATATAATAGCCGAAAAATCCAAAAAGTTTTTTGAATTTCAAAAAAACCGGAATATATGTGATAGCCCCTACCGCCTTCTATCTACATACCAAATTTGAGATCGATACCTCTTTTTTTTGGCCAAGTTATAGCGAAAAAACTGTTCAAAATTGATGACGTCAAATTTTCAAACTCAATTTTTAGCAATTCTAGACCTCGTAGCGCAAAACAATGACCACCATTAGACTCTCCGTGACGAGCTGCATCGAATCGGTACCCATTTTATGCAAAAACATCAACTTTGAAATTTGACCTTTTTTGACCTGACCTTGACCTGACCTCCACCAGAAAGTGACCTAAACGGTACCTGATGGTCTTATAACCAACACCATTGAGTTGGAAATTAAAAACTGGCCATAAAACATGCATCGCATAACCTTAGTAAAGTTGGGCTCATGTGGTGACCCTTGGTGACCTTTGGTGACCTGACCTGTGACCTGACCTGGTATGACCAGTGACCTCTAATAGCAACATATGTACTAGACAACTGACGCCTTATCGCTGATTTTCGACAAAATGCGTTTTACTCGGTGTTATAGCGCTTTCCCTAGAAGCCCCGTGAACGGTGAAACATTTTATCTTTGACCTGACCTGTGACGTCATCGGTGACTCCGAGGTCAATGAAATTTGGTTTCCTTCGACAAATTTGACAGGGCTATCGAACGCCGTTTGAATTTTCCGGATCCGTCCAGTAGTTTCGGAGATACGGGGGGGGGCAAAAAAGTGCCCCCCCCCACCGCGCGGAAGGTGGCTGGTAGGCCCACCGCCTGCCGGGTTAACCAAGCTACAAAACTGCTTTCTCGGATGTTTGAAATTAATGGCTTTTAACTCCTAAAAAATAGGTTTTTTGATTATAATAGCCGTAAAATCCAAAAGTTTTTTTTTCGAATTTCGAAAAAAACGGAATATTTGTGATAATCCCTACCGCCTTCTATCTACATACCAAATTTGAGATCGATATATCATTTTGGCCAAGTTATAGCGCAAAAAACTGTTCAAAATTGATGACGTCAAATTTTCACACTCAATTTTTTTAGCAATTCTAGAACTTGTAGCGCAAAACAAAGACCACCATTAGACTCCCCGTGACGAGCTGCATCGAATCAATACCCATTTTATGCAAAACTAACAACTTTGAAATTTGACCTTTTTTACCTGACCTTGACCTGACCTACACCAGAAAGTGACCTAAACCGTATCTGATGGTCTTACAACCAACACCATTGAGCTGGAAATGAAAATTTGGTCATAAAACATGCATCGCACAACCTTAGTAAAGCTGGGTTCATGTGGTGACCCTTGGTGACCTGACCTTTGACCTGATCTTGTATGCTCAGTGACCTCTAATAGTAGCATATGTACTAGGCAACTGACGCCCTATCGCTGATTTTCGACAAAATGCGTTTTACTCTGTGTTATAGCGCATTCCCTAGAAGACCCGTAAACCGTGAAACATTTTATCTTTGACCTGGCCTGTGACGTCATCGGTGACCCCGAAGTCAATGAAATTTCGTTTCCTTCAACAAATTTGACAGGGCTATCGAACGCCGTTTGAATATTCCGGATCTGTCTAGTAGTTTCCAAAATACGAGGGGGTGGGGGCAACAAATGCCCCCCACCCCCCACCGCGTGGAAGGTGGCCGGGAGCCAACCGCCTGCCGGGTTAAAATCTTAAGGCCGTGTTACACTGCCGAATTTTGGCCACGACCCTGTCGCCGAATCACGTCGTGTAGGAAATCGGCGAACAGTTCACCGACAGAGGCGAACAGTTCGCCGACAGAGCCCGATTTGCAGACAACGGGTGGGGGGCCCCCCTAATCGTGCGCGGGTCGAAGCTGATCCATGATTCGGCGAACATCGGGAATGAATGGCGAATCTGTTGCGAATAGTCGGCGATACCTTGGCAACAAGTCGGCGGTGACTCGGCGAGTGTTTGGCGATCATGTTCGTTTATTATAAGTTCGGCGAACGGCCACGAAATTTTCATTTTTCATGAAATATTCGTGGCGGTCGTGACGAACCGTAAAAGTCGCGCGGTGGGCACCGACTGGTCTGCGAAATGCCAAGACCGTGGAAGAAAGATCCCGAAGCGGTCCGCGACAAAGGATGACTTGCATATTCGTGCACATTCGTGTACCAAAATTCGGCAGTGTAACAAGGGCTTTAACCCGCGCCCTGATGGAGTCTGCCGAGCAACGCGGTCTGATGGGGGGGCATTTTGACCCCCCCCCCTAAGATCTCGAGAACCACGTAACATAGCGACAAGCGGCAAACGGCGTTGGATAGCCCCAACGGGGAACTACCTTGTGACCCAATTTCATTGACCTCGGTCTAACTGATGACGTCACAGGTCAGGTCAAGGGTCGAATTTTCACAGTTTACAGGCATTTCAAGAAATGCGTTGTAAAATCGAGTAAAATGCATTTCATTGAAAATCATCGATGTGGAAATGTTCATCAAACGCATATTTTGCTATTTGAGGTCACTGATACCAGGTTAGGTCACAGAGGTCAGGTCACTGAGGGTCACAACATAAAAATATCATGTAATGCATGTTTTATGGTCCATTTTATATGCCAAATGCGATTATGTGGGACAGGCAGCCCTTGGGGTCAGTTGAGATTATGTTTTCGTGAAGGTCAGGTCAAGGTCAGGTCAAGGTCAGGTCAAATTAGGTCAAATTTCAAAGTTGATATTTTTGCATAAAACTGGTATCGATTCGATGCAGCTCGTCACGGGGAGTTCAATGGTGGTCTTTGTTTTGCGCTACGTGGTCTAGAATTGCTAAAATTGAGTTAAAAAATTTGACGTCATCAATTTTGAACAGTTTTTTCGCTATAACTTGGCCAAAAAAGGAGGTATCGATCTAAAAATTGGTATGTATGTTTACGATCGCAGGGACTATAACATGTATTCCAATTTTTTTGAAATTCGAAAAATTTTGGGAATTTATTGCGTTAAAAAAAATCATTTTTGGGGGATGAAAATCCCAAAATTTCGAAAATCCGAGATAACAGTTTTGTAGCACCGTCTTTTCTCTACACAACCACTTAAAGAACTTTAAAATTGCTTGTTAACTGTAGATTTAGTGAGCGTTTCAAGATGTCATGTTTTTTGCTCATTTTTACCCGAACATGACCTCAGTTTGACCTTAATAGGCTTCTTAGCCAAGGTTACCTGTGACTTGAAATTTTGTGTGAAGGTTTCAAATTGATGCCCGGGAAGGTACCCAAAATTTGGCGGCGCGCCGCCGTTTTCTCGCTATTTAAGAAAAACCACAGGGGTGCCAAAATTGCCCCCCCCCCCCATCAGGGCACGGGTTAACCCTCGCCGGTCGAGGGGAGAGGTTGCCGCCCCCCATAGGTTTTTTTTTTCGCGATAGCTCCGAACACGCTGGTGAAAGAAAGCTGAAACTTGGCATACCTGACCTTTGATTCAAGCCGAATCTTTTGACACGAACCGCATTTTCGGGTCAGGTCAGGTCACTGACCTATGATGTCATAAGTGAACCTCTGCACGGTCTTCAGATGTCGCAACTTCGCAACGCCCTCACTGCCAGAGGAGCTTTCGCAAGGAAATGAAGCTTGCAGGATCTAGTATCCATTACGAGTCTCACAACTTGTATATCTCTGATTTTTCCTAAAGGTCATATGAGGTCAGGTCATTTTCGTGACCTCACCATTATAAGTCAATGGGGAAAATGAAAACTACCGTTTTGGCGCCGGGAACGATCTTCAACTATCTCAAGCAGACAGAATCGTGATTTGATGCACTCCTTGCAAGGTTAGATGCGTCATTTTTGCAATGCTGACCTTGCGTGACGTCATTTATGACGTCATCAAGGTCATATTAGTTTTTCGTCAATAACTCCCGATCAAATTGAGCTAGCGAGTCGGGACTGCCACCAATGGACTCAGGAAGACCTGCCGAATCGAATGGTATGCAACATGACCTCTTCCGATCAACTTCGTGACCTGGGGCGCTGACCTGAGCGTGACCTGAGGTCAACACCCTAAGTTGACCTGATCCAAACAAAAAGTAGATCATTCGACGCACCTGAGCGAGGCGAACACGATGCTGCCAAAATCGCGGCTCTGCGGCCGTTTTTTGCGAAGTTATTCACCAAAAACTGAGCCGTACCTTGGGGCACTTGACCTGACCTCAGAGGTCACCGGTTGACCTAGGACATTAAAATCGGGTACCAACCTCTCCGTCTCGTAACGGCGCACACGCTCGTTTTTCCGCGACGCGCTAGCTCCACCAGGGGCGAAACGGCGAGGGGGATCGTACCCGCCCCCCCCCCCCCTCGGCCGGCGCGTATGTAGAAAACCAATAGGTCCGGCGAGGGTTAAGAGTGGTTTGGAAAGGTTTCGAACACCGCCTCGCGGGGCTCGATACGACCATTGGTTCTCGAGATAACAGGGGGGGGGTCGGATCCGACCCCCCCCCTCCCAGCTGTCGTGGGTACGGAAATAGCCCAGGTGGTGTCGGGATATCCTCCAAATCTAAAGAGTTGGACAAACTGTTGAGCGAAACTTTTTTTACCTCGAAGTCACCAATGACATCATGACGTCATAACGGTCATGTCAAAGTACAAATTATCAACACTTTGGCTAGTTCACAACTTGGGCTATGGCCGCCGGCTAACAAGTCGGATCAGGCTCATTTTGGTTTACATACTCGTTGAAATATGATTAACCCGAGCATCGACAAGGGTACACGGCACGGTCCAACTTAGAACCGACGGGGGGGGGGGAGGCGGGCAGCGGATATCCGCCCCCTGAGATCTCGAGAACGAAGCAGGATAGCTACAAGTGGTAAACGGCTGGGGTACACACGGAAAAGTTCTACAGGATGGTCGACATGACCATCAGCCACCTGCAGACAGTGCTAGTGCTGGAGCTGATCCGCCGGAAGGGCGCTCAATTGAGCATCTGCTTTGAGGACCTGCCGCGACTGACCAGAGGGTTAACATGCCATGTGGCACCTGCCGTCTGTTTTGCCATGTTTTACTGAATACAAGCACGTGCCATTTTCAAACGTCCAGTGTTTATTTTCGGAATTATAGCAAAACACAATAGTATCCGTTTTTCCTGGACTCCCTGTATATATATATATATATATATATATATATATATATATATATATATTTGTTAACTTTGGCAATAAATCTTCTTTTAGACAAAGACCATTAACCCTCGCCCAAACATGCCATTTTCCCATCCTAGAACGCACATGATGGGGGGGGGGGGGGTTGCCACCCCCGCGCCTTTTCGTTCCTGTTGGAGATAGAGTTTCGCGGTAAAGACCAAAAAGATTCTTTGGGAAGAGACGAATCCAATCATACCCAGTTTTACCTTATCAGGTCAGTCATTGACCTTCCAGGTCAGGTCAAACTAAAAAATGTTGCTGTTTTGGGTCACCGTTGGATATCAAGTGTGCTGCTCACCAGTCACCATATACCGATGACGATGCCGTTTTGTGGTTCCAAGCAAGCTAGAACCTCTTTGTCACACTATCCGACTAGGTTTTTGCTGCTGAGGTCATTTCAGGTCAAGTTAGGTCGAGGTCAATGATATGTGTTTGTATGTCTGTGTGTTTACTGATGTGCACCGATTTATCCGTACAGGCGGGCCATGACGGCGGCCACGACGGCGTCCACGTCGACAGCTGCTCCACCCCCATCATCGTCAGCCGTGCGCGCGGACGCAGCCCTCGAGCGAGTGGTAGGTGGCTGTGCCATAGCCGAGGTCCCGCCGGTAGTCCCCGTGGCCGCCGACGCCGACGCCGCCGCTGCCGGCGGAGCATTTTCTGGCGGCGGGGGGGGGGGCGCTGCTGGGGCTCCTTGAGGGGGCGGCTCCTCAGAGTGGTGGGGGGTCGGCTCCGTCTGCGCGGGCCGACCGGGGTGCGGCGTGGGCGGCGTCGCCGTTTACCGGCGACGGGCGGCGCCGCGTGTCGAGTGAGGCCAGAGTGCGGCCGCCGGTGTCGGTGCAAGTGAGGCCAGACTATTACGTGCGCCATCATCGGGTACACAGTGTTCTGGCTCGAGGCCTCAAGTTGCGAGACCAGGTTTTTTCTAGTTAGGACTTTTCCTGGTAAATACATCCCACAACAAACATCACACATTGCAACACCTCACACCATCAGCAGCAAGATTTACAGCAGCAAGTATGAATATTCTACCCCCTTTCTGGACACCCTTGCCTTGTTAATCGGACGCCACATGAGCCGAATTAAAGTAAAGTTTGCTTCTCTCTCTTGCTTGGGTCAGAATTAAATAGCTGACAGTAAAGTAAAGTAAAACGAAAGATAATTCAGACAAAAAGATCTGGCTCATTGCCAGCCTAAGTAATTTCCCCTTCCCTGGCGGTTGCCTTAGGCATGCCGGGAAGACTAAATTTAAAAAAAATGCCTTCTGTGGTGCCGCCGATCTGGCGGGCAACTCCTCGGTCTGTGTGTGCACCGATTGTTTATGTGTCCACTGTCCATATTACATAAGACCATGAAATGAGAAGCTTTTACCAGAAATACAGTCAAAGAAACTTCACGAAAAGTAAATTCAGCTTGCCTAAAACGAAATGTTATTAGATGACCTAGGTTGATCTTGACCCTGACCTTGACCCTGACCCAATCAGCACACCACCTAGCGCTGATATTCCACTGATACCAATCACCATCTCCGCACCGAGCGGCTTCTCTCTCATCACCAGCACGTCGACCACCACGGCCTGACCCGAAGCCGTTTCCACAGCCACCTTTCCAACTCCGTCACAGTAGAAAGGATCCCCGCTCATCGATGTTACCCGGACTCGCTCCTTCCGCCAGTCGCTGCAATACGGTGCAACACCAGGTTCTCCGAGCCGCTGTCCACTATCGCCCTGCATTCCCTGCCTGCCACTCGCAGCTGCGCCATCGGCAGAACCTCCGCTACTGCCGCCCTGGAGAGGACGCCGGCGCTGATGCCTGATGCGGCCTCTCCCGCGCTGTTTCCCGGCTGCTAACGCTGAGGGCAGCCAACGGAGATGTGGCCGATCGCTCGGCAGATCCAGCATCGGCGTGGTCCACGCACCGCCGTTGACGGCTGCACGTCAGCCGACCGATCTTCACGCCGCCCCGGCCGCGAGTTTCCTAAGTGTGGAACTATTCATACCGTCGCCCGTTCGAGTGACGTCATCAGTTGGCGCTGGCGGCTAGGTGCATTGATTGGCGGGTCCTTAAGTTGGCGAAGAGGCGGAGCCAGTTATCCTGCGTAAATGTTTAGCTAGTCTTAATTTTAGCGAGTTCCCTAGTTAGGGAAAAAGCAACTTGTTCTACGTGAATATAAAACCGGTGTTATTTCAGTTGTCGTTCGTGCATTCGCCCACCTTGGAAGCATATCTCCTATCGAGGTGCTTGAGACTTTTGACGGTGGGGTTTGTGCACTGCGTTTCGCTTCAGCATTGAGTAAATGTCTTCAGTATTACGGCTGGTGATACTGCCTGTCGGCGTTGAATGATGTTTGACACCAATAGGACACAGATTAGCAGGTAGTGCGGATTTATTATTAGCAGATTTATTAGCGAGATTATTAGCGGATTTATTATTTATTTTATTAGCAGGTAGTGCGGATCTATAGTGCGGATAGTGAGTGACGCCATCTGGACCGATGCTGGAGATGGTAGCGCCACCTGCCGCCACTTAACTCATAACTGCTCGCTACTTGTAACAGTGCCTGGCTGGTGCTGTGTGCTGATTGTTTGAAGCGTAGTACCTTATGACGCACAATATAAGGTCACTTTGCAAAATTTGAGGAGCGTGGACGAATTAATTTGTGAGACATTGACGCCTTAGTAATACGTAATTGTTCCCAACACAAGCTACGTATTAGATTTCAATGTATTGCTCAACTTCCCATAATAACACCAGGGGCGCTAGTGCCGCGCGCCGCTAGCCTATAATCGTGCAGCGATTGGTCGGCCGACTGTGAGCCATGACGTCACAGCATGTAACGTCATCTTGGCGAAGCTTACGCCAATCAGAGACCTTAGGTATGGGCAGTTCCACACTTAGGAAACTCGCGCCCCGGCCCAGGCGCCACCGGCCGCCGGTTCCTTTCCTCTGCTGCCCTACTCCACCCCCTGTCCGAGGAGCTCGCGCCGCCGCTGCCACCGGACCAGCCGCCGCCGCCGCCACCGGAGCTGCTGCCACCGGAGGGCTGTTCGGGTGTTTCTTATAGGTATCTTGGTTCGGGTCCCTGCAACATAGATCTGTGCTGCGTGCGTCACACTTGGGTGACGTCAGGTCAGCCGCCTGGCTCCGCGCACTCTCCGCCGGCACGCCGCGGCCTATTCCACCCGCGGCGAACCGTTGCGCGGGTGGACTGGTGATTGTCGCTCAAATAACTGTTAAATTGCGTTCAAATGTGGTTAATAGCAATGTGCCACTGAAAAAAGTGACAATGATACAAAAAAAAAACAGCATGCAAACCGATAGAAATATTGGACGGTAAACTTTAATCCGCGCCACTTTCGTCTCCTGCAGCACCGAATTTCTGGCTGCAGGAAAACGAAGCACGCTTCAGTAGGTGGCGTCACACAGGCGATGACGCAGTGGTGTGGGCGGGACTAACGGGCGACGTAGCCATCGTAGGTGGCCGCCTGCCCACACGTCACATTCTTTCTGGACATCGGAGCGCTGCGGCGTGACGCCCCATCTGACGAACTGCACCAGGCGGCACAGAGACACCTAGCGTCCCTCCCCCAGCAAGCCATCTGGGTTTGTACTGATGGGTCGGCGGATGCGGGAGTCCGCAGCGGAGGAGCAGGAGCCTCTGTGCAGAGTGGCCGGACGGTGCGACCGACGAGCTACGCGTCCCGGCCGGTCAACTCTGCTCGAGCTTCAGGGCGGAGATGGTCGCACTCCGCGCGGCCCTGAATCACCTGCGCGACCACCCGCACCAGCCGAGCGCGCCAATTAGGTACCATCTGCTCGGATTCGCAGTCGGCCTTCGCGACGCTGAGAGAGGGCCCGGCGTCCCAGAAGACCCTGCTAGGAGCCGCCATCTGGACCGAACTAGGGGCCCTGGCCGGTCCGTCCCGCCGGATCCACCTGCAGTGGGTGCCGTCCCATTGCGGCGTCGACGGAAACGAGCGCGCCGACCAGATCGCCAAGGAGGCGGCCGCGCTCCCCCAGGCGGCGGTCCCGGTGGACGTCGCTACCGCCCACCGTGCGGCCATCAGACTGGCCCGCGACCGCACCATCGCCGCCTGGCCGGAGGGCTAGTACCGGACCCTGATGGGGAACTGGCTGCCGCCACCGGCCGCGGCGGGGGACAGATCGTCAGCCGTCGACGTCCACCAGCTCCGCGCGGGCCACTGGTCAGGCTCCCGCCAATACCTCCACCGGATTGGACGGAACTCTTCCGACGATTGCCGCCAGTGCCGGGAGTGCCCTGACATCGACTGTGCGGCGGGCCGGTGCACCGTGTGCCGGGAGGAGGCCGACACCCCCCGGCACCTCTTCTTCCGGTGCCCGGCCCTCATGGGCTGGCGTCTCCAGAGGTACGGGACGATTTTCCCGAGCCCGGAAGACGTCCGCGACGACGGAGAGGTGGCGGCCCAGGCGGCCGCCGTGAGGGACCTCCAGAGCCGCACGGCTACACCTCGGTAACGCGGCTGGAGGGAACACACAACAACAACAACGTAGCCCTCACTACGCATGCGTACTGCAGCATATTTCATTTTGGCTGCGCAGCCGAACAGCGCTCAGAGCCGCCGCCGGCGCGGCCGTTGGTCGCTCAGCACTGAGCGGGCCCGAGCGAGTACACCCTCCAGGCTGAGGCCCTCAGCCCTGGATCCAGCGCGGATAGCTTGTCTGGTGCTGTCGGGTAGCCCAGAGACAAATGCGCAGATGAGCGCCTTGTCTGGCACACCCCCGAAAAGCACCGCTACCCGCCGTAGATCAAAGAGGAACGCATCCGGTGATTCGCCAGTCCGCAGGCGTCGGCAGCAGAAGGCGTCATACGCGAGAGAGAGAGAGAGAGAGAGAGAGAGAGAGAGAGAGAGAGAGAGAGAGAGAGAGAGAGAGAGAGAGAGAGAGAGAGAGAGAGAGAGAGAGAGAGAGAGAGAGAGAAACAGTCAAGTGCTGATAACACGCGCAGTGGAAGGGGGGCGGATTTCGCCCACCCCTCCTGTTTTTGCCAATAATTCGCGCCGCAAACGTAATGTTATCGCGAAATTTTGCTACCTGACCAGAATTGAATTGCGGATCTCCTCGTGCAAGAAATAAGAAAATCGGTTCACAACTTTTCTAGTAATAGGCATATCGGTGTAAAGTCAAACATCCTGCCGCCGCGGCGTTGCGGCGGCCGGCGCTAGCCGTTACGCGCCGCCTGAATTGTAGACTGTGCCGGGGCGGGACGGTTCCGTCTTTACATCGCGCTCCTTACCGCTGATTATATTCGATTCGCGTCAAATTTTGTGAGAGACTAAAGAAACGTACAGACAATCTTATGGTCAAAGAATTTTGAAAATCGGCCGGTAAAAACTTGAGTTATCTCAGTTATGAGCGTTTAAACACAAAATTGTGATTGCCGCGTTTCCCGCGTCGGCCGATCCCGCTTACGCCGGCGACTTCTTACTCTTAGCAGGCTTCTATTTTCCAACTGCCATATTTATTGTTGTATTAGCTAGAAATTATCCATACATACTCACAAATGTACCTATGTTCTTTCGTATAATGAAAGAAAAAATAAAATCGGCCGGTAACTTTTTGAGTTATTGGCGTGTAAACGCAAAAAAGATTTGACCACATTTGACCTCATTTGACCTTGAAGATATTAGCCTAGGGTCATGAAATTCACACACAATAGAGTTCCACAGGACCCCCACCTACCATATAAATTTCGTCTTTCTTTCTAGCTCCAGTGGAAGCTGAGATCTTAGAGGGGGGGACATCCGCCCCCCTTCCACAGGGCGTAGTACTCGCAACCCTTCCACTGCGCGTCTTAAGATACCCTGCGGGTATACTGAACTTGTACTTCGAATTTGTCAGGCCAAGGCCAGGTCATCTTAGGTCACGAAAATTTGTATGTTATGCGTCGGTCACGTGACCATGTTTTATGGTCCATTTCAGCCGTACATTTCGGAAACAAAGTTGTCTGTGTTACTATACCGAGGTCATCGATACCTATCGTATCTTGTGCATCTCGATGAGTTCTTACGAATTCCGTTTGAGTATTTCCGATCCGACTATTGGCTTTGGAGACACGACGGGGGCCCTTTGCCAGATAGCGATCGGTGCCGCGCCGCGGCCCTCATCAGCTCACTGGTGCTAGCAGTGAACAGCCCGGAACCGCCCAAGCCTGATATTACCATGGCCTAGCCGCCGCGCTGCTACCAAAAGCCCAACAGCTCACTCCAGTGCAAGTCATCACACCCGCCGCGACAACCACAGCCACCACCAGTGGCAGATCCAGGGGGGGGGGGGGGGCAAAATGGGCATTTGCCCCTCCCAAACGGCATAATTTTAACATTACGCCTAAGGACGAGGCATGGAAAGAATCGATAAATTGTTATGGTTTGCCCCCCCCCCCCCCAAAAAAAAAACTCTGAGCTGGATCCGCCACTGGCCAACACCACAACCCCGCGGACCCTCCAGCTAATGGTGGTGACGGGGGTCGACTACAGTTGCAGAAATGCTCCCAACATCATCAATTGTGCCGATAATCTCTTTCGTAATGAAAATAAGACGTGTGAAAAATAGACTGGAAGGCGCCCCACGCGATAATAGCCGTTTTCACGACGGCCATCTGGTACACATTTGGTGCACATCTGGTACAGATTAGGTGCATATTTGGTCAAATCAGTTTCAGTGTGTCTTTTAGCAGCGATCAGCTAGGGTTGCACTAATTGCTTATATGCCTGCTTTGTCATATTATCAGAGAGTGTCATCGATTAAAACACTGAAATAAATTCATAAAATGAAGATATTTGCTGTAAAAGAAATTAGGTGCAGATTTGGTCAAATCAGGTGCATTCGCCGGTTAGCTCGTCGTGAAAACGGCAATAACATCCAAAGCTTATCCAAGAAGTTGGGTAGGACAACGAGATGTGCGTGAGCTTTTCGAGAAATGTGAAGCTGAAGGACCATGGATCACGCCGCCTTCAAAAGTAATTGATTCAGCTCGAAAGTGCTATCGGTGTATTTAAGAGCATCGGTTATGGATATTTACCCGTTTTCCTATTTATTTATTTTTTTAAGGAAAAATACTAAATTACCTCGTATTACCTCACACCTCAAATTAGGCACCCACGCCTCACCTACCCATTACATTTGGTGCTTCTAAACCGGAGCCGTAGGAATCAATCGTCAGAAGCTGTAGCAGCGTCCTCCTTGGCCTTGGTCCTCCTCCTGGCCAGCCAGGTTACAAAACAGACCTGGCAGGGCGGCGGGGGCTTATCCACTTGAACTGATGGACAGTTGAGCATGCATAATGCCTATGAGGCGCTATAGAACACTTGCACCCGTGGAAAGATGAGGCATGATAAACAGGTGCTATATCACTTTCACGCAGATAAGAAGCAAGCAGGGAGTTACCGTGCCCTATCTGGGTCCAGTAGCGGCGGAACACCTTCAATTAAGGGGGGGGGGGGGGGGGGCACCGCCGACTTTTGATCCCATTCTTTCCATGCAACACCCATAGGGCTAATGTTAAAATGCCAAAATCAAAGGCGGGCACGGTGCCCCGGTGCCCTCCCTGTTCCGCCGCCTATGTCTGTGTCTACTGCACATTAGCGTCTAATCTAGCAACGCTCTACATTGCTAGATTAGACAAACTGCGCCATGACGCGACTCAAAGTCCACTGCACTGCCCCACTGCACACTGTATCTATCGGGCGGAAGATGTCCCCGCGCCGAGTCATTCTGTGGTCGCTGGGGCAGCCGGCTGGCTCAGTCGCCTTTCCTCCGCCTGCGGACGAGCGCTGCCGGTTGGGACCCAGTTCACATCAACCCGTGAAGCCCGTGCACGTATTTGTGTTGTATGCTTGTGTCCTTGGAAGAAACTCAGTGTTATCAGCTATGGTCGGCACGTCAGGATTGCTGGTCGTTCGGATCGTGACTCCGAGGCTTCAGGTTGACTTCGCCGTAAAGCGCACAACAACAGGGAAACAGCTGTTCAGACAAGTGGTGGACATTCTAGACCTCCACGAACCCTGGTTTTTCGGTCTACAGTTCGTTGACCAGAGTGGAAAAACGGTCTGGCTGCAGCCTGAAGAGCGTCTGACCAGTCGCACCGCGCAAAAACAGTCGCCGCTTCGCTTCACCTTTTGCGCTCGCTTTTGGCCACAAGAATCGGCGTGGACGCTGGGAGACGTAGCTACGGAGCTGCTGTTTCTCCAGGTGCGCGGAGCTGTGCTCGACGGCACGCTCTTCTGTCCGCTGGCCACCGCCATCGAGCTGGCGGCCTATGCGCTGCAGGCTCGCTGCGGCGACTTCCTCGACGCTCGCCTGGAGAGTGGCCAGCTGACCAGGAACCGGCACCTGCCGCTAAAGCTGGAGGGTCCGCTGCGGGGCTCCGGAGAGTGGCAGGAGCGCGTGGCCGCCCTTCACCGGCGGCTGCACGGCCTGCCGCGGCGGGACGCTCAGCACGAGTATCTGCTGCGCGCCCAGCAGCTGCCCGGCTTCGGCACCACCTTCTATCACATCCGCTGCGAGAATCCCCT
This sequence comes from Amphibalanus amphitrite, assembly GCF_019059575.1. NCBI lineage: Eukaryota > Metazoa > Arthropoda > Thecostraca > Balanomorpha > Balanidae > Amphibalanus > Amphibalanus amphitrite. The sequence goes on along the minus strand of NW_024882011.1, from coordinate 274,367 downwards.
GGGTGGACAGCCGGCCGGCCGCCGCGTCTGCTGGTTCTGGATCGGCGTCACACCGTTCGGCATCAACGTCTATGAGGACAAACTGACGCCGTTTCTGCGCATCTCTTGGGATCAAATCCACAGCATACGCTATGAATGCTGCAAGTTTGCGATCAAAATGCGTGCTAGAGAAAAGTTTAAGTTTTTCACACGCAGCCAGAATCAGAGTCAAGAGCTTCTGTTGAGCATCAAAGGTCAGAAGCACGCCATCACCATGCAACGGAAGGGTGACGGGGACGATCCCTCCGCCAGTCCGTCTGAGGACGTGTCGCTGCGAGGCTCCGCTGGAGATGGGGACTGCCTCCACCTGGCAATGCGCAGCTTCAGCATCGAGGCAGAAATAGAGCGACACGACGGCGGCCCGCCGGCCTGGCTCGAGTCGCTGGAGGCCACCGGCTGGCTGGACATGGTGCAGCATTGGTGTCACCAGTCGGCCAGCATGGACAACGGTAGCTGCAGCTGCAGCCAGCTCAGCCGCGGCCAGACGGCGTCCCTGCCCAGTTTCGGCGCGCAGTCGATGGACTCTGGACTCGCCAGCTGGTCTGACACGGTCCCAGTGCCCGGGGCCGGGCCCGGCGACTCCGACACCTCCCCGGGAGCGGTGCACCCCTCCACCTCGTCCCGTGATTCGATGCAGTTCCGGCTCTCCATCACATCAGACGAGGTGTTTGCATAGCACGAACTGGCGTGTAGACCGCGCTTGTGTCATGCAGACTGTTGTCTCGAAGTGCCATCGGGCTTATCGGACGTGCTACTGTCCTCTAACTGCTTGTCAAATGCAATCATTTTTTAAGACGAACATTTAGTATCGGGTTTGCTTGTTACTGAGACGAAAGTAAGCTAATTTCATCGGTCTGATGCTTCTTACTCTCAGTTTCAACATAAAGGAAATCCGGGATGACGTCTAAGACTTAACTGAGTGAAACTGATTGGCTGGTGGTGCATGAACTGGCAGATGATGTGTAAGGCAAACACTATTCCATTAGCTTTGATAAATAAAAAGATCATCAAACTTCAAATGTCAACCTCCACACCCTTTTGGAGTTGAAATATATTAAACATCCCATGATCTATACAATCGATGTGACCGCATTGCATGAAGAAATTAAACATGTAACATTCAATCCCTTTCAGCTAGTACTGAGAGGGTTGGGTACGCTATTGATTAGCTCGATCAGACACCGTCTAATGGGTTGCACGTCGATATTTCAATAGTAACATTCACAGTCAAGCCGAAGATCTTTCAAACATTGTTCGGTACACTTACAAATGTTATGGAAAACCATGCCACATTCAAATATTGATTCGCAGAAATGGAATGGGTTTACAAGTCACATTCTGCTGCATTCCGATTGCTGGCTTCAAATTACACCTTGCCGGCAATCACGTCTGAAACACATTTGCAGCTCGTAAGACGTAAGTTACAAGTGAACCACAGAAATCAGAGGGAATATCACTTTTCCATGAACTAAAAAACTGCCTACAATGTAGACCTATAGTAGAAAGTAGAAACACTACTAGTAGCGAGCATGCCTTGGAACGTCTTCCACACGCACTTTGGACGTGACGGGAAAGAAGTCCTGCCGAGCTTTTGAAATAGACCTACTAAGTGCGGTGTAATGAAGCATCTTCTAAAGCTGCATGCACAGGTACAGCGACCTTTCCTGCCTGCATGAAAGTTTTCATAGTACGAGACAATGTGCTTAATAAAGGGATATGTAACGGCAACATTATTAACAATCTGCTTTTCCTTTTCAACACACCGATCATCAAGCCACCTAGCGTCATTTAGCGATATTACCTCAGGCATCCTGCGCAGTGGCGCGGGAACCGGGGGTGGGGGGGGGAGGCTAGCGGGGGCTAAGCCCCCCAGCTTTTCGGCTGTGGGGGCTCGTAATGTATTTGAGCCCCCCCCCCCCCCCAGCTGGAGGAATCGAAATCGGAAATCTACCAACATAATTTCATAGATTCATACACAGGCGCGGGAACCAGGGGAGGGGGCAGTGGGGGAAGCCTGCCCCCACAACTCTGCGGCCGTGGGGGCGGTGCCCCACAACTTTTCATGAGGCCAGGAACCGTTGGGCAGCTTGTCCTCTCCAAATTAGGGGTTTTGGGTCACAAAGGAAAAAAGTATGTTAGTGAAAAATCCGCCTCTTTCACTGGCTCGGCAGCTCATTTGGCAGATTAAAACCTTTACTCCAGGTTGCCAAAACGGTAGTTTCTTCACTCAGCTGAGACGGAATACCTCACTACTTTTTGCATTTTTTTCTCGTTTTTTTTTTGTTATTGAAAAAGCCAAAGTCTGAAAAATAAGTGGCCTAAAACCGGTGAGAAAACTAGATTTGGGGGTACCCTAGGTTGATCTCTATTATGGTTCACCCCCCCCCCCCCCCCCCAGTCTGGAAGAAGTTCCCGCGCCACTGATCCTGCGTGATTTGCTCGTACTCAGCTTTCCTAGCATTCGATGCTGGAAAAGAAAAACTAAAAAAAAAACGTTACGAACAGGTACCTATAGCTGTTTTTATTCCATTTATTTTATGTTATTTAATTTAGTGTGATTTAATTTTTTGCGTGGGAGAAAGTTACCTGCGAGTGGGCTGTCGATTCGCCGCGCCGAAGTGAGCCGTGATGCGCCTGCCCACTGGTGCTAGTCACGGTCCAGATCCGGAGTTGCCGAGGATTCGTCATCTGGCCGCATCTTCTGGGGCCTCTCGCGAAAGTGCAGCTCCGGGTAACGAAGATTCTTCACACGAGTTAGGCCTGCAAAATCGTTATGGTAATGGATGTGGTATGAACTACAGTGGAATCCGCTTAATAAATCCACGGATAATGAATCCAGCCGCTTAATGTGGCCGCTTGAGCTGTTCACGGATTTTCTCCATAGTTAGCCGCAGTTAAGAAATCCGCTTAATAAATACGTACTCCGCTTATTAAAGCCACTTGGCAGTTTCGAAGTCCGCAGTGACATCTCCCCATTCAAAACGTGGCATCCAACCCGCTCAAAAAGAACCGCACTGGAGCAGCGGTCTGCAGCACTTTGACTTCCCACGACAGAAGGGAGTTCAGGGGTATCAAGAGCGCCATCACCAAGTACCTCAGAGAAATGTTCCTGGCAAAGCAGGCACCCTCAGCTGTTTCGCTGGCATAGCAGGCATGACGGGGAGTGATCGCATGGATGGGCACGTCGACTTAATCGCTGTGACAGCTTTGCAGTGTGCGCGCCGCTGGTCACTTTCAGGGGCTTCACTACGGTCGCAGGTGGGGGGGGGGGGGGGGAGGAATGTCCAACCCTAAAACGCACGCCTTTATGCATAAGGCTACATTACGAAAGTCAAATTACACTATATGGAACAGTCATTTTGTTCCTGAGTAACGACCGATTTTTTTGGACTCATTGGGTCCCATTATAACCGAAATGGGCATTTGTTTTGATCTGAAAATGCTTTTCCGGTTTTCAGAGACGATTTTCGATTTTTGGCCCCGAAATTCGGTTTTTGGCCCACTGTGTCCGGTGTAATTGAGTAATCGACTCGCGGTAACTTTAATCGCCCTTCCTATGCCACAAGCTTTCGAATGATATCCGGTTTTGCATATTTGCGTGTAAAAATAACGTCATAAATCTATGTTAAAGTAAGAAAATATTAAAATTTTGTAAAAATTTGACATTTTTTTCGATTTCATTTCAAAATAGAGAAAAAACTAAAGGCCCTATCCAAATTCTGAGCCCAGTTCCTTGAAGAGCATTCAATTTCCGTTCGGAAGGTACTATTTTAGTGCATTTTATCGGTTTACTGTGGCGTCCAGATTGAGTCACTTGAAAAACGGGCCCCCAACAGATCAAGATTCTGAGCGACAGGACTGCTCAAAAGTAAGTTCCTGCGTGTGACCCGAGGTCACAAGGGGTCAACAAAATGACCTCAGTTGACCCCTCGTTGATCCTATGGCGTTAACATACGTTATCAGGTTAATGCTATGTGATATGACTTAGGATATGTGTTTAGGTTAACTCAATCTGGACGCCACAGGAATCCGATAAAATGCACTAAAAAGGTACCTTCCGAACGGAAATTGAATGCTCTTCAAGGAACTGGGCTCAGAATTTGGATGGGGCCTTTAGTTTTTCTTCTATTTTGAAATGAAATCGAAAAAAATGTCAAATTTTTACAAAATTTCAACATTTTCTTACTTTAACATAGATTTATGACGTTATTTTTGCACGCAAATATGCAAAACCAGATATCATTCGAAAGCTTGTGGCATAGGAAAGGCGATGAAAGTTACCGCGAGTCGATTACTCAATTACATCGGACACGGTGGGCCAAAAACCGAATTTCGGGGCCAAAAATCGAAAATCGTCTCTGAAAACCGGAAAAGCATTTTCAGATCAAAACTAATGCCCATTTCGGTTATAATAGGACCCAATGAATAAGAAAAATTCGGTCGCTTTCCAGGAACAGAAAATTTTTCATTTTTTGTTGCATAGTGTTATTGGGGGTCCAGACCCCCGTGACCCCACCGGTGCGGTGGAGCCCGTATTCACTTTCATTGGAATAAGTAAGACAATGAAGAATGCTAGCCTGTACGTTTGTAGTGCAGGGGAATGGAACGTGCAGCTGCGATAAATGCTTTTTAATGAAATAGCTGACATCGGTTAATAAAGCCACCGCTTAATAAATCCAAAACACCTTGTCACCCAGGTGGATTTATTAAGCGGGTTCCACTGTAGTACTAACTATACAAAGAATGCGTTACGTTAGAGTCTTTGTCAGAAGCGCGAGTTTTTATCTCAGCGCGTGAAAGCGGTACCCATTCCTCTGCTTACTGTTTCACTCATGCAGGGTATGCCATTTGGATGCAACTGTTATATGTCTTAAGACACCCGAATACTGATGGCAATTGCGGAGGCAACTGCTGATCTGATTGCATTATTCGCGGCAATTATTCTACAAATTATTGCAGAGAAAGATCATTTCTTTTTAATAAATGTTATTCTGTGCTCAGAAAACCGCAGCTCGACTATCAGCAGGCTGCACCAGAGGACAGCGGCAGTGCAGTGAATCACTACAGCTTCCTCCCAGACTTGGCCACAACCGACTATTCTACTGGTGATCACAGACCGCGGCGTGGTATAGTGATGTCAATTTCAGAACCCAGTGGGGAACTGAGTCATACCAAATACCAACAGAGCGAACACATAACATTGCGAAAAATCGCAGACAAAAGATAGGATTGAGAGTTTGAAATTACAAATATCATCCTCGGGCACTCCCCGACGCCAGGAGGGTTGCTGAGCGTGGGGTACCCACCGACCCTGCGGAGGGCCCACCGACGACAGATGGGTCACGGGGAGAGGACTCACCGACTGCGGAGTGCGGACCGTCAGCGGGCGGCGGACCAGGGCTGCGGAGTCGATGGATTTTCGGCGACTCCGACTCCGACTCCGACTCTGGCTTTCAAAAACCAGCTCCGACTCCGACTCCGACTCCGGGCAGAATTGTCGACTCCGACCGACTCCAACTCCCGACTCCGACTCCGCAGACCTAGCAGGGCTGCGGAGTCGACAGATTTTCGGTGACTCCGACTCCGACTCCGGCTCGGGTTTCTAAAATCGACTCCGACTCCGACTCCGACTCCGGTCACAACTGTCGACTCCGACCGACTCCGACTCCGACTCCGACTCCGACTCCGCAGCCCTGCGGCGGACAGCCAGCTGACCGCGGGGACTCACCGACATCGGGGTCTCACCGATCACAGCAAAGGTGACCCACTGACTGCGCACACTCATTGACTACATGGACTCACTGACTACGGTGACTCACCGACCCCGGGTGACTTACTGACTGCGGAGACTCACTGACTACAGGGACTCACCGACTACAGGGACTCACCGACTACAGAGACTCACCGGAGCCTGCCGTGGTGGTGGCCAGCAGCAGCAGAGTCGAAGTCACGAACGGAAACGTAAAGACGGGAAGGTTGACCTGCGAAACACACCATCGGAAAGGGGTTTGCGACCGTTCCGTGCTTCTATCCTCAGGATACTGAAATCCTTCTCCTCCACGCCGCAACCCCCCTCCGGGCTGGACAGGCAACTTTATTTCATGCGGGCTGCTCCCTTGGAGCGGCACCGCTGCTCCCGAGGGAGCGCACCCCGTAGCCGGGTGCAGTGAGTGCCTTGGGGCTGGGTGGCCTGTCCTCTGGACGGGCTCAGCCCCGGCGACTCACTAGGGTGCCTGCCCAGACCAATGTCTCCCCCTATATCCTATCATCCTCCCGGCTCTGAAATGGTCTAATTGGACCGAAAGGGCCTAACCCAACAAAACAAAACAAACAAACAAACAAAGGGGTTTTGCAATAGAACGGCATCACACAAGTTCAATAGACGCTACGGGCATCATCCGTGAATGAGTGCTCATAATTATATGATCATTGAGAAGAAGCTCAATCCCGAAGTGACTCAGAGATGGTCATGGACTCATGTGACTGATATGCGTATATTTCTAATTGTATGTAGATGATGCCTCAGCGGCGTCTCACGGCGTCAAGCAGGGAGCATACAGCCCACACCTGTCGACAACACTCGCCTGTTTCAAGCTGACGGCCAGCGCGGCCTGAATCATGGTGGCGAGGACGGCGTTCAGCAGAGCGAGCAGCACCGATCGGACGGACGGCACCATGAAGAACATGATGGCCTCGGCGGCCAGGATGCCGTTGTAGCCCCACACCCCGCTGTAGACGCTGTCGTAAGGCGGGTCGCTGAACGCCACACCTGCAACAATGGACCATTCATCCCAAGATTCCTTTACTACGATTCATCCTACTCATCACTGACGTTCATGGTGACGAATTCGAATTGCAAAGTAAAATATCATGACTTATATGGTTCAAACCTGAAATAAATGTTTATTTTTAATACACTTGCACATCCTGCTGGTTATTTATACGAAAAGACGCGCACTAGCAACAAAAAGCCATGAGATGAGATTCGCCCGATTTGTTTGGCTTTGACTTTACTAATGCCCCTACCCCCTAGCCTCTATACCCAGTGACAGACACAACATAAAATTTATGACATTCAATCGTAAACAACTCTCAACAAAACAGCTGTACAGCTAGGAGAGATGCAATGCGCGACAATTTCCATTTGCAACACATGCATCACTGGTGGCACAGTTCCAGTGAGCCTGCGAGTACTTAGTTAGTGGGTCGTCTTCACGAACATGGGTCGTCTGACACTGGTAGTCTGACAATGACGCGGGTCGTCTTCACTGATACGGGTCGTCCGACATAAACACGGCTCGTCTGACATTGGTAGTCCTACACTGACACGGGTCGTCTGACACTGGCACGGGTCGTCTGGCACTGGCAGTCTGACACTAACACGAGTCGTCTGACATTGACACGGGTCGTCCGACACTGGTCGTCTGACACTGACCGAGCAGTGTGCCGGTGAGCGCCCCGACGTAGGAGGCGGCCGTCAGCACGGGCGAGCACAGCAGACAGCCCAGGTAGATGAGCGCGCTGCCGGCCAGGGTGTAGGCGGCGTACACCTGGCCCATGCTGTACACCGAGCCCAGCAGCACCTGGCGGCACCGACAGACGCTGACGGGACACCGACAGACCGCTGACTGGACCACATCAAGGCACCGACAGACCGCTGACGGGGGCCACATCACGGCACCGACAGACCTCTGACTGGACCACATCACGGCACCGACAGACCTCTGACTGGACCACATCACGGCACCGACAGACCTCTGACTGGACCACATCACGGCACCGACAGACCGCTGACGGGACACCGACAGACCGCTGACTGGACCACATCACGGCACCGACAGACCTCTGACTGGACCACATCACGGCACCGACAGACCGCTGACGAGACACCGACAGACCGCTGACTGGACCACATCACGGCACCGACAGACCGCTGACGGGACCACATCACGGCACCGGGCACCGACAGACCGCTGACGGGGATCACAGCACGGCACCGGGCACCGACAGACCGCTGACGGGGGCCACATCACGGCACCGACAGACCGCTGACTGGACCACATCACGGCACCGACAGACCTCTGACTGGACCACATCACGGCACCGACAGACCTCTGACTGGACCACATCACGGCACCGACAGACCGCTGACGGGACACCGACAGACCGCTGACTGGACCACATCACGGCACCGACAGACCTCTGACTGGACCACATCACGGCACCGACAGACCGCTGACGGGACACCGACAGACCTCTGACTGGACCACATCACGGCACCGACAGACCGCTGACGGGACCACATCACGGCACCGACAGACGCTGACGGGACACCGACAGACCGCTGACGGGGAACACAGCACGGCACCAACAGACCGGCCGAAAAGGGCAACATCACAAACTGACGGTACGGCACACTTACGGTGCACTTAGATAGTCAGTACGGCTAGCACGGGAGACAGCGGGAGCCGTACGTAAGGGACAATTTACTGCCGAATAAAGCTATATAAAGTTACAACTAACGGATTTCGCATACTCTCTGCAACATACCTATATTAATAGGCAATCCATTTCTTTATGCATAGGTTATGCTGTTTTCAAATGGACAATAATTACTTATTTAGGTCGGCAATGGTCCGCAGACCGCAGTTATAGTCTAAGGCGCCCGTCCGAGACATTGGGTTGGTGCCCCTACGGTGGACTATGACCACTCACCTGGTCCCACAGTACGGTGTCAGTGGTGACGTTCGCTGGCGCCGCGGCCACCTCTGTCGCCTCCGGCGGGTGCAGGCACAGGAACAGGATGGCCGTCACCGTGTTGAAGGGCAGGGTGAAGGCGGGCAGCTGGAACTTGCCCAGGATGTTGCCCAGGCCGCAGCCCACCAGGACGCTGTGGGAGATGGACGTCAGAAACGGTGCATCGCTCTCGCTGATGTCGGATAAACTGTGCGATGTATATGTATGATGCAAAAATGATACCTTTTAGCCTTTTAGCCGTGTGGTTAGGGGAGAGTGGGGTAATTTGGCCGCTTTTTTTAGAAAACGATGTAACTAAAAATCGACAACACATTTCTGCATTTTCTCAACGCTGACAGGTGTGACATACATTTTACTTTCTCGGACAGTAAACTTGAAATGATAGAGTAACTACTTATATTGAAATTGTGACGTATTACAAAGGTCTGCAAAGCGGCCAAATTGCCCCACTAGCAGGGTTATTTGGCCGGGGGTGTGGGGCAATTTGGCCGGTGTTAGTTTGAGGCCATGATTTTTGTTATAGGCGAGTCAGCTTCACATTCAGCAATGACGCGTGTCCTACGACGCATTTGAAGCATTTTGGAGGTTGACTCAGCCGTCACAGGGGTCGAAATAGTCAAAATAACGGCTCTAGATGCGATGAAAGTTTTTTGCGAATAACTTTTGAAGTAATCAAGCTAGGCCAAAACTAAAAGTACCATCGTAATTCTCTCGTCATTCCGCATCGAAACATGTATGTGTTGACCTCGAGAGGTCAAGGTCAAAGGTTGGCTTCAGGTCACGTTACCTCAGGTCGCTTGACCTCAAGGTTACGTGAGTTCAAGGTCATCATGTATATCATTCGATGCGCCTTGACGAGCTGAACACAATGATACCGTTTGCGCGGCCGTATTTTTTTCTGTAAGTATTTATTAGCAAAAAAGCGTTAGGTAACCTTTGATGACGTCACATGCCCTTACAGCTGTCCAATAGGAAATATGGCATCAAGGTAGTCAAAGTTGGTCATGAATTATGTCCTTTATGGTATAATTGACCATGACAACTCGGCCGTCCCAGCATAGTGACTCTGAGCGCACCGGCCAAGTTGCCCCGCTAGTCCCGGCCAAATAACCCCGCATTGCCATTCTGATTTTTTTTGTCTATAAAGTCGTCATGGCTGTACAGAACTAGATGCAATTGCTCTTGGAACCGCTGAACACCCTAAAAAATGGCGCTATAATGTTGGAATTCGTCTACAGCCCAAATACTACATGTTACACAAATTTTTAAACGGAAATAAAAGTTACCATTTTCTAACGAAATTCACCTTTTATTAATTTTGAATAAAACTAAGAGGGGGAAAGTTTTGACATTTGTTCTCGAGTTAATTCTGCCGACGACAAATGAATAGAGACTAAAGTTATTTCATTCACTTTTATCAGCTTTCGTACAGGTGGGGGCGGCCAATTTACACCACCGGCCAAATTACCCCACTCTCCCCTACATAAACATAAGATATTTAGATATTTACGAGGATTTCATGACAAAATATCAAACTAAAAATGTTGAGGTCGCAAAACATCAAAAGCAAAGAAACATAAAATAAAAAAGACTTAATTGTGTGTACTTCCCGACAGTTTGTAATTGCACAAAAACGAGTGGGCTATGCGGAGCCTCTCCCCGCAATCAGCCAGCCGCGTTATGGAATATTTCCAAGAGTTTATCGCGGTATTCGGCTGGGATGTTTCACTGCCCCGGTCACCTGAGTGCCGACATGAGCAGTGGCGTATCCAGGATCTTGAAAAGGGGGAGGCCAAACCTGCTCAAGGTGCCCCACCCTTACCTTAGGGGCCCCAGCAGTGGCGTACTTAACCCACGCCCAGGTGCGGTTCTTTGCCACTTTCACCATGTAAGGGAGCCTTTTTAGGCACACTCGGCAATCTAAAAAGAAGAAAACGTGAAAAAGTCATCGATATCGATAGCTCTGCACGTAGTGTACAATTTATTTCAGCAGTAGGCATACAGTTTTTTTTTTTTGCTTTGGTCGTCGCCGGGACCACTAAAGATTATCAAAAGCAAAATGTTTTGTCAATTTTTTTACGATTGTGATATTTTTCAAAGGGAAGATGTTAATCTCTTAGTGTCTTGCGCTGGTGCCTGGTTGAGGGCTGATAACCTTAACTTTAGAAGGGCCCGACTCGGGTTGAGCTCTGATCTAGACTCTGATGGCTCTATGTCGCCCACATTGGCCTCACTCCGACCTCTGAAGGCCCATTCTGGCCTCTGAAAGCCCCACACCGGCAACAGAGTGAACCACGCTGGCCTCCGGGTCCCATAATGGCCTCAGGAGACCCATGCTATGGCTGATCCCCCCCCCCCCTGGCTCTTGGAAGTCTTTGAGTCAATCTGACGACCCTATGTCGCCTTCGAACCCACGCCGGTCTCTAGAAGCCCATGATGCCCCAGCTGAGGGTCCCGCGCCGGCCTTTAAGGGCCACTCCTACCTCAGGGGGCCCAAACATGCATAAGATCTGAAAAGTAGCTGACGAGGCCCTCGAGGTGGCCTCTATTGGCCCGATGCCAGCCTATGAAGGCCCGCGCTGGCTTCTGAGGGCCCAGCACCAGCCTCCGAAAGTCTGAAGTCAAATGACAGATGGCCCCACGCTGGCCTCAGGGGGTTCACGCTGGTCACAGAGTGCCCCACACTGGCCTAAGAGGGCTCCATATTGTCTTCAGAGGGCCCCAAGCTAGTCTCGGTGGCCAATGGGCCTCAATCTGACCTAAGAAGGCCCCATGTCTGAGTCTCATGTCTGAGGCTTAAAAGACCCCACGCTGGACATAGACGTCTTAGAAGGCCCCACACTGGCCTTAGAAGACCCCAAAATGGCCTTAGAGGGGCCCACGCTGGCCTTAGAGGGCTGAGCGCTGGCTCCTTAGGGCTCTACACCAGCGTCAAAGGATCCCACGCTAAGCTTCTTTATGGCCGCCAAAGCGACATCTGAGGGCCCACGCTAGCCTCTGGGCGCGGCCATCAAATGGCATTTTAAGATAGTTTGACGCAGTTTGACTTTATTTATGCTTGGGTCAGTACTTTGGATGAGGCCCTGAAGGTCGTTTCTCTTGGGACACTCAAGCAGGCACGTACTCAGGATTTCGCCCAGGAGGGGGTCGCCTGCTCTCAAAGGGGCCCACGGGTCACCCGGATGCCGCTGTCAACCCAGGCAGGGGCGTATCCAGAGCCTTTCGATGAGGGGATTGGGCACAGTGGGTCCGGTCCCCCTTGCAGACGGGCCCCTCTGTCCGTCTGTCTGTCTGTCTGTCTGTCTAAGCCCTGAGAAAATGTGCAAAATTAGCAGGTAAAAATATCTTCTTTTTTTTTGCTTGAGAAGAATGCATAAAATGCACGGTATTTTATGAGGAAGTGAAGCGAGCGAGCGCCTCAGAGTCACCTGTGTTAGTCCCTCAGAGGTGTCGTGAAAGGCCGTCAGATGCGCTGGTGTGGGGTCCTCGCAGGCGCCGTTGTGAGGGCCTTAGGGCTTAGAGACACTGGTGGGGGCCATCACTTAGGCGTTACCATTGAATCCGAGTGATCACGGGCCGTTCAGGTAACCAGGGGCGTCTCAGGTGACCAGGGACCTTTCAATTGACCAGGGCCTTTCAATTGACCAGGGGTTTTTCAATTGACCAGGGGCCCACCAGGTGACCAGGGGACCCTCTGATAACCAGCGGACGGTTATACCATGGGCTCTACGGGTAACTAAGGGCCTTTATGTGACTGCAGGGGCCCTTCATATAACCAGGTACTCCCTGGGTAAACATGGGCCCTTCAGGTGACCAGGGTTTCTTCAGATCACTGGCCAGGGGTCACCCAGGGGATCAGGGGCCCTCAGGTAGCTAGGGGCCCCTTAGATAACTAGGGGCCCCTCAGGTAACCAGGGGCCCCTCAGATAACCAGGGGCCCTCATATACCAAGAGGCCCCACTGGTAACCAGGGGCCTCTCAGATAATCAGGGACTCTCAAGCAATCACGGGCCGCTTAGGTAATCAGGAGTCCCTCAGGTAAGCAGGGGCCCGTCAGGAAACCAGGGGCCCCTCAGGTAACCATGAGCCCCTCAGATAACCAGGGCCCCTCAGGTAACCAGGAGTCCTTCAGATAACCAGGGACCAATCAGGTAACCAGGGCCCTCTCAGATAACCAGGGGCCCCTACGATAACCAGGGGCCTCTCAGATAACCAGGGGCCCCTCAGATAACCAGGGGCCCCACAGATAACCATGGGCCCCTCAGATAAAAAGGGGCCACTCAGGTAACCAGGGGCCCCTCAGATAACCAGGGACCCCTCAGGTGACCAGGGGGACCCTCAGGTCCCCCTGGTCACCAGGGCGCCCCTCAGGGCCCCCATGGCCCCCCTTGGGTACGTCACTGCACTCAAGTAACCCAAAGGGCCCACTTGCATGTTTGATGCCAAAGGGGGAGGCCATGGCCTCTTGGCCTCCCCCCTGGATACGCCACTGGACATGAGTATGATCCAGAAGAAGAGTGTGCCGGTGACGGGCCGGTGGTAGAGGGCCGGCACCAGTTCCACGGTGACGGTGCCCACCAGGCAGGCGCTGAACGAGGTCAGGCCGGCGCGCAGCGCGTCCTGCGGCTGGTCAAACAGCTGCCCCGGCGCACCCACCCAACGGTTACAGAGCGCATCAAGTGTCAGGCACAGAACGTACGTAGTACGTACGGCCCTCCAGTAAAAGAGTGGTTGGTTAGCCTATGTGCTTTTGGTGTAATAACTTTAAATGACAGAGACACTCCTGTAAAATTACTCAATAGAAATGAGAAGAGGGTTCGTGCACACATTTCGGCAGAGGTTTTCAACAGCCATTAGACGTATTTATCAACGCAGGTCGATTATTGTGATGTTGGCAACCAACCACTTAATACCTGGATGGCCCTACCAGGCACAGAGCTTGCAAACCAGGGAAAAGAAGGCAGTGGTGTCGATAAACCTAAAGTGGCCATAACATAGCACAACACAGCAGGACAAACAAAGGACAAGGAGACAAATTACGTGACATTGATCCCCTTGGAGCAGAGCAGATAAGCGATGATTGAGACGCTGCAGCGGCCACAGGACGCACATTGTCTCACCTTGGAGCAGAGCAGAGCTGCAATGACGGATCACGCAGCGGTCGCCGGTCACAGGACGCACATTGACCACGTTTCCATGGGCATCACTGATCCGGATCAGTAAAAATGGATTAGCTAATCCAGTGTAGTAAGACAATATACGAAAATGAAAATAGGGGATTAACTGATTATATAAGCCTAATCCACTTGGAATTATATCAGGTAACGAAGAGTTCGAAAAATATAATACGATTTTAATTTGCTGATGCGGATCAGTGATGCCCATGGAAACGGGGTCATTGTCTCACCCTGGAGCAGAGCAGAGCTGCAATGACGGAGACGATGGCGGCCACGCCCGTGAAGACGTTGCTGCAGAATAGGCCTATCAGGATCAGTGCGCCGCTCACAGGGTTGTTGACGAATATCACCTGACGAAACGGGTTAACAGCGGTGTGGTGTCACCATCTCAGACCGGTAAACAACAGCCGCAGTGGCAGCAAACATACAGACCTCAGTAATCAACCATACAACAGGTCAGTGGCAGTGCATTTATTTGCAAATGGTGGCTATGATCAATAATCAATCAATTGCGATCAATGTAACACAACGCACAGTGACGAATAAAAAGGTGACACCCGCACCCCGTACCTAAAATCTCTCCCATGTTTGCCACCCTATTGGACGTGTTCGGAAGACCAACACTCTCTGGTGCGTTTTTACTGGCCGGTGGTCAGTGCGACGTCTGATATCACACCTCTGCCGAGTATCGGTCGTCCCATCGACCTGCGACCGCGTGGAGTCGTCGAGTACCCGTCCAGCCCCTCACCGCCGCACTCCGCCGGGGCGGGCCACCACGCGCAGAAGGACCTCAGGCCATACATACAACAGCGACTGTCAAGGACGACCGGAGCAGTGTCTACACGGCTGTCCAGAGTGGTCGAACAGGTGGAAATGTAAGCTAGGATGTGGTGCACTGGAGCATGGAATACGTGTCGCATGGAATCGTCTCTCGAGAGGAATTTCTTAGCGTCACAGATGCAGCGATCTCGGACAGTTTTCTCTCCACAGCCACCTCATACTCACGGCCTTTCTTGCAATGGGCAATTAACTATTGGGTATTGAGCTCTCATGTCGGTATTTTTTTCCAAATATTTTCAATTGAGCTACCATCCACATCATCGCACGAGATATCAGTGCGCCCCCCCCCCCCCTCCCCCATCCAGCACCTTTCTCAGCACGCCACTGCCAGTCGGCGACACTCTGACGCTTTGGTGTGACCTTCCCGATCACAAGTGGATGCATTTACGTCTCTTGCATCTCATTTGCATGGATTGGACGCGTATCGGTCAGGTGCACCGCCGCACTTCAGAGCCGTGAAAAAGGGACCTCAGAGGGCCAACCGACTGACGCCACTCTAGCTGGATGGTGCTGAAGGCGCCCAGCTGTTTAACCTTCGTCCCAGTGGGGGGGGGGGCATATGTTACCACCCTGTCGCGTTTTTTGCGTATAAATAAAAACGGCGGCGCGTAGCGCCGCGTCGCTTGGCATAGCTTTTTGTACATCAATTTTGGACAATGTGTGAAATTTTTGACCCCAGGTCAGGTCACCAGGTCAAGTTAACTGACCAGGCCTAAAAAAAGTTTGCAATCATGTCCAGCCTGCAGTGTTTGTCAGAAAGGTTTTAAACTTGGTGGATTGCATGATGTTATAGGCACCTACAATTTGTATATCTCGGATTTTTTATATCCGTGACCTAAGGTCAGGTCAGTGGCGTGACCTTACCATTATAAGTCAATGGAGAAAAATGAAAATGCCTCTAGATCCGTGTGTACGCATAGGAACAGTCCAGATATTTCAGAATCACAATGATTTGGACCACCCGTGACGACCAAGGTGTCTTTTTTGCTGATAGCCTCTAGAAAGGTCATCCGAGGTCATTTGAGGCTACAAACATATTTTTGCCAATAACTCTCGATTGGAAAGAGATGGGACGCTGGGGATGGCCTCATTGTGTTTGTCTTGTTGAGACGCATCGAATGATATGCAACATGACCTTTTCCGGTCAGGTCATGACCTTGACCTGAGGTCAAATTTTCAAGTTGACCTTTCAAGGTCAAATTATAGTTCATTCGACGCGTCTCGTCGAGAGGAACACGATTCTGGCCATAGAAATGTCGTAGCTTTTTCTAGTCAAAAGTTATTGTCGAAAAACACTTTGCGAAAAAGCAGCTATTTTTTGAGTTTTTGCCCTCTGTAGGCTAAACTGTTGACCTGAGGTCAATTTGGATGATAACCTTATCAAAAGAAGAGTTCAAAAGCTATCGATTGCTTTTCAATTCGCTTTTCTAGCTATCATAGTTCCTGAGATAAATGCATGTTTTCTGAAAAATATAATGACATTTGGCAAATTTTGACCTTTGATGACATCCAGTGACCCCAATATTGCTCCAAGATGAAAAATGACCGAAATACTTTCAAACGTACGCATTTAGAGCTATCGACTGCTTTTTACCGCGTCTTTCTAGCCCTCTTATTTTTGGGTTAGAGGTGGGTGGTAACATGGATGCGGGCATATCTCTTGTCCTTAGAATCCCTGGCCAGGATGATGCCATTTTTGGTGTGGTAGTTGATGACATGACCAAGGTCATTCCCGGTCTGACCTTGGTCGAGCGTGGAAGTGTCTCCTCGTGGCGATTGTGACGCGTAGATTCGATTCGATTTTTTGGGTGTAGTTGATAGTTTACCAGTTTTTGCTTTTCATTTTTGTCCTTTTTTGCTTTTTCTGGTAATTTCTTTGTGTCTTTTTTGATTTTGTGATTGATTTTGGGGTTCAGCGAGGGAGATGGAGGAGATTAAAGCTATTGTAGCTGAGGCCGTGAGTAGGGAGATGGAGGGTGTCAAAAAAGAGTTAGCTCAGCTCAAGGTAGAGAATGAAAACCTGAAAAAAGAAAATTCTGAGCTTCACAAGGCTGTCAAAAAATTAGAGGACACCATTGATGAGGTAGAGCAGTACTCCAGGAAATCGTGTTTGATTCTGAGTGGGGAGGGAGTCCCAGAGCCAAAGAAAGATGAATCCACTGACGAGACTAGGGCCATGGCGATCAAAGTTATCAAGGAAAAGTTAAAGGTGGACATGAAGGGAGAAGTGGTGGCTTGTCACCGCCTGAGAAACAAGAAGAGGGTGGTAGTGAAATTCCAGGACATGGATGATAGGAACAAAGTGTACCAGGCTAAATTCAACCAAACAGAGGCTGCAGGGGTCATCATTCATGAGAACTTGACTGACAGGCGTGCCAAACAGGTGAAAATTCTTTCAGACATGAAGCGAAACAATGATCATGTCATCAACTACCACACCAAAAATGGCATCATCCTGGCCAGGGATTCTAAGGACAAGAGATATGCCCGCATCCAGCCTTCCTTCACCAGGGAAGAAATCATCCAGGCAATGCGTGATGCCGATGCCCTCTCCTATACTGGTGCCCGTGGAAACTCTTCCCAGGGCAGATTCCTGATTTCCCAAACCTTTGAACGGATCCCAGCAGGCAATGTCCTCAACAAAACAGAGAGCCTGGAAAGTCTGGTGGTAGAAAGAAACAAGAAGGCTGCTGGTCCCATGACTCGTCAGGCTGCCCTAAAGAAGTAAGTGTGGAAAAAAATAGAATTATATGTCACCTGACGTCATATGATTTACTGAAATAATTTCAATATTGCTTATAGCTCAACATAATAAATTTCTTTGAACATAGGGTTGCTGTGGCTCGGCGCTGCCTCTCTGGGCTTCTCCTCCCAATTAGCTTTCACATCCTCACTTGTCTGGTTTGTTGACCTCTTAGTCAATCCTTGTCATCCCTCAAATCTTTGAAGTAAATTTAAACACATTCATACCTTACAAAATGGTTACAAACAAATGTACCTACCTACTACGGGATGTGAGTGTAAAGTTAAAAGTAACACATTACAAATAAGTGATGAAATGTATGGTGCATTGACTGCTGCTGTGTATGTGCAGTACAGTTGGTCAATTGTGTTGTTCACGTACAATGCAATTGAATGGGGAGATGCATATGTACAATTCAAGGTACATATGCATCTCTTACTGTTGCACATAATGCACTTGCACAATTACACACCTTACCAGCATAATGCAGCACTGCTGTGACAATGCTGCATAGGTTGCAGCAACACCAATAATATCTCAAATTTTGTTGAAGATTTCCCCCCTCCCCGGGTGGCTGGCAGATTGCTTGGCTCATGGCTGAATCATGGATGAGGTAGTGTGGCCTGGACTGAGTGTGAGTGGTTAGCCTTCAGGCTTTGTGTGAGTGTGCGCCTTGCCTGGAAACAGGCTGTTTTATATGTGTGTATGCCCTCCCCATGCCTGGAGACAGGCAGTTTTATCTGTATATATGTGATCCCTGTTTGGAGACAGGATGTTTTAATGAGTGAATGAGCATGGCAACATGCCTCAATCCAGCAAACGGATTGGTTTTACAGTATGTGTGGGCGCTATGTGTGATTGTAAAATGAGTCAGTTCAGTCCTTTGCTACTTGGCCTCTGCTGTTATATCAGCTGAGCTGATGCTTCTGACAAGCATATAGCCTGGTTTTGGGGGCAAATCTTCACAGAATACATCTATAATACAAAAGTAAATAATAATAATAATAAAAACAAGATGCTCCCATACAGCCAGCATCCAGAAAAACTGCATTACTGAACATGAACATAACACTATTCTAGTTACATACTCAGCTGATAAATTAAGCAAACATGTACTTATCAAACCTCGTGTTCCTCTCCTCATATGCTACCTAGTCATTTTCATCCTTCTTTGGGAGGATTCAGCCTTGTTGGTGGGGCCGGGCCACAGCACCCCAGCGACATCTATTAAAGATACTTATCCTTCACTTCAACTAAATGATTCTAGATGGCGCCCTGATTATTATCATTGTGTTAGAGAATATACAGTGATAGGTGTTTGCCTCTAATTAAAATATAAAAAATGATACAATAGTAGGGTTTCTTTGCCTGCTGCCATACTTTCGAAGGCTTTTTTTTCTCTCTCTCTCCCTCTCTCTCTCTCTCTCTCTCTCTCTCTCTCTCTCTCTCTCTGAACCTGATTCCATGTGATTTGAAACCCTTTACTCTATCTTCATTGCTCTTAGTGTTATGATAGACATTCCACTAAACAAAACTTTAGATCCTTTTTCTCTTGATGAAAGCAATGACGAAACCAATGGCATATTTTCATATCGAAAGTATGAAGAAATAAGAACAAACTGTTCATTTGATATGCCTAGCAGTGTTTACAAAACTATAAACTGCAACTCAGACAAGCAGCTGAACATATTACATGTAAATGCACGATCTTTGGTCAATAAATTAGATGATCTCTGCAGCCTTCTTAATGACACCGCGATTACTTGGCATGTTATATCTATATCTGAAACATGGTTAACCAAAAATATTGAAAAGTGCTACAATTTGCCAGGCTACCAGGCTGCATTCTGTAGCAGATCAGCTGGTGCGGGTGGAGGCTCAGCAATCTACAGTCTGAGTTATCTGTCCCCAGAATGCCTAGACAGTCCTACATTCACTACGGCTGAGGTTATTTGCACAAAGATTAAAATTCAAAATACATGTCTCATCATATGTCAAATATATCGATCACCTAGTACTGACAAACATCAGTTCAATGAAGAACTTGAAAAACTACTCATTTGGCTTAACAATCTTAACAAGATCACTTTGATTACTGGTGACTTTAACTTTGATCTTTTCTCAATTGGATCCAATCCAGCTGTTCAAGCTTTTCTACATAACCAACTGTCTCATGGCTTTTTCCCTACCATTTCAAAAACAACACGCTCCTGCCACCCATCTCACACTCTTATCGACAACATCTTCTGCAATGATTTGACAAGGGTGGCACACTCGGGCATTATCCTAAGTGATCTATCCGATCACTTTCCTATCTATGCATCTCTAAATGTTCACATAAACACTGCTAAGGAGCAAATAAAATCGACAAATGAGCAACAGATATTTGATTATAGGAAGATTGATGAATTCAAATCCTATATATCAAATGAACTTAGAAATATTTATCAAGAAACTTGTACTAATACCATGGCAAACAAAATAATTGAAACATACAACAATGGCATAACAACCTTCTCTTACACAAAAAGATTCACCAGGAAAGACCATCCGAGGATGCCATGGATCTCTCCAGCTATTCTCACCTCTATTACCCAAAAAAACAAGTTGTTTAAAAATAAGCTAAAAAATCCTTCACATAATAATACAACTCAGTACAATCAATATCGGAACATTCTCACGCGCGTCATTAGGTCTGCCAAAAGATTGTATTACATTAATGAGTTCAATAAAAACTCTGGCAACTCCAAAGAAACATGGAAAACTATACAATCTTTGATAAACACTGGCAACAAAACTGATGATATTCCTTGTGAAGTTTCAGATGGCAATGACAAAACAGTAACTGATGATCAAAATATTGCAGAAACCTTCAACAAATTCTTTTCCGAGATAGGTGAAACGTTAAGGAAAAGGATACCACCCTCACCATTTGACCCACTGAGCGAAGTACCATTCGTGCATGAAGAAATGGATTTGACTCTCACAAATGAACAAGAACTTATCGATATAGTTAATAAACTGAAAAACGTCGGTGCTGGTATCGACAACATTAACTCTAAATTGTTTAAAGCTTCATACAAGGCCATACTAAATCCTTTACTTTACTTCTTGAACACCTGTTTAAGCAAAGCTGAATTTCCATCACCCCTAAAAGTGGCAATCATCAAACCAATATTTAAGGAGGGCGATAAAAAGCAAGTGGGTAATTATAGACCAATTAGCATTTTACCCTTTTTTTCAAAAATTCTTGAAAAACTAATATACCGAAGGCTCATTGAGCATCTTAACCGAAGCAACATAATTCACTGTAATCAATTTGGTTTTCAAAAAGGAAAGTCAACTTATATGCCGATTCTTCTTCTACAAGATATAATTACTAAAGCCTTTGAAGAGGGCAACTTTGCGCTCGGCTTATTTCTAGATGTAAGAAAAGCTTTTGATACGGTGCACATTGATTTGCTACTACAAAAACTACAAAGGTATGGTATAAGACACAAATCACAACAAATATTATCTTCATACTTGCAAGAAAGGAAGCAATGTGTGAAAATAAGAAAAGCATACTCATCTGTCAAAAATGTTACTATGGGAGTTCCGCAGGGATCGATCTTGGGTCCTCTGTTATTTATATTATATATAAATGATTTACCAAACATCAGTCCTGACGTAACTTGCCTCTCCTATGCAGATGACACTGCAATCATATTTAAAGATAAATGCATACATAGCCTACAAAGAACTGTAAATGAAGTTACTGAAAAAGTCAGTAACTGGTTTCATGCAAACTTTATTTCTCTAAACGGCACAAAAACTTTCACACAGCATTATGCAACTCAGTCTTCAGGGTTAACAGTAAATGTAGTACTTGATTCAACTGAAATTAAAGAGAAAGAGTTTATCAAATATTTAGGAGTCTTCATCGATAAGTCATTGAAGTTCACAAAACATATAGACTATACATCAAATATCGTTAGCAGGAACATCGGAATAATAGCAAGACTACGCTTCTATATTGATAAGAGAACGACCCTCCTTTTGTATAATGCCCTAATTCTTCCATATCTTAACTATTGCTGTATCGTATGGGGAAATAATTACCATGCTCAGTTAGAAAAACTCATCATATTACAAAAGAGAGCTGTCAGACTAATTGAACGAGTTTACCCACCGCAGAGCTCTGTGCCTATTTTCAAAAAATATAACTTATTAAGGATAACTGATATAGCGAGATCTCATATGCTTCTTGTTATGCACAAATTCATTAAAGAACAACTTCCAGAAACAATTAAGAACCTGTTTGATTTGAGTCCCGAAAACCATGCCGGCACGAGGCGTACCACTCACTTCAACCAGCCCTTCTCTAATCGCAACTACAGACTATTTACTATCAGATTTCTAGGTCCTAGATTGTGGAATAGCATTGTTGCACCTCTTTTCACAACTATTAATCATATTCCATCTTCAAAACAAATAATAAAGAAGGTGATACGCAGACACTTTGTTGATTCATACAACACTTAAGATAAATATGAACAATTAATGAACAATCAAAACAATAATAAGAATAATCAACCTCATAGCGACAAACATTATACCTACCTATATATTGTGTATAGCTATACTGTTCGTATATCGTTAGGGGTTTGTGTAAATATGTGCTATTTCCACGTTGTACTGTGCGTTGGAAATAGCACATATTACCCACTTTGGTTTGTGGGATGCATATGTGTCGTATGTGTATGTATGTGTGTATGTTTTGCATACATAATGCATATGCATATATGTACGCATGTGGTTGTTATACATGTACACAACATAACGATTCGTGTATACCTATTTTAAATACCAACTACAATACATCCTTGTGTGCCACCCTTCTCAATCAGTCTATTTCAATTTGCATATTTATCTTATGGTATCTACATGCATTACCTACATTGACATTTATACAACTTATTGTACCAATTCTCAGAATACTCTAGTCCGTGCTGTTTCCTGAGGTTCTGTCCGGCAACAAGCCTAGCTTAGCCGGACGGAGCCAAGGGTTTCGGCAATAAAAATGACCTTGCAAGAACATGACCAGGCATGCTTTTCCCCACCTGAGTATGAATGCGTATTGCGTTAATTACTAACACTGGTATAAATGATAGTTGCTGGTGTTGGTATAGTGGGCAGTCATTTTGCTTCACTCGGCAATGACTACTTTCCTCCTTTTTGGCGTACTTACTAACATTTTTTAGTAGTATTGCATGCGTTATATTTTATTTATATTTTCCACTTCTTAGCAGGGAGTGCCGCGACTTGATCAATTTATTATGTTACCTGGTGTTAAAGTAAGGTCTCTGTGCGTCGCCGGGACTGTGGGAGGGGGCACTCCTGGTTACCTGATCATGGGTAACGGACTATCTTAGAAAAAAAAAAAAAAAAACATATGCCCCCCCCCCCCCCACTAGGGCGAAGTTGGCTGAGACCGCCACTGGGGCGCGGGATGGAAAAGAGGAGGACACAAGGTAAGGGAGAATGGGTATCAACTGCTAACGCCAGTCTGCATGATCAGCTTCTGATTTTGGCTGGAGCGGAAGGCTCGACATAGGGGGTGACGTTAAAAAAAAAAATTCAGCGAATCTACACCTAAGCACATCCACAGTGCTTTTATGGATGCAAATTAACCCGCGACGGGCCGGTGCTCCGCGACTTCCGCGCCGGGCCGGGGGTCTGAACACCCCCCTCCCCCGTCTAACTCGGCTCCTGGGCCACGTAGCACTAGCGACACGCAGTAAGAGGCATTCGAAAAAGCGTAAAAAATAATGACGGAAACACTTCGGTCATTTTTTGGGTCAGGTCAAAGTTCAGGTCGCCAGAGGTCATCAAAGGTCAAATGTAGTCCATTTCACCAGTTTTGGAAACTGCCAACGGCTAACTCGGGAACCAATAGAGCTACAGCGCCGCAGAAAAGCGCATTCGATAGCCATTTTACAGACCTTTCTGACCAACGCTCTCAGATTTGACCTCAGGTCAACGGTTCAGCCTCCAGAGGGCAAAAACTGTAAAAATAACAGTTTTAACGAAAATGGTTTTTCGTCAATAACTTTTGACTCAAGAGAGCCACGACATTACTTTTGGCAGCATCGTGTTCCTCTCGTCGAGACGCTTCGAATGTACTATTTGTTGACCTTAAAAGGTCATTTTGAAAATTAGACCTCTGGTCAAGGTCACGACCTGACCGGAAAGGGTCATGTTGCATATCAGTCGATCCGCATCGTCGAGCTGAATACATCTGACGTGTTTTCATCGCTCTAGCATAGCAGGTCTTAATCAAAAGTTATAGCCAAAAAAACTGCTGGTGACCGTTCATGACCTGAGATGACCTCAGGGGCACACAGAGGGGTCACAGGCGCATTTTCCGATTCAGCGTGTCATGTTTACCTATGAACCGATGTTTGAGTGGGTTTTGAACATCATTCGTCCAAAAGAGGCGCATTTCAATTTTCTCCCATTGACTTATAATGGAGAGACCGCAAATTGACCTGACCTTAGGTCACCGATATCAAAATTCCGAGATTAACATTTTATAGATACTGTTACTCTTATGAATCGCTGAAAGTTTCAAGGCAATCGTTCACTCGGTGTAGCTATGACGAACATTCTAATTTTTTTTTCTGAGGTGAGGTCACTTGACATGACCTGGTGACCTGACCTTGAGCGACCTGGGTCTGAAATTTTCACAACATGTGCGGAAAAGATGCACGAACAGGTGTGCCAAAAACGGCGGCGCGGAGCGCCTCCGTTACCCATCGAGGCCCTATAAACCCATATAAGCCACTATAAACGGCGGCGCGGACTGGCTCCCGAGTGGTCGGCAGGGAAAGGGTGGATGGTCGCTGGTTAGCAGATTTTACTCTAATTCATACCCCTCTCCGGTACAAACCTATATCCGATCTGTTCTATGTATACTAAGCTGAGTGTAATTCAGAAGAACTCACAAGAGTAGCGCTCTGGCTTAGGACAGCACTGCCAGACCGGCATGGGTTTATCGGCATCGGTAACATTACAAAGGATGCATACTGCATAGGTATAACAGATACGAGATAACAGATACGAGTATGCCTATATCTCATACCTGACTCACTGCATAACCTGATACCACACTCGCACTAAGCCGAGGAGTTCACCTGCTGCTGATACCGTGCAAGGTGAACTGATAATGTCGAAGAATTATGGTCTGTGGAGTGGTGCTTCCCTAATCTGTTTGAGGAATACAGGGCCTTGTGTTTGCGTTCATGCATTTGATGAGAAGTGCGATTCGAAATTGGTGAGCTGTTTCAAATGTCCCTGAGGCTGGGGAGGCTTTGTGTTCACTGGCAAGCGCCCACATATAAAAATCACAAGGCCTATTTAAGAAATCAATTACCGTCTTCATGACTGCACGATTGCGCTCAAGTCCTCCTCCATTCCCCCCCCCCCCCAAAAAAAAACCGGAAAATCCACAAAGTCATCAGTGCCTCATAAACAATTATTCGCATAATATGTGGTTATTATGAAAAGACCGCTAGAATGTCATTACCCATTATATCGAATGATTCGAGTCAATGTGATGCCCTGCAACTTCATCCACACAGTTTTCATGGTGTGACGTGCTTTAGCGAGGAACATAGCGAGATTGAACTTTTCCTCGAAGAAGTAAAAACAATGCCAAAAGTTGATTTTTTTAAGTCGATTTTTTTGCCTTTCATGCCTCGAATGTCCATGCGGTGAGCTTTCGGCTACAAGCCTTCGTCAAACCAACAAAATGACACGATACTCTTAGAAATACATTTTCTTTGAATATTGTTAGCCGAATACCGATTATCATACAGTGCGGGGAAGTGTGTGACGTTGACATCTCAGACATTAAAACAATATCCATACCATTTATTTCATAAATACACACTGCACAAATGTACATTCAACGCAATAGTCTTGCCATTGCAGACAACGATCTACATTGGTGCGCTGAACATTGGCCTGACGTTGTTGTGCAAACAGTGGCCTTATGCGCCGGACACTGCGGCCTTACGTTGTTGCGCGAACAGGAGCCTTACGTTGGTGCGCCGGACAGCGGCTTTACGTTGTTGCGCCGGACAGTAGCCTTATGTTGTGGCGTCGTACAGCGGCCTTACGGTATTGCGCGAAGCAGCCTTCCGTTACGCCGGACAGCAGCCTTACGTTAGTGAGTCGGACAGCGTCCTTACGTTGGTGCGGAGGAAGACGGCCTTCGCGTCTTACGTTGTTGCGCTTTACAGCGGCCTCACCTGTGCGATGCCTCTGAGCGTGGACACCAGACCGTCCGCCAGGATCCAGAGCGGGTGACAACTCTGACTGCGGGACTCCAGAGCCTGGTCCAGACGGCGCATGTCGCCGAACAGGAGGGACACCGACGCCGCGTCCACCTGACGGAAAATCAGACAGAACCACACATCCCACAAATGACACCTCGGCGGCAATCAGCTGCCGGGATAGCCACGAGCATAAATCGTGCACTTATCCGTTTCTAACCCTGCGCGTACTTTTGTCACCTTTTTGTACTTTTTTGTCATACTAGCCGGTTAGGTATCCATCCGCTGCAAGCATTTGATAAGACCATTGTAAAAAAAGCAACAACTCTTAGCTCGCTCATGGGCGCAATACCTTAACCCGCGCCCCGCTGGGCTATTCAGCCATACGCGCCCTGCTGGGGGGGGGGGGGCAGATTCTGCCCCCCTATCTAACTTCCGAACCGATAGTCGTAGAAAGACGGGGAAAACGGCAATCGAAAGCTCTCAACAAGGCGGATCTTAAGAGCCCAATTTTTTTTGCTTAAGTAGGTCAGGGGTCAGGTCAAGATCAGGTCAAGGGTACAAAATGCAAGTTTCTACAGCATCGGCCTTGCACCGTAGTTGCCGAAGAATGGACTGAGGCAGATTGCCCAAAACGTGTTCTTAGACTACCAAGACAATATTCGTTGCATACAATGTCATTCAAAGGTCAAGGTCAAGGTCAAGGTCAGGTCAGGTCAGGTCAGGTCACCAAAAACAAAATATAGAAAAGGGCATGTGCGACACATGTTTTATGGGTCATTTTACTCATAGAATTCAATAGGCACACTCAATAAGTGATCTGGACCACCTCTGGACGAATTTCAGGTCGAGGTCAGGTCAAGGTCAGGTCAAGTGAGGTCAAATTTTGAAGTTGGTTGTTAACCCTATTAGTGGCAGGCTCCTGGCTACCCCTATTAGTGGCAGGGGGGGCTGTTTACGACCCCCCCTTGATATCTCGAGATCTAACGGGCCGATTTTCAAAATTCAAACGGCATTCGATTTCGCTCAACGTGATCTACATTTCTAAAAAATAAAAAATTAAAAAATGTCAATAGGGGGGTAGAGGGGGGTAAAAACGGGCAAATTGCAGATACATTTTAGACTGTTTATCACGGCCAGGTTTCTGAACCAATCTTAACGCAACTTTTGCTGATCGATAGAGAATGAACCAGGAATTCACATGGATCCTAAAAATATGCATTTTCAAAAATCATAGGCGGATACAGATCATTGAGATTGGGGGTACACAAAAAGTATAGTAAATAAGGTTTTTGTTGGTACTGTTTCTAAAAAGGGTGGTAATGGTCTTGTTATGTTACAATTTTCTTATGAGAGAACGACTACAATTGTATTGGTCATGCATAGGCGGTGTCAGGGCACCTATGTTGGGAGGTAAAACATAACCCCCCTTTTTGGACGCCTGGATCCGCCTATTATAGCAAAAACGTGTCAAAAGAGGATGCACAATAACTGTATATGTTATCACATGAAACCTTTCATTCACTGTTCGTAAAACTGGTGCAGCATCGTGATCTTCGCCCAAATGACTCGCTTCAAGAATAGGACCCCCCAATTCCCAGTGCTCTGGAGCCGCCCCTGGTAAAGTTATGAACTTGAAATTTTCAGGGAATGTGCCCAATTTAGTTTTAGGAAAAGTCAGAAAATTTCAGCATCGTAGCTTTAGCGGTTTCGGAGATATTCTCGAAAAACCTGAGGGGTGGATGAAAACAACCCCCCTGCCACTAATAGGGTTAAGGCCTAAAAAGGTGTCTATCTGATGCAGTTTTTCACGGCAAATCGAATGGTGCTATTTTTGTTCCCGTACGAGGTCTAGAACTTCCAAAGAAATCATTTTTCAAAATTTTTGTGTGTCGTGACGTCATAAAATTTTGAATAACTCCCACATTTTTGAACCGATTCTTCTAAAAATTGGTATGTAGGTGCACATAGACCAGTTCTCTGACAGATATTTCGGTTTTTTGATACACTCAAAATTTTGGATTTTATAATTATTTTCCCAAAAAAGTCAGTTAAAAAAAAAATGTGCCAAAATCCAAAATTTTTAAAAAACCGAGATAGCCATTTGATAGACAAAGTAGAATCGCGTATAATCTTTTTTGTTTCGTCTTGATTCCTTTACAAATGAAGATGTTAGCGGCGTTTGAAATTTTGCCGTTTTTGAGGCGAAAATGGCGAACATGACGTCACTAAAACGTCGATTTCTCAAAAATTTTCCGACGGATTTCGCTCAAATTTTCAGGGAATGTGTCAAATTAATGTATAATAAGGTACTGAAAGTTTGACGTTGCTGGCTTAACGCGTTTAGAAGTTATTGGCGAAAAACGGGAGGGGGGCAGATTCTGCCCCCCCCCCCCAGCGGGGCGCGGGTTAACTATAGCTGTCTGTAGGTATTTGTCGAAGTCAAATATATGCATGGTGTACAGTTGCATGTCCATGTGCGTGCGTGCTGTATGGTGCACGGCTCATACAGTGAGATTGCTCCGCGGCTCTTACATGCAGTATGCACCCTCGAACAAATCAACTTGCATGAATTACCTATTTATTAATGCCTATATTATCTATAACCTAAGCAAACAGCACTGAAGACGATGAAATAATGAATGAATCAACTTCTTTGTAGCTTTTAACCATATACTTTTTATTGGTTTTCAAGTTGTCCTTGTGTATGCAATGTGCATTTGCATTGTGAATCCGGACGCACGCATGCGAACGTCTGTGATCGTTCAACAGCGAATGGCTCGCTAAATCGCTCGGCTCCGTCGGTGGAGTGCAATCCAGTCATCCTATGACAAAGGCACCATGTGCATTGACGTGTTCAATTTTAGGTGATGACTAGCCAAGAAGCCAGTGTGTGTCCCCAATCGAAGCTGTATATTTCAGGACGAATCGCCCTTAGTGCATGGTAGGCAGTGATGTTGTTAACCCTCGCAGGCGCATAATACGGTCAAGACTCAAGCCAGTTCACAGGGAATGGGAAAGAATGGGAAATGAAGTGGCAAAGGCACGATTTTCAGCGGGCAGGTTGCGGGCAGAAATCAGCTTTTGCCGTAGGTAATGCCGATGATTTTGAAGAATGTATGAACGAGTGAGTTAGTAAGTGAGTTAGTTAGTATGTGACGAACATCACCCGTTTTCGTAACACTTGCCCTCCATTGCTTAACCAGATTGGGTTGATTGAATCCTACTTAAGTTATGAGTATTATTTATTATTTATTGAGGGGCGTTGCGTTAGCGTCGTTTCTTTCAGCTTCTCGTTTTTGTACGTTTGCTTGACCTCTATTTTTTCTTCTAGACCTCCTTTTCTCTGCGCAACGAGTGATGCTCCGTCACATTGTCATTATGATTTATCTTACCAAAAGCATTTTACATCATGCGAAGCTCAATATTAGGTATCAGATTCTTTCTCCCAGATGCCGCTGGTCACCGTATCAGCGCGAGGCTCACTCTCACCTTCATTGTCGAGGGTTCGGCGCTCGTAACGACGCTCGTGACCTCGCCGCACTACGCTCCTGCCCTCGGGCTGATTTAGAAACCGTCAGCGCGCCGCCGCCTCCTGTCTGACACCGTCTGACACCGACACCGACTGACACACCGACACCTCCGCAGCGCCGTGTCACACTGGATGGCTCGGCACCGACACCTGCTGCCCGACACTACCACTGTGTGATCCGGGTCGGTGTGAGGGGCGCCCCGGACTGACCCTGGCACCTGGACCGGGCCCCGACTGTCCAGCGGCGAGGGGCGCAGCTGCGCAGTGCGGCAGCACTGTCCTCACATCTCGGCTGGGTCTCGGCGGGCGGCGACTGGCGAGCTGGCGCGCCTGCCCAGCCGGGGTGGTGACAGCGGACAGGACCACCCCGCTCCCCTGTCCCCTCCCGGCAAGGCCCTATACCCCCTTACCGGCGCCTCTTTGGGGGTACAGCGACTTATCGACAGAGGTGCTGCT
The DNA here is from genome assembly GCF_019059575.1 of Amphibalanus amphitrite. Classification (NCBI taxonomy): domain Eukaryota; kingdom Metazoa; phylum Arthropoda; class Thecostraca; order Balanomorpha; family Balanidae; genus Amphibalanus; species Amphibalanus amphitrite. The sequence continues at coordinate 244,505 of NW_024882011.1, read as the reverse complement.
GAGAAATAGTTCTAGCCATATAGGCCTCTGTATACAGAGGTCCATGTTCTAGCTATAAAATATCGGTTATGGAAAATGAGCGCAGCACTGGCGTCCCGTTAGTTCTCGGAGTGGGTGACAGGTCAGCTTTTGTATGCATATTGCATATGCACATATGCCTATGCACAATCGTTAAATAATGATGTCTCTTGACTCTTTAAGAATTGGGTATCTCCGCCAGTGACGAGATGCCCGTAACATAAAATAATATCGTTAACCCGCGCCCCGTTGAGGTCTCGCAAGTTTCACGTCCTGCTGGGGGGGGGGGGGGGGCAAAAGGGCCCCCCGTCGTATCTCCGGAACCAATAGCCGGATCGGACAAATTCAAAAGGCATTCGAAAGAGCTCATCGAGATGCACAAGATAGGATATCGATGACCTTGATATTTGGCCTGTGACGTCACCAGGAGGTCAAACAAGGTCAAATCAGTCTAATTTACAATGACAAGAAGTCGGTCATAAAAATGAAATCCAACAAAATGAGTGGATATGATGCATATGATAGATCTGGCATGTGGATTGTCACCTGAGTGGATGATGACCTGTGACGTCACAACAGAGGTCAGCCTCGACCAATCAGAAAACACTTTCGTGAATCGTAAGGAAAGGCATGTTAAATTGTGAATATTCAAGTCTTTATGAAGACATGTCATATATATGCAACCACAGGAACCTCCTTGATCATTTTGTTTACCTATGACGTCACAGGAAGGTCAAATGAGGTCAAATTGTGCCGGTTTACAACGAAAAATAATTTTTACGTAAAAGTGACTTTACTCACGTAAAAGATCACATTCAGTCAGGAAGAGGTTAATGAGTATCATAAATATTACCTACTCCCTACTGATTTCAAGCACAAATACCAAAAACACCTATTGTGACGTCATAAGAACAGTCGCTACTTTTTCAGTCATTCAAATAGCTATATCTCTGGCAGTTTTAGATATATTTTGTTAATTTTTGGAATGTGTAGGCCCTCTGACTGTGACATATATTCCGATTTCTGAAAATTTCCTGAAACTTCGAAAATGTCTAAAGAAATATAAATATTGAGTTTGAATATCCCTAGATCTAGGGATTTTGATATTTTGGAAATTTCGAGATAGCCATGATGTTTGCTATGCTTTTTGATACACACGGTCCATTTTTTGAGTCACTTAACCCGCGCCCCGTAGGGGGGCCGAAACGGCCCCCCCCTGTCCTTTTCCGTCGATATCTCCTAAACGGCTGTAGATATCGCCACCAAACTTTCAGGACCCTTCCGGGCATTAATTTTACACATTGTGACCAAAAATGTTTCCACCGGCTATGATAGGTTGGACACAAATGACGTCAGAATGACGTCATGTTCTGTCATTTTCGACCGAAAAAAGGCCTTCGCGAGAAGACCTGTCAGGCCTACAGCTTTGAAGATACAGAAAAATGATCAAATATATAAGGTGTAGAATTGACAGGGCTACAAAACTGCTATCTCGGATTTTTGATTTTTTTTAGTTTTGACCCCCAAAATTTAAAAAAGCATTTTTTGGATATATTAGCCTAATTCATAAAAGTTTTTTGAGTTTCGAAAAAACGGAATATATGTGATAGTACCTACCGTCTTCTATCTACATACCAAATTTCAGTTCGATACCTCGTTTTTTGGCCAAGTTATAGCGAAAAAAAAAACTGTTCAAAAAAGATGACGTCAAATTTTCAAACTCAATTTTTGGCAATTCTAGACCTCGTAGAGCAAAACAAAGACCACCATTAGACTCCCCGTGACGAGCTGCATCGAATCGATACCTATTTTATGCAAAAATATCAACTTTGAAATTTGACCTAATTTGACCTGACCTTGACCTGACCTTCACCAAAACGTGACCTAGGCTGGCCCCAAAGGCTGCCTAACCCACATAATCGCATTTGTCATGTAAAATGGACCATAAAACATGTATCCACGACACTTCATATTGTGACCCCCGGTGACCTGACCTCGCTGTGACCTGACCTGGTATCAGTGACCTCAGATAGCAAAGTATGTGTTTGACGAACAATGTACCATCGATGGTTTTCAATAAATTACCAATTTACTCGATTTCACAACACATTTCTTGAAATGCCTGTGAACGGTGAAAATCCGACCTTTGACCTGACCTGTGACGTCATCGGTTTGACCTGGGTCAATGAAATTTGGTCACAAGGTAGTTTCCGGGTGGGGCTATCGAATGCCGTTTGAATTTTGAAAATCGGTCGGTAAATTTCCTAGATCTTAGGGGGGCCGAAACGCCCCCCCCCCCCCTCCCTCCGGGTGGTAGGGTCCGCCGATAGCCCTACGGGGTGCGGGTTAAATAAAACTCTGATTTTCTGCGATTTTTTTCCGTGAACAACTTTTTCGACGAAAAATCGCCGAACATGACCTCAGGTTGACCTCTATAGCTCGTGAACTAAGATGACCTGGGACCTAATTTTTCAGGAATTGTGTGAAATTGATGTCCGGAGATATACTGAAAGTTTCAAGTCGAAATTCGCCGCCGTTTTTGAGTTATCTGCAAATAACCACTGGGAGGGGGCCTTTTGCCCCCCCCCCCCCACCCCCACCGGGTCGCGGCCCGCGGGTTAAAGGCCTGTTGGTCCGGTCACAGATGCTTCCTGGTTCACTGCTGCGGGCCGGGCGCTATACATTAACCCTAACCCGCATTGGCCTTTTCACAGCATCTAACGGATTACGGGGGACCCCCTTCAGCCGTTTCGACCCTGATCGAGCTAGAGCTTCCCGGAAAAAGGAACGTATTGTCCGTGATGAGGGAAGCCGATACTACCTGATTATAAGGTCCTGGACCAATGCGTGACCTTCCGGGTCAGGTCAATGACCCAAAAGTCGGGAAAATCGGCACCTGTTAGAATTTGTAAAGTGAGACTGTTTCTTTTTGGTCCTAATTACTAATTTCATGAAGTTTTGATCAACGATGGTGTATTCATGCATTTGTGCTAGGTCGGGTCAGGTCAGGTCAGGTCAACCAGTAGGCGTTCTGCCAGCCATCCATAGTAGGTGTCAAGCACCACTGATGGCTTCGTAATATGTTACATAGGCATCAAAACTACTAATCAAATATTCAAATGAATGGTACCTATCAGGGGCCCGGGAACGATTTTCAAGTTGGGGGGGGGGGGCGAGCCTAAAATGCCTGACATGATGCATATGAAACAGTGGCGTAGCTAGGGGTTTAAGGGGACATGTACCCCCCTCCCCCCATCGGGTTCAAAGGGACCCTCGGATCCCATGGGCCATGCGGCGCCATTTGACCGCTTTGACCGCTGAGGGTTAACGATGGCCATATTTCGACTCAGAAGGGCCCCATGGGTTTGTTAGAGCACCTCACGGGCCCTAAATAGCCACACTAAGATCTCCATAGGCCCCACGCCGGCTTCTGAGGGTCTCTTGCGGCTTTTAAAGGCCCCTCGGTGGTCTCCAAAGGCCCGGGACTGGCCTCTGAGAGTTCTTACCGGCCTATGAGGGGCCAATTCTAGGGGCATTTCCCACCTGTGATGGTCCCACACTTATTTTTCAGAGGGTCCCATAACGGCAACTGTGGGGGCCCTCATCGGCGCCTATGAGGACCCACACCGGTGTCTCTGAGGGCTTCACACCTTTAACTCTGAGTGCCTACACCAGTGCCTATTAAAGCCTTATATCGGCGGCTCTGAGGACCCAGGCTGAGGCCAACACCTGCGCACCTCAAGGCCACCTACTGGTGACCTTTAAGGGCCCCACACCGGTGACTCTGAGGGCCCCACAGGCGTCTGACAGTACCATGCCGGTCTCTAAGGGCTCCACAGTTCTGCCGGCCTAAGGGCCCTTTGCCGGTCACTGAGAACCCCCTGCCGGCTTGTAGAGGGTTCGCGTCAGCAGCTCTAAAGACCCCACACCCGTCTGTAACGGCTCCACACCAGCGTCTATGAGGGCCCACAGCAACGCTTGTAAGGACCCTCATTGGCGCCTCTGACAGAATCACACTAGCACCTCCGAGCGCCCACACCGGTGCCTCTAAAGGCCCCTTACCGGCGGCTGGTTAGGGCCCTACGCCGGTGATTCTGACGGTGCCACCGATAACCGAAGGCACCACACAAACCCTTAGTGTCGCTGAGCTTTAATCCCATACCGGCCTTCCGAGGGCGCCACATCAGTGCACTCATTGCCCCACACCCCTCCCTCACACCCGGAGCGGGTAAACTGTGTTATACCTATAGCAACGATTTTACCACCGTTGTAGGTTATGTATTTCTCAAAGTTGACTCAAAATGATCCAGTATAAAATCTGGCCTGCCAAACTTATGGCCAAGGACAAGGTCAGGCCCAAACCAAAGCGGGATGACAATAGCAGATGTTGTCAAATCGGTACTGTATTAGCAGAAAGCATTCAGATGGCAAGGAAAATGCCGTGTGTCGATGTTTAGATGTATAAAGGAAACAAGAAGGAAAGAAGTCCGGAAAAAGGAGGAAAGATCCTATCTCGCTGCATCAATGTTGAGGGGGCGCCGCCCCCTCGGCTCTCAAGTTGGGGGGGGGGCAAGCGCCCCCGCTGCCCCCCCCCCTGTCCCCGGGTCTATGGTACCTATATTCGAAATCAGCTCAAAAACCTTTCCTGAAAATATGCAAAACATGCAAAAGAGAACCAATGTCATCTTAGGTCAATGACCTTGATCTGATCTTCATATGTGACCTTGATACCCACAATAATGCGTGTTACAATCATCATTTCACATATTGGAGCGTTTACAACCTCAAAAGACTGGAAGCGCACGCGGATAACATGCGCTGAGACATAGGTGTCGAATCGCGATTCAGCCTGACATGATCCCGAGAAACAGGTCACAGGCCAAAAGCCATTTGGGTCAGGGTCATGCACTTTTTAGGGTAGGTGTATGATTAATTGACTCGTGGGTGTTAAAAGTTTCGTCACGATCAGCCACTTTTTGCGCAAATTATTTACAAAAAAAAAACGATGAAGGGGCTCATTCGACCCCCCCCCCCCCCTATAACTGCGAGGGCTAGTTCGATATAAGTTTGTAAAAATACGTGTTGTGAAGTTATGAAAATATGACTGGGTTAATCAAGACGATGCCGGCGACTCTTTCCGTACCTAATGATACGGCTGTGTGTCCGACGAAACGTTGCGTCTGAGGTCTCCGACACAAGAGCAGCAAGGAACTTTGTATATGCTCACCATGTTGAACTGAAATGTTCACCCTACCGCCCATCCCAAGGCCAATGGTGTATCAGTGTATTGGGTGCTTCAGCTGCTAGTATGCGCGGTGACTGACTTGTTTGTTTGGTCTAGATAAGATATTGCACAACTCAACGCTCACACGACGAAAGCCAATGTCTATCCTCCATATCAAGACACTGACTCGGTCACATCGGTGACATTTATGCGGTCAGACGATGCCTCTGTAGAGGCATACACAAACAATATCAAAACATACTGATTGAATAGTCTTGCCAGCTGCCTCGGTGGAAAAGAGCGCTGAAGGAGTGAAGATTGATTTGGAACATAAACCGTCCCGTTAACCCGCGCCCTGGTGGGGTTTGTTTATAACGCGACCTGGTAGGGGGGAGGGGGGGGGCTATTCCCCCCTCGTATCTCCGAAGCTACTTGAGGGATCCGCAAAATTCAAACGGCGTTCGAAAGCCCTGTCAAATTTGTCGAGGGATGTCCGATTTCATTGACCTCGGGTCACCGATGACGTCACAGGTCAGGTCAAAGATGAAATGTTTTGCCGTTCACGGGTCTTCTAGGAAATGTGCTATAATGGGTATTGATTCGATGCAGCTCGTCATGGTGAGTCTAATAGTGGTCTTTGTTTTGCGGTAGGTGATATAGAATTGCAAAAATTGAGTTTGAAAATTGACGTCATCAATTTTGAAAAGTGTTTTAGCTATAACTTGGCAAAACAAAAGAGGTATCGATCTAGAATGTGGTATGTGAATAGGAGTTAATAGGCGCTAGTACATACATATATTTCGTTTTTTTTCGAAAATCGAAAAACTGTTGAGATTTTTCGGCAATTATATCCATTTTTCCATTTTTGAGGGTCAAAATCTAAAAATTTCGAAATTTAGAGATAATGGCTTAGTAACCCTGGCAATTCTACACCTTTTATGTATTAACCTTCGCCCTGGCAGGGCATTTTTCATAACGCGGCCTGGCGGGGGGGGGGGGTCGATGCGACTACCTTCGCGATTGGCTCCTATGGCACCTAAAAACACCAAATTTGGTAGGTATGTGTCTCCCCGGAATTTTCGCCCTGTGCAAATTTGGTTGCTCTAGGTCAATATTTAGGGTGGTTTTGGGAGGTATAAATGTAAGTATTTGGCTAAAACAGGTCAAAAGCTTTTCGCTTATTACTTTTGACCTAATTAACCCGCGCCCCACTGGGGTCTGCGTATAAACGCCCTACTGGGGGGGGGGGGGCTATTTATAGCCCCCCCCCCTCCTAACTCCGAAACTACTGGGCCGATCGTCAAAATTCAAACGGCGTCTGATAGCCCCGGAAAAACTGTAGAGCGAAACCTAATTTCATTGACCTCGAGGTCACCGATGACGTCACAGGTCAGGTCAAAGTAAAAACTATTAGCATTTTGGCTTGTTCACGTTTTGGGCTCTGGCCGCCGTATTACAAGTCAGATCAGGCTCATTTTTGGATCACACACTCGTGAACAGATGCTCTAGATACCCTGAGGGTACCAAACTTGTACTTTGATTTTCAGGTCAAGGTCAGGTCATCACAGGTCACGAAAATATTATATCATGAGTCGGTCACGTGACACATGTTTTATGGTCCATTTAGGTCTGGGATTTCGAATTTGATGTCGTCTGTGCCATTGGAGGTCATTTTGAGTCGAATTTAGCTTAGGTCAGGTCACTTTCAGGTCAAAAAAGGTCAAATTTTGAAGTTGAAATTTTTCAACAAAAAAGGTGTCTATTGGATGCAGTTTGAGCTCAGGAACACGATGGTGCTATCTATATTGGCGTACGATGTCAAATACGTGCTGAAAAATTGATTTGAAAAATTAATAATTGTGAATTTTTTGCAATAATGCGTAAAACTTGGCCATTTTTGAAGATATTTAGCTAAAACTTGCTAGAGTTAGTCATGATAATACGTTCTATCACATATATTCCGGTTTTTTCGAAAAGTCAAAAACTTTTTGGAAAAATGTAAAAATATAATTTTTGGATTTTATTTTATCAAATTTTCCAAATTTTCAAAATTTCGAAAATCCGAGATAGCAGTTTGATAGCGCAGTCTATTCTGAGTCCTCTCATGCAAATAAATTGGATCTAGCTTAAAAACTGAGCTCTTGGGAGCGATTGCCGTGGTTCAATGTTTTGCGTCGAAATCGGCCGAACATGACGTCACTCTGACGTCATTTCCGGCCGACCTATAGTATATACGAAGTTCAAATTTTGACACAAGGTGTCAAATTGATGCAGCCTAAGGTACTGAAAGTTTGGCGTCGATACGTCAAGCGCTTTGGAAGTTATTGCAGAAAAACGGGAGGGGGGCTATAAATAGCCCCCCCCCCCAGTGGGGCGCGGGTTAACAGAGCAAAAACAAAAGCACCAGTGAACTCAGCACGTCAAGACACGTCGAATGATATACTTTTTGCTTGTTAAAGTGTACTTAAAAAGTTCAGCACAACTTAAGTACAACTTAACGACGAGGCCCTTATCGCCCAAGGCCATCTATTATCGCCATTCCCCCGCAATCGAGGATGACCGCGCATCTCCGTTGTTTCATGCTTGACTGTGACTATACCTAAGGGTCAATGGCTATGGCCTGGTAAATGCTAGATATAGCGGGCCTTGTTAAGGCTTTATGGTTCTAATAGATATTTGTCATTTGTTGCTGAAGCTATAAGTCTCCGGGGTGCACATGTTGAATAGCAATCCCAAAGAGCAAAAAACACTGTTGCAAAACAGATATATTTACACAATAATACACTATCTATAGTTGTGAACAGGAATGCAAAATTACACAATCTATCCCTGTTTTTGTGCATACAAATTGCATATCCGTTCTTTCATACAAAAGAATGGCGGGTGAAAACTCGATAAACAAACAACATGCAAGTTGATTACAGTTATCGTAAACATACTGTGTTGCCCTATTGAATAAGTCAACGTGAATCACAATCGTACATTACCTTAACGACTAATAACAGCCGGCATACAACACTAAATGGGATTTTGGAGTCCATCCGAGTCAGGAGGTAACTTTGAAATGAGTAGCGGGACTGCTGATTTGCTACGAATTGGACACGAAGATAACGAATGCGCAATGAAGCATGTTTTTACGACTTAGTTGGTAAGCATTTTTGCAAAAAAAAAATGCAAATAGTATATGACGGAACAAATCAAAAGCATATCGCTTGTAGTCACGAATAAATTTTCAAGAAAAACTTAAAAAATCAATTCCTGGTAACGACTACACACAAAGGCTTAAGATGCCCGATCCCTAGATCTGAGACTGGCTGGTTTCTCCCAGCGTTATAATCACGCTCATGCCTACGATAATTTTACATATTACCATAGACCTCTGTACACCACAGAGGTCTATGATATTATGGTATCTATGGTGTACAGAGGTCTATGATATTACATTTTAGATGTTTCATGGTAGACATCTAGTTTAGGTACTTGCATCATGTTAAGAATTTTAAACGATTGAAGGGAAACAAATTACACCTTTTTGGTAGCAAATAAGACTTCGACAGGGAATACCTTAGCCCACTGTGGTTTGCGACAGCCGAAATTTAGCTGTTTTACTTCAGGAAGCCGATGGGAGGGGGGAATTTAGCAGTACACCGATTGGCAAGTTTCCGAGGGAGTTTAAACACATTTTATACGATGGATATTCATATACAGCAGACACCAGGACACCTCGTTCACAATCTCAAGCAATTCTACACAATTCACATGACCCCACATATCAGCATCGCAAAGACACAGCAAAGTCCACGTCAGAATGGACATCTTAGCGAGGAACCTCTCGCAGATATCGACACAAGTCACTCACATTTGCACACTACCTTTCCCAAACCCCAGAACCAAAGAACCCCCAACAAACCCAGCACACAGTTCGCATATATAAGTTGCATAGCGATGGTGATGGGCCGGCTCCGATGGCGCGGAGCCCGGCTACATGATATGGACCTGTCACACTGATGCCCTCGGGCAGCACACAGACACACACGCATACAAACGGTAACAATGGCGACACATATCACAGAGGGCAGGCGGCATAGTCGGTGAGCCCTGGTCTCCGTCGGCGCCAGCACAGAGCACCCGGCGACAGCGGGAACATACCGGCCAAGTGTTCAATCGAACATATCCAGATGCGCAACGAACTACAGCATATGGGGACAAGGGAATTTCTTCCCCTGTTATAGGTAGGTATACCAACCGAAAATATGACTTGCGCTTTCAACTAATGCTCATGTAAACGAAAGGACTACCTAGATGTTGTGACAGGTTGTGTACTCGGGTGGTAGCGCGTGTCAACTACCTGCTTTGTATAACAGCAGATTGCAATGAAAATATAAAAAGAGTGGAAATAGCAACAAAGTGTTCCACGCATAAAAAGGCCTCGTGTAAATATTGAGACCCTCATTGAAAAGCCAGTAAATAGCGGTCACCGGGCTGAAAAAAAATCAGCTGAACCAAACATGAATTCATTTACTCATTTGAGAACTCCGCTTATCTTGAGACGCATCCAATCGATCGTACAACTGCATATGTTCCATGTTCCATGTTCCACTAACTAGACACCAAGAGTTCAACGCACTATTCTCGCATTTCTGTCCCAGCTCATCACCGTCTCGTGCAGCAATATGTGCAGAGCCGAGCCCTACCGCCGCTAAAATGTGTCCACAGAACGTCACTGCACTAAGCTCAGAAAGCACGAGAACCTCACCAGTGCGAAAGGTTCATCAACGACGATGCTTCTTATGGTCTTTGAGCACAAAACGGTCCGCCAGCAACACTCAAGGATCCACCTTTCGACCGCTTGCCGGCAAGTCTTATTGACGACCCCGCACTCCTTCCGGATGGCATGGGGTGCACCTGTCTATTGCTCTCCACATGCCAAGTGCTGAGTCTGTGAGCGGACCGAGCGAGGCCCGCGCCGGTGGCTACGAGCCGCCGGTCGACTCATTGTCCTCGTCACTGTCCGTGATCTTCGACTTGGACTTGCGCAGCGTGCCGTCCATCTTGGTGTAGTTGGGCTTGGGGTCGTTGGTGGCCCGCGCGTGGTCCAGGCGGTCGTACTCGCCGTCTGTGGGAGAGGGAGAGGGAGAGGGCGAGGCAGAGTCAGGCACGATGGAGGACCTTGGCATCAGGACCCGACCCGAACCGGGAATTTACGAACACAGTGGTTAACACGACACTTTACACAGGATTGAAATTAGGCATTAAAAGAATATAGATTTACATCTTTGAACACATCACTAGACTAACTAGAAAACTGCAAAAACGGCAGGTATTAGTCACAAATGCACACTATAACACAAAATTAACTATTTACAACAGATCAGACGTAAGATCGAAATTGCAAAAGCCACAGGGCGAGCGGGGTGTCGTGCATCAATTAGCGGTGCTGTGGGCCGGTGCACCGCTGCGTGGCGGTCGGGAGGCGACAGCAGTGCTACCACGCACCGCCGACGGACGGCGTCCGCCACGGGAGCCGCACCTACCTGGGCTGAGGCCGGCGGCCTTCCCCTCCTGCCCGGAGAAGCTCCACTGCACATCCAGCTGGTCGGAGGAGCGCCGACGGGCGGCGGCCAGCAGCGGACTGCCCGCACCTGCGTGGACAGACAGGCGCCGCGCCGCTCTCACCTCCGACCTCTGAGCTGGGGTGTGACCGGACCCGGCAACGGACCCGGCACCGGACCCAGCACCGGACCCAGCACTGGACCCAGCACCGGACCCAGCACCGGACCCAGCACCGGGTGACCGGGTCCAGCACCCGACCCAGCACCGGACCCAGCACTGGACCCGGCACCAGACCCAGCACCGGACCCAGCACCGGGTGACCGGGTCCAGCACCGGACCCAGCACCGGACCCAGCACTGGACCCAGCACTGGACCCAGCACCAGACCCGATACCGCACCGCCAGCGGCCCTCCCCGCCACCGCTGCCACATACCGCCGTCACATACCGCAGGGGTACAGAGGATAAATATCGCGTCGGTAACACCGATCTGTCATGAATGTTTACCGTCTTGGCCGGCAGAGATGCATTTTGAACCACAACAGAACCACAGTGAAGAAAACCATTTAAACGCTTAGGACTTTATTCCTCATACTTATAGGGGGAGTCGATATTTTTTCCGAGACTTCCTTTACCTTATACCGTGAACTGCCAAAGTAATAACGAAAAATCAACGATATACCTATTTCGTTCTCGGGCGTGCCCTCCTACAGCAGCTCAGTGTATACTGTGTAGGTAAATATTGAGATTCAGTGGCATTACTGCATCTGAATTCCGAACTAGAGCATGAACAGCGCCGTCGAGGCGGCGGTAGCGGCGGTGGCGGCGGGCGAGGGGCTGTCGCTGGCCCACACTGGTTAGAGATGCCCGGACTGTGTGCTCCCACCACCACCAGGTGATGGGACAGGGAGCAGGATGGGACGGGGACAGGACGGACATGGTGACCCGCCCACTGCAAAGTTTGAAATGTCACGCCACACGGGACAGGATCGACAGGGCAGATGTATCACGGCACACATAGTAAAGAGAAGAAAACCATCAGGAAGGAGCAGCATGGCATCAACTGATGGAGGAATTGATTGGAATTTGAAGATCGTGGTAACGACCAAAAAAAGTTGACGATATTATTTGCGCCAATTACCTGCTATAGGTTGTCAGAAAGCGCATTGTGCTGGCCTGAGCCTCATTTCCGAAAACTGGTGCACTTATTGAACAATTTGTAGTTACTAAAGAGGTTGCAATGAATTTCTGACATCCAATCCTAATCTGCGTCACACCGACTCACAAGACATCAATGGATGGTGCCTGCCACCAGATGGAGACAGACCGAGATGGAAGTAAACAATAAAACCTCTTGAATTACCAATAACGTAAACATGACGCTAATGAGAGGCCCCAAAGGAAGGTAATGTGCTACATTCCTCGCGGAGACGAACGTAATTAATCGCGCACAGTGATACCACTTCAGGACATTTTACAAAACCTGCCCAAGCACAATGACAGCTCATCATTTCACCGATGGCCTGATGACGAAAAAGACAATGAAACACATCTAACTGATGGTGAGTGATTTTAGTGGCTCGTATAGCCCGTTAATTGAGCTTATGTGAGCAGGGGTCAGGCCGTCATTCGTCCCCGTACCAGGACGTGCACCCTGCGCAGAGCGGGAAACAGTCTCGAGTCGTGGGTATTATAGTTATTTTGTCGTTTTGAGCTGCTAGTAAAATACTTAATTAATGATGTCCTGCTTTCACTTGACCTATTTGTTCATCGGCATGCAATACAAAACTCATCCAGGTTAAAGCAATTCAGCGTCAGCAAACATGACACCATTCTAAAGAAGGCTAATATAAATGAACCCTTATCGATCGTATTAAAACAAGCCGTCCGTAGGCGGAACGAAAGCGATTTATCTCAAAGTGCAGCCGGTACGAGTTTCTCTCAGCAATCGATTCGACCACTTTGCCCCCGCTTCCTCGTCTGATATCCGTAAGGTGGTATCCTATGAACCTGGTACAGGCGGAGGTGGAAGCAGCCGAACGTCTCAATCACGATGAGGCCAAAATAGTTGGCCGAGATCTCTCCTCTACATACCGTTACGTGAGAGGCGCCAAATGTGCCAGGCACGGGCGGCAGACAGGGCCGACAGTAAGATGCACGCCTTATGTTATTGTTGGCCTCAATTCCGGGCCATGCCAGACAGACCGAACAGTGTCTGTCCGATAGGCCCACAAGTCCCGATAGAACGCTGTGGGCCGTTAGGGAAGGACCGTTTTAGACGCTATCTGCAATAACACCGTAGCTTCCAACCTTATCGACAGCAATCGCCTCAACAGCTCCTTGGTTGGTACTCGACATCGCTGAGCTGTCTCATTGTTACTGTTGGTAGGCAACTGAAATCGATTTCAAAAGAAATGACTCACTCGTCTGCAGAACAGTGTAAATGCACTCTTGATAGTTGATCTCTAACCTTCTCACGAAGCACTCAGGCTGTTGATGAAAATAGTGCTCTTTGAACAACATCTATGGATGTCTGTAACTCAATAAGCACTTATTGTCCCCTGGTATTGATTTGGCTTACCTTTTTGCTATCGGATTCATGAAACAATATTTTGTCTTGTACCTGTTTTGGGGCAGGTTTCGAGCGAAGTTTTTTGCGAGACTAAGCGAGTGATTGCCTAAATAGTAAAATTTAATTCGCTCACATCAAAACTAGCTAACCTATCCTAGTGTTAAGCCTTTCCACGGTCCACAAAAGTTCTCCCGTCGCAGAACGGTCCTCAGTCTCTGTCATTGTCAGTCTCCCCAGGCACGTTATCTCGTCCGCCTTTGTTACCGTCCCGTCCCCGTACCGGCGCGGTCCGTCACGTGCTGACTGTCCCGTTAGACAGGGAGATGATCCGCCCCGAGTCTGTCCCGTCTCGATCGGTCACCATCGGGGACGTCGCGGCTAGTAGGCAGATTAAGAAGAAGCGTCGTGGTGGCGACCGGAGAAACGATGGAACTTTGTACTCGAGAAATAAAAAAACAGCTACCTTCTGAAGATTTTTCTAGCGTGTTTCTTGGGTTTTGAGTAATTTGTTTTCATAAAACGTATTGTTAACGAATGCAACGGTGTAACTTCCTTAAAATACACATCGCAAACAGCAAGGCGACGCACATTGACCATCATAAATGTTCAACTGTCAGGCACACGAGTTCCATCGTCTCAGTTCGGTCCGACCACACGGTCACGGACGCTCTGCGCAACGGAGTAAGGACAGAGGAAGACGGAGCGGTTCACCATGCCAGCACTCCCAACCACCAGTCTGGTAGTTAGTGAACACAGCAGCTAAAACGGGTCTGTCATTAGTGAACACAGCAGCTGATAGAGCAGCGCTGCCAATAGCGAGCACAGTCATGCAGTTACTCGTCCTGCAGCCACGGGCGACAGCTCAGTAAGGGTCTGCGTGAGCGCTGGGTTCTAGGCCTCCACGCACCATGCCAGTAGGAGATCCGCACACCCGTGGGACTCGTCATATCAGAGGACGCATCTGGCCCGTGCAAAACGACCGCCAGTGGCGCATGCAGTTTACAGTGGCACTGCCGGTACCGCGGACCCACCTTCCTCTTTGAGAACCTTGATGCCCTTTATTTCGTCGTAGACGTGCTCCATGTTGTTCTTGTTGTCCGCCTTCAGATCCTCGATGCTGTTGTAGATGTTGGGGTTGCCGCAGTCTGCGTCCTTCAGCTTCTTGGACAGTAGGCTCGAGTCATAGCCGACAGCTCCACCTAGGCCGTCAGAAAATTGGTCTGTTAGCAGCAACCGTGATAAGATGCAGCGTTCGTTAGGATAAGAACATTCAGGAAGTATTCGTACTAACATTGCGTAAAAAAAGTTTTGGCCGGTACTGACAGGCAGAAAATTGACACATCTGATGGGAAACCTAAAGATTAATAGCCTAAATACATCTTCCTATATCCAAGCTCCGAGTTCATCCGTAATAAAAAACACGGAACAAATAGTGCATGGACGCGTTTCGATTATTAAATCTTCATCAGCATGACATAATCACAGAGAAGACAAGATATACCTCATATATCAGGGGTCGGCAAATGGTGGGGCATGCCCCCTTTGGGGGTAATGGAGCCCCTCGGCGGGGGGTAATGGGGCATCTAAGAAAGCCTAATCTTATCTTAGAATTAATGGCTCCCTTGATGGGACAGACATCACGGCTGTTTGATCCCAGGGTTCAAAGATAAGTCTAGCTAGGTCGAACGCTAACCGTTGCCCTTCTATTGGCGTTTTCATAGCAGCTAACGTAAACGGGGATGGGCCGATTGGAACCCAGCCTCTCGGCATCTGAACTGGAACTTTGCGGCAGAAAAGCGAGCGTGCTACCCGTGACGATAGGAACTAGCTGCCACCCAATTTTAACCTTCGCACTTATAGGGAGATTATATTCGCACTTTTCCTCGTTTCTTTTTTACGAACAACTCGCGCAAAAAGCGACCGATCACGGCGAAATTTTAAGTATGAGTTGATCAATGTTATACATTGGAGCTGATTTCGAATTTTGCTACCATTTAAACATTTACGAAGTAATTTTGGTGCCTTCGTAACATGTTACGAAGCTCTCAGTGGTGGTTGATGCCTACTGCAAATACCCGGTAAGACGCCTATTAGTTGACCTGACCTAACCCGACGTCACCCGACCTGGCCTAAATGCACGAATACATCATCTGTGATCAAAACTTAGATAAGATTGGTGATCAGTACCCCGAAAAAAAACACAACAGCCTCACTTTACGAAGTTCTGATAGGTCTCGATTTTCCAGACTTTTTAGGTCGTTGACCTGACCTGGAAGGTCAACCAATGATCTAGGACCTTAAAATTGGGTAACATCGGCTTCCTCTCGTCACTGGCAGCACGCTCGTTTTTTCCGCGAAGCTCTAGCTTGATCAGGGGCCAAACGGCAATGGGGGTCCAACGATTCCCCCCCCCCCCCTTATACGTTCGCCGCTGGCAAACCCCAATACGGGCGAGGTTTAATCTCCTTGGCCATTGGGTGACTTAAGACTTTCAAGAGGTCAATGACAATTGTGGAGAAGATCGGGACCTGCTGTAACTTCTAGAATTGAGATTTTATGACCTACCATGATCTCAAGAAACAACTAACAAGTCAACGGTTAGGTATTTGTGTCATTATATGAAATGTTTTATGGCAAATAAAAAAAGATCGGTTTGAGGGTAAAATTTTGTCGTGATCCGACGCTTTTTACATCATAATAACCGAAATGTCCCAAGTGTCACGGATAGTTATGGCATTTGAGTAAACTTGGTTGAGTATGCAATGCGGTCTGGTAGATGGGGGTAATGGCTCTGCCTGGCGCCCGAAAAGGGGGCACGGTCCCTGAGGACCTGCCGACCACTGTCATATATCTTATATCTTAAGATATATCTTGTTTTCTCTGTGATTATGTCATGCTGATGAAGATTTAATAATCGAAACGCGTCCATGCACTATTTGTTCCGTGTTTTTCTACTTGTCTCTATCAACATACATTTATTTATCCATAATGTGGGCGAATGACCACGGAACACACAAAGCACACAAAGCTGCATCACAACTATGACCAAGAAAGCCGGCAATGCGGAGCATCGTGCCTTTTTGACGGTATCGTCAAAAAACTGGGCAACAATAAACAAAAATATTCGCAAATACTCAGAAACACAGTTGCTATCCTGTATGTACAATAGGCTCACAATGTGCCGAGTGACAAGCAAAGTTGGCCTTCGTAGCTTATTTCGATAGCTCTTTACCAAGAAAATATAGGACAACAAGCAGCACGAAAAGCCAAGAAGCAACTGCTCCCCTTGTGACACAAAAAGCGACATTGGAGGCCACTACTTATCTTCCACGCACATTTAACAGCCATCACAAAAACAGCATAGAACACATAAAACACAGGATAGAACACAAAAACTGTATGATATCTGTGATGGAAAGAATGTAGTCACAAAAAGCCTCAATAAACTCTGAATACACATGAAAAAATAAAATACATAAGATCACTGTAATAGAGCATAAACGACTTGAAAAGGGCCGGGGTGCATGTGCTCTAGGAAGATCACAAAGCTAAGTGACATATACTGTATAAAGTCACTGTGAACATTTACCGGCGGGTTGGTAGTGCCACCTATACCGTCTACCTCTGGGTAAAAGCGCTGTAAAAGAACCCACAAGTCCCTATCAAAAGGGAGAACCCATTCATATGATCTGGCTCAGTATTGGACAAGAAATGCTGAGAAATACAAAACACACAAAAAAGTTAACGGCTAGTGCAAATATATAAGCGAGACGATTATAATCTACAAAAAAGACATGTCTGTAGTATACATCCATCAGACATCAATAACACCAACCGGCACATTCTACACACACTACTCTCTGTCCTTTCAAGAAGACCCCTGCGACCCTCGCACCTCTCGGGGTCACCAGGAACCCCTCCCCCCCACCTCCCCCCAGACTCACCCTCCTCCTCATCCAGAGCCAGCTGTTTGACATTGGTGGCGCCGCCCAGGTCGTTCTTCTGCACGGGGATGTTGGGCGGCAGCGGCAGCGGGTCCTGACGCGCCTTCTCCGGGTACGCGTACACAGGGTTGTCGAAGTGGTGTGGGTCTGACGGAGAGGCAGGAGGGTGTGTCAAAAACTGACAGAGGATGTGTTGCTAACAACGGAGACGGAAGTAGGCTGACGAGAAGCGGTCAACAATATGTAGTACATAGTTAGTACGCAAAAGGTGCTATCGTATCGTGAAATTTACTTTCATCGCGACTGCTTGCGACGTAGGTTTCCTACCAAAATTTAGTAGACTAGCGATGCAGCTGCTTCTGCTACACAGGACATTAACAGCTGAAAGCTGCCAAAGTCAGCACAAAGCCATCAACGAGGTAGCAATCGCCTCATTTCACAAACCCCATGTAGACGATTCCAGACCTATGCCCTATGTCTGATCCATCCCCTCCCTCCTCCACTGCGACCCGCTCTCTCACCTGTGCGCTCCTTGGCCTCGGGGAAGTACTGCACCACCTGGTGCAGCTCCTTCTTGAGTCGGTAGAGCCGGCGCCGGTAGTAGACAATCACCAGCACCACCACGACCACCACCAGCAGCAGCACCGACACCACTATGGCCGTGACGCCGGCCGAGCCGGGACCCTCGCGCGCCGACTCGGTCAGGCTGGCCCGGATCGGGATATCGCAGTTCTCACCTGGAGGGAAACAGAGGCGAGCGTTAGATGGGTCAGGTTAGGTTAAACCACGGGGTCTGCGATACAAGGTTATGGAAACAGCAATAAACAAATATGAGAATCATTGATCAACAGAACTTACAACTACCCAACTCAACAGGCTTTTAAACCTCCGAAAAAGTATTTGGACATGAGCTTTTCATAGAAATATGACCCCTCCTCCGTCCTCACCGGTATGTCCGTATCTGCAGATGCAGCCCTCGGCCGGGTGGCACATGAAGTTGTTGGACTTGCAGTTGCAGGAGTTCATACACTGGTTGCCGTAATAGCCCTCGGGGCAGATTTCCTCACAGCGATTCCCGGTCCAGCCCAGCGGACACCTGAGGGCGTCGAGTAGTGTCGTCGTTAGGGGAAATGACGATAAGTCGAAAAGAGTTGGTTTCGTGTTCGTTACAATACGAGTAGTTGTAAGTTTTGATGTCTGCTGGCAGAGGTGATACAATCATCTACTGATTAATCTGCCCAGTCTGTTGGACGTAGCATACGGTCAACACGTGGCACGTGGCACGTACCCGCAGGCTCCATCGAGCGGCCGGCACGTGGCGCCGTTCAGACAGTCGCACGTCTGAGCGCAGTTCATGCCGTACGTGTTGGCTGGACAATGCTCGCTGCAACGCTCGCCCGTCCACCCCGGGTAGCACAGACATTCTCCTGCGGGAAGATGGAAAAACAGATGTAGAAATCACATCTGACGTTTCATTACACTAAGGCATGATTTGCCAGAAAAATAGGCATATCAACTGATGATTTCAAATACTTAGGGTAATATTTGGCCTATTCAACTCCTGTTCTTCAATTACAACTCAATAGTTTGGTTTATATTGGAAAGTTTATCCAGGTATCAAAACAGAATGTTCCGATTAAAATTAACCACATGACTGACACCGACCCCGTGATGTAAACGGATCTCCCAGTCGGACACCGGACCGACCTGTGACGGCGTTACACTCTCCGACCCCAGACCGACCTGTGACGGCGTTACACTCTCCGTGCTCGGCGCAGTCGCACGTCTTGCGACACATGAGGCCGTACGTGTTCTTGGGACATGCCTCCGAGCAGAGGGCCCCAGCGTAGCCGGGCGCGCACGGGCACTGGCCGGTCACGTGGTCACAGGTGCCGTTACCTGTGGCAGGGCACACGGCGTGTCACAAACGTCACGTCATGTGAGGAGAGCTCGTGTAAGATGTCGTGACGGTGGAAGTCAGAAGTTGCGACTTTGTCGGGGGCCTGATCGAACTAGAAGATCGGCAGAGTCAGAAGAAAGAACAGATTTGCGCGTGAAATGACATTCAATTCTACTCAACATCATAAACAATTCAACACGGGTTGCAGCCATGCTCCATCCGACTACGACAGAAAGATGTCTCCAGTTCATCTCATTAAACTGTCGTAAATTTGCCCCGACTTTATGACTTTCTAAGCAGTAACATTTACTGTAGAGCACTCGTAAGGTAACGATAGTGGAATAGCTAGTTAGATACGAAAGTCGGGCATACCCGAAGAATAATGCTCAATGATCAATCAAACCAAACAGATCCACAGAGACGACCCAGGACCAGCTGTCAAAGCCCGTCCACAGGACTAGGAAAGCCACAAGCTCCATCAAGCAGCAACCAAAACAATAACCATCGATGTAGTCACGCTGTCACGGTCAAAAGAAAGAGTTAAATGAAGTAAAGAGGAAAAAAGTACAGACAACGTAAAAAGTACAACCAATCACCGTCAAATTTCTAAATTATTGGCGTTCTGCTGGGAACAGCGATGAGCGAGCGCCTCTCTAAAAATCTCCAAGCACCACTTTATAGTAATGTGGGGATATACGAGAATCAAACAAGACCAACCGAAGCAGAACCAAACACTAAAAACTAAACATACCGGACAAAAACTACCAACATAGCTAGCGAGCCAGATAGCCCCCAACCGAGAAAAAGAGAACAAAGACCGCAACACTCATGGCGCATGGCATGATATAAACTACCACTTAAACCGGGGACAAAGCTCGACCTTGCGACAGATTAGCTGATGCATCACCACCGTTTATCTGCTGAGTAATGCACTCAGCAGCACCATGCACTACCGAGCGGTCCGTCTGTGATGTTGAGCAGATGAGAGGTGTCAGTGTCGCCTGCAAGTATCCGAGTGACGCGGCAGCACAGTCAAAGCTGGGGAGTTACATGTCACGGGGAGGGGGCAGCGGCAGGGGTTACAACTAACTACTTACCAATTACAGCTGCCACATGAAAAAGAACGAGACCATCCGTCAGCCACCAACACGTTACCAAGCAATAGGAATGATAAGTGAATATTTAACGGGTTTACGGAACATTGCTTATCTTTAGTTTGTACAGCCCTCTGCAAACTGCGTGGTAGGTATTATTTTTTCGACAAAACCGAGAATAGCGCGAATACTCTGCTATCGGTCGCTCAGAAATCGTAACAGCAAGACACGCGAGACTCCGCACCTTAGATTGGCATTATCATCGTATTCATTTTCCATCCATGGGCAACAAAACCCAAAAGTTTATATTTGCCCTCAAAACAAACTTTTGCATTTTGTTGCCACACAAGGCGCATCATTTGTTTAATGATAGACCCAATCGAAGGAGTGGAACATGGCGCATTTATTTGTAGTGAGTTCCGACCAAATGATAGCATAGCCTTTGAGCTATTATCAGTTTTGTCGAAAAAAAAGAATACCTACCACGCAGACTGCTGAGGGCTGTACTTTAGCTACATCATTCAGTTTCGCTAACGTGGTTGACAAACAGTCACACGAAGACACGACACTGTTCCCAACAAGCACACATTTTCGTTGGCACCGTCACCACCAACGCACCACCCTTGATGCGAAGCCCAGCCGGGTACCCAGCACATCGTATTATACAGTCAGTTACCGTTAGCGAATGGTTAGAAGCCCGCTTCGACCCAATGTCAAAACATTGAACAATGTGTAGAGTATCTCTCGATTTCTAATCCCCGCTAAAACTTCGCTGGAGCGCAGCATATTCTCACCGATGGGCCATCGTCGACTGGTGTACACTCGGGGGCAGATTGATGTTCTACAACTCTTTATCCACCGGGTTCCTATGGCTCAGCATTGGCAGCAGCCGCCTGGTACCGGTAGACTGTGCCGCTTCACTTACTTGTCAAGCGGCACAGCCTACCCACACCGTATGACACCGGTCTGGGTCGGTGGCTGGAAGGCGATGTGGGCCGCCTGTGACGTCAGCGTAGCGGTGAGGGCCGAGCCCGGAGGCATGGCTCTGGGCGGCGCAGCGCGGCGGCTGGCGAGGGCTGGGGAGTGAGGCGGGGTGGAAGCATGGGCCATCGCGCGGCTGGGCGAGCGTAGTTAACTTTCGCGTCTCCATTTGCCAATTATTCTACCTATCAATTGCGCTGAAGCATTTGTTAAAATGTCCTATGCCCAAGACAGAGCCATTTACTTGCTATGCGTATTACGAAGCACTTAAGCGTGGCAATGGGACAGCCGATATAACTTATGTCACACGTGCATCGAGGTGCGGAGCTATATTTTGTATAACATGTTAGTATTAAGGCCTTGATTGAGCAGATTGGTGTCTATTGTTTCGCACGGCAATCGTCTAGAGACGTGGGAACTAGGTTGGAGAAGCCCGGTTCGAACCTTCCCAGGTGCGCGACTTATTTGCTCCTAGTTGGAACGGTTTGCTATTGGTGGCTGCGATCACATATTAGAGGAACAGTAACATTTGCTTGAAGTTGGGACGTTGGCTGCCGTGCTATCCAAAAACCGCAGTTCCCACGTCTCTGGACGATTGCTGTGCGAAATAATAGACACCAGTGAGCTCAATCAAGGCCTTAATACACCTTTTTGCGTTAGCCTTTGACCATTGGGCAAAACATTTGTACACATTCGCCATATAGGTGGCGCTACAAATGGTCGGTTGGTCACAAAGAATCACCATTGTGCAAAACTATTCGGCGATCTTCCCGTATAACTCGACATTGGACAAATGGTTCAACATTGTGCAAAACAAATCGTCAATGGTCGAAACTATTCGTCATATGCCGAGCGAGCTCGCTCAATGCCGAATTCTGGCGAAGTGTTAAACTGTTTTGCGGATCGCTCATTTCAGTGTTCAATCTGTTTTGCTGAATGGCTGAAATGAAACACACCACGCCGGAATAGTTGTGCTCAATGCCGATTGTCGAAATGGCTCCTCAAACAGTTATGGCGAATGGTTGAATTCAAATGCAAAAAGGTGTAGTATACTTATCTGTTATAAACAATGCAGCTCCGCAACTTGATGCACGTGTGATATAAATTCTATCGGCTGTCCCAATGCCACGTTAAAGTGTGTCGTAATGCTCATGGCAAGTATGATGATAGGCGATGTCTTGGGCATAGGATATTTTAACAACTGCTTTAGCGCAATTGTTAGGCAGAATAATTACCGCCTTGAGACGCGAAAGGTAGGTAACTAGGTACACTTGCTCAGCCGCGCGATGGACCATGCTCCCACCCTCCCACCCCGCCTCACTCCCCAGCTTTCGCCAGCCGCCGCGCCGCGCCGACCCGAGCCATGCCTCCGGGCTCGGCCCTCACCGCTGCGCTGACGTCACAGGCGGCCCACCCGCCTTTCAGCCACCGACCCAGACCGGTGTCATACGGTGTGGGTAGGCTGTGCCGCTTGACAAGTAAGTGAAGCGGCACAGTCTACCGGTACCAGGCGGCTGCTGCCAATGCTGAGCCATAGGAACCCGGTGGAAAAAGAGTTGTAGAACATCAATCTGCCCCCGAGTGTACCTCCCCTTCCCCGTGGGTCCAGTCGGGACGGGCCTGTAGGGGTACACAGCACTTACTCTTCACTGTCACTTACCATGGGCGCATCCGGGGCAGGTTTATACGGGTACAAAGCGCTCCCCTCCCTCTTACTTGCCTTGAGCGCAATCGGTGCAGGTTTATAGGGGGTCATAGCGCTGACGTCTCCCCGACACTCACCGTGGGCGCAGTCGGGGCTCGTCTATAGGAATACACTGCGCCCTTCCCCGTCACTCACCGTGGGCGCAGTCGGGGCAGGTCTGCAGGCAGGCCAGGCCGAACCGGCCGTCCGGGCAGGGCTCGTTGCAGTCCGTGCCGCGGAAGCCCGGAGCACACGTGCACGCGCCCGACTTGGGGTCACAGGACGAGTTGTTCTTGCAGTGGCACACGTCCTTACACTCTGGCCCGTAGCGGCCTTCCTGACACTGAGTCTCACAGCGCACGCCTGGCAGAGAAGAGGACGGGTCAGGTCAGGCGAGGGAGATCAGATAGAGACGAGACAGAGCATTGCCAGTTTTACACACAACTATCACGAATAAGAACTTGCTGTATTTCTATGAAATTCGTTTAATAATGACGCAGTGTCACTCGCTCCTTCTTACAGCAGCTTGACCTAATCAATATTTCCTAATTTCCCCAAACTTCCTGGTAATCCACCCCACTACTTGCACCCCGTTTGGCACGCGCCCGATGTCCAATGTCTCACCCCGCCAGCCGGGGTTGCAGATGCAGCGACCGTTGACCGGGTCGCAGCCCTCGCTGTTCTCTTTGACGCATGGACAGCGCAGCTTGCAGCCGAGACCGGCGGTAAACTCGTCACACCTCTGGTCGCACAGTTCGCCCTTGTAGCCAGCAGCGCACGTACATGTTCCTGGTGGATGTGAGAGGGAGAGCGGGTCATTGGACGCGTCAATAGCACGAGCGGTGATCGGGTGACAGGGTACCGGTGCTTGGCTAGCTGTAAGAGCCCTTCAACTGGAAAGTTTACGAGCGCTTCTCCAGCAAGTGAAGGGCTCTCAAAAGCTGAAGATCAAACAAGTGAACACCCCTGTACCGTGAGGGGAATTGAGTGACATCGAAAGAGGCAGCAATGGATAAAAGAGCGAATTAAAAAAAAGCGACTGAGAACCTAAAGCAGGCATTCACATCTACTCGAAACAGAGCAGACTCCAACCAGAACCATTTAACCAACAAACGCATTACAGAACTCAACAGTCAACACCGTTCTGTCTATCTTCCGTACACATCGCGCCTCATGACCACCCTCCATTCCCATCAAGTGCCCCAGCGATCGACCCACCACCGGCCCAACTTCCACCCCTCTCGGCTCTCACCATTAACGGGGTCGCAGGCGGCGCCGGTCGCGCACTGGCAGGTGGTGTTGCAGCCGGGGCCGTACTTCCCGGCCGGGCAGGGGGCGCTGCAGCTGATACCGTGCCACCCGGCCGTGCACTGGCACCGGCCGTCCTCGTGGCTGCACGTGGCGTTATTGGCGCACGAGCACGTCAGCTGACAGCCGCGGCCGTACTTGCCGGGAGGACACTGGGTGCTGCAGTCTTCACCGATGTAACCTGAGGAGAGAAGAGCAGTCAGCAGGATCAATACTCACGTAACAACTTGGTACAATTGGTACAATTGGTACAATTATAGCAGGCTACTAACGAAGCCCGAGACATCCGTTCTATATGTATAATCTGCCCGGGTCAGCCCGTTACCACCGGAGTGCCTCAGTACCTGCGCTGCAGATGCACGTCCCATTGAACTGGTCGCAGAAGGCGCCGTTCTTGCAGTTGCAGATGCCCTGGCAGTCCTCTCCGTACTGGTAGGGCGGGCACGGCCGCTCGCACAGCCGGCCCGACCAGCCGGGCTTGCACTGACAGTCGCCCGTCCACGGGTGACATCTGAAGGAAACACGGGTGGGGTGAGGAGCAGACGACACCAACTGCAGACGAGATGACGCGCTGGGAGTCGGTCACGGTCTCCCAACTGCGTACCGGATGTTCGCCACTCACCCGGGATACGCTGCTACGGCTGGAGCTGGCGGAAGACGACCGCTGCCCTGCCTGCTCCGAGCCCGATAGCGTCGAGCACCTACTAACGGAGTGTCCCGCATACTCCCGCACCCGAGGCCGGCTCTGGGGTTTCACGCCAACACTCCGTGAAATCTTCCAGGAGCCGGCCAATAAAATCACGGAGTTTCTCCGAGGAGTGGGGCGCGCCGAACCCCCCGTCGACGTGCTCCCGCGTCGGGCCCCCTAGGGAGCCCGCAGCGTGACGTGCAAGAAGAGAGAGAGAGCAGACGACACCACTCGCTCTCTCCGTTCCTACAATGTCTTGGGAGTGAACAAAGACGAGGTTGCTTCAAGTGTGCTGCTAGCGGACACGAACGATCATCACAAGTCGCTCATCGCCACGGATACATTTTTAAATATACCCAAGTCCCAAGTACTGAGCGGCTGAATATTCTGAATTCCTAGGAAGGCAAACTTATACCTTTTCGAATCAGAATACCACATAAAACTCATTTCGGATATCGAATCGACAGGAAGCGCACACGTCTCCCCGGCGAGGCGCGGGCACTCACAGCTCTGTCTGGCTGGGCTCGCACGTGCAGACGGCGTGGCAGTTCTGTCCGTAGTGGTCCGGCTCGCAGGCCCGCTGCTCGCAGTTGGTGCCCTTCCAGCCGAGCTCGCACCGACAGCTACCGTCGGCGATGTTGCAGGTGGCGCCGTTCACGCAGGTGCAGTTGCCGACGCAGTCGACGCCCCAGGTGCCCAGCGGACACTGGTCCTGGCACTGAGGACAGAGGGGACAGCTCGTATATAAGGCGATGAATGTGTACAACACATCGCTTCACGGGAATGAACCGTTCTCTAAAATGCTCCCATAAACCAATTATCCAATATTCGTTTGTAATGTATGCTACAATGATCCTGCCGCGCGGCACAGTTTCGGGAAAGTTCTGCAAATCATTGACCACGAACGACACCAACGGTTGCGGTAATTTTACACGATTAAATCGTGCTGTCAGCGTTCGGTCAGCAGATTTTGCAGACCCGCTGACCACCGACATGACTGGTCAGCAGTCCTGCACTCCACGCCAGAGGTGGAGCGGTGTAGCCCACCTGAGTGCCGATGTAGCCGGCGGTACACTCGCAGACGCCCGTCACGTGATTGCAGGTAGCCGAGTTGTAGCAGGAGCAGCGGCGACTGCAGTCCTGGCCCCAGGTGCCGCGCGGACAGCGGTTACCGCACACGTCGCCCTGCCGGAGACAGAACGGACGTGACAGAGCCGCGGCAGGCAAAACACACACACACACACACACACACACACACACACACACACACACACACACACACACACACACACACACACACACACACACACAGAGACAGCGGTCACCGCACACATCCTTCTAACAACCACAGAATGGAGGACAGTCAATGGGGGCATCGAGCCGCAGAAGACAGACACACAAACAGACAGACGACACAGAGAGGGGCAGAGGTTACCGCAGACATCCCCTGACAAACTGCAGAGGCTTGAACGGTCAGCGGCAGAGCTGTATTTGTATTTGTATTTATACTGGAAACACCTGCAATGCATTGACAGCACAACATAACATGCCGCAGCTGCCAAACATATGACGAAGGGGGAACAAGAGAAGCAACAAGGAGAGCACGGGGTGAGACGGGCCGAGAGGACACCTCAGTTATTGACGCTCTGCTAGCGTCAAAGGGACTGGGGACTGCTCTGTCATAAAGTAACGTTTACGGAGAGAGGGAAATGATGTGGCTGCACTTCATACACTAATGATGTGCCAAGTTGATGACGGTTGGGGTTTGAGGAACTCCGTAACCATAAAGTTATATGGCTCCCATTGGTGTGTCCATAATGTGCCAGGAGTGAGTGTGTATAACACCAGGCGACTGTCTGGCAAGAGACGAGGAATAGGGGACACAGTGAGACTGAACGGGTCATATCTCTCCGCGCCTCTCCCAGCGCCTCACAGATCCGGAACTGAGACGATAGTACAGTCTCGCTGCGGAGGACAACACGGACGGAGCTGCGGACGCCATGGTATCCGGCTGTGTCCGTCTCCAGACCGACAGGCAGCTTCCGTCGGGAGCAGCGATGACGTCGAAACAACATCGGCCACATGACCCCGGCAGTGACCTCATGAACATGGGGCACCTTCCATCCTTCTCCCGTTGCGTGCGTCTTTGCACCAAACACTACCAGGCCACAGCCACCCATGCAGCTCGGAAACGCCTGCCACAGAGGGGAGCTGGTATGATGCAGAGCGTGGTCTGCACAGAGGCGGGACCCACAGCAGCTTCCTCCCTCGTATTGTCCGGGGAATTCATGGGCTTATCTCGCTCAGCTCACATTGGCGGACCGACTCGAGCACTCATAAAACTCCGGGAACAGACTGCCACGGGTACTCACCGCTCCGTATAACATCCTGCCACAAAGCAGCCCATCAGAGCGCTCGGAGGCCCGCCGGGGAGACCCAGCCGGACCCCTGGTCACCCGCCGCGCGGCGGGCCCCGGGGCCTGCACTCACCTCCCAGCCGGGTTGGCACCTGCAGCTGCCGTTCTCGGGGTCGCAGGTGCCGCCGTTCTGGCACTGGCACCGGTTGGCGCATTCGTCGCCATGTGTGCCCGGCGGACACTTGTCCAGACACAGCGGGCCCGTCCAGCCGGCGCGGCAGTCGCACGCGCCCGACACCGGGTCGCAGCGGCCGCCGTTGGCGCACTGACACGGCTCCGTGCAGCCCTGGCCGTACGTGTGCGGCGCGCACGGCGTCTGGCACGTGGCGCCGCGCCAGCCGGGCGCGCACGTGCAGCTGCCCGTCAGCGGGTCGCACGCGGCGCCGTTCATGCAGGCGCACTCGTTGGCGCAGCCGCGGCCCCAGGTGCCCGCCGGACAGGCTGCAAGAAGAGGGGGACCGAGAGTCAGTAACGAGGTGACAGGACGCCACACAAAAGTGACGAGGAGAGCAGATAACAGACTGAAACAAATTCGATAAGCGAATCATTTGAGCTTGCTCTATTCGATATTCGATTGTCCTTCCGCCTCGGTCTGCATCCCTGTCAGAGAAGCGCGAAAGATAAAAGCGAATGAACGATGACAGACAAGAGACTTGAGTAATGGATATTTTTGCAACATTTTGTCAGCTCGTACCAAAATTTGTCAATAATCAAGTGTCCTTTGACTTATCATGGAATGAAGGCACAGGTAGCAAAATACCTACATAACTTATATCTATAGTAGCGACAGATTTGCATAAGACGCCAACTTTGGCCTCGACGAAATGATTGCCCGCACGCGGACCCCCCCCTGATGAACGATGGTACAGCTGTGTTCGACACGAACATCTCTCCGACCTCCCGAACAGGCCCCAAACATATAGCAGTAAGCACGGAACAGTTGCCGATAAACGAGCTGACACATCTTGCACACTGCACCCCTGAAAGTACCCACGTCCTGCCGCGTGAAAATGACGCGTGAGCTGCAGCTTTCGGTATCTCAATGTCGCGAGGTGAGTCAGGCCGGGGCAGGGGGCCCACCGGACCCACAGTATCAGCAGCAGTGCGGCTGCGGCGCAGAAGCCACAACTGGCCTCATCATCAGCTCATGAGCCGCTGCTCCGCGAGCGCAGTAGGAGGGCTCCGGGTCACTGGCCAACACTGAGCGGCACGGACCAGCGGTATATGTATATACAGAGGCACGTGAGACCGGCGCGTCACACGCCAGCTTGTGGCCTGACGCGTCACAAGTCACACGCCACACACCCTGCGCCAAACATCGAGCGATGCTCATCCACCACTTCACGCGGAACTTATCTATCTCTCTGTATAAACAGCTGACAAGTTGGACGAGCCGCCAGGGGTCAGATTGCAGCAGCGCCGGGCAGAACACAGGCGTGACCTCGCGTCACCCGCGACAAAAACGACAAGGCAATTGAGCCCAAGCGTGTTGCAAGTCCTCCAGAAGAAGCCGGACAGCGCGGGATGGGATGAGCCAGGCTGCACGGAGGCTGTAAGGGTGTAGGATAGGGTTATAAACAGACGAGAGAGGAACAAGGTGAGGATTAGGAATGGTGATAGGAAGGAAAGAGGGAGAGGAAGAGAGAGAGAGAAAGAGAGAGAGAGAGAGAAGTGAGAGGAGAGAGGAAGGGAGAGGAAGATAGAGAGAGTAACAGGGCTAAAACGGACCGTGCCTGCGAGAGTTAGAGAGAAGCAACATTAGGTATGATGTAGGTACCTACAAAAACTGGCTACATAGTTATAGGTAGGTAAAGTCGACTATAGAATGACGTTCCACTCCTCAGAAGCTATCAGTTGACCGGAGCGCTAAGTTGTGCCGTTTATCACGCAATTAAGCGTGTCGATTGTGAGCATTGGGACAAAGCTATAATTTGTGAACTCAGCCCGTGTCATGCGGCACAGCCTACCACTCCAGGCAAATAATGGCCTGTGAAAAGTGGAACAACATTCTGTAGTCGACTATACATAATAACCACTAACCGGACATGACAACGCTTCAGAGAAGTCACAAACGTCAAAGTAACGGGACGGAACAAGGTTGGCTGAGCCTTTGCCAAGCATTATTGCATTCAGCTTTCATTCAGCCAATACCATGTGTCGCTGTGGAACAAGCTATGAATGCCAGATGTCTATAAAGCACCGTCTCTCCGCCCACTGCACCGGCGGCATGTTACAGCCCTGCTGCAGTTACAGCGCCGCCCTGACGACGTGTGACAGCGCAGACCCTCCCCCATCACAACGAGTTCGAGAGTCACGACCGCCGTCACGTCACCACGCCGGTCGGGTGTCGCGACCAGCCGTCACGTGGAACGTGATCCCGGCGTCACGCGCCGCAGCTCGGTGTCACGGTCACCTGAGCCGTGACGGCGACAGGCGAGCGGCTCAGCCGGGCGAGCTGAGCCGCTCGTGCGCTGCCGTCAGAGCGGCCACAGTGAGCTCAGACTACTCTCGACGAGAAACCGAGGATTGGAAGTTATGTAATTAACTGGTCTACTCCTTGAAAATGGTGAACCGAAAAAGACACGAACTTATATAATTGTGCTATATCTATGCGATCTCCAGAATCTGAAAACGGCGCGTCTTACCTGGAATCTTATATTTATAATACGAGCATACGTCGTTTTAACCTTCAAGTGAACCCGCTCGACTTTCATCACAAAATGCTTTATGACTTAGCATAAAACGTTATGAGAATATGACCTTGGAAGACTTGCATTCCAGCCTCACGATCGAACCCGAGCCCGGAGGTCGGACTCGTGATTAGCAAGGTCCGGACTCGTGAGCAGCCTGCACCGAGTGGGACGGGGTGAATCGGATCCTGTCCCGGGAGCCGGATCTCGTCCACCGGACACCGGTTCGAAGGAGCCGCGGACACGTCTGAAGCTCCTATCAAAGCCGGCCGTGGCACAATGCCGAGACTCGGTGCGACACAAACAAAGTCCACGGCGGCTCGACGGAAACTTGAGTCTCTGGAGCGTGGTGCTGTTGCATGCCAGCGTCGCTCCGTACGGCGCAGCCACCGTGGCTCGCCGGATCTCTGATTATTTACTGGAATGTAGCTGATGAGCCGTAAGCGTGAAAACACGTGCATGAGTGAGCAGAATTTCCATTGAAGCGATGGTTTAGCGTATCAACACGGTGCAGGCGGAGGCTGGCAGTGCGTCATGGTCCGTACCTAGATGTAGTTCTTCATCCGCGGCATCACATATACATTCCTGACGAACGGCAGACCTACATGTCCTCCGCTCTGCAGCGAGGCTGACTGCGAGCTCAGTAATACCGACTACTGGCACAGTTGCAGCTGCAGCCGCGCGCAGTGCGTCATCGAGCCCTGACTAGAGTGGCATCACGGTCACGGCTCGGTCGGGACGGGTGTACTCGAACCGTCCACCCTCCATCAGACACGGTGACTTCTCGGGATGCCCCGAGGCGTGCGGCGGCGGGCGTGGGTCGCCGGCGCCGCGAGCTGACTGCGTGGGCCGCCCGGTGGGCGAGCTGAGAGCTGGCGCAGCCCCCAGCCCGTCCGTCCCCGGCGCCGGCCCCTCCCAGCCCTCCGCACCCCGACCGATCAATGCCACAATGCAGCGGTGGCGGCGGCGCCGGGTCGGTGGGCCCGCGACCATACGGCCCGCCGCGGCGCAGAGCTTGGCCCGCCGCCGCCGACGACGATCGACAATCGACATGGGCCCGCCGCCGCCGACCCGACTCCCCGGGGTGCCAGCGGAATTGGATGACCCCAGTGAAACGTCCTGCGACAGAGCGATACGACGGGATAGGAGACCCTCTTCACTGCATTCAGGTGTCAAGGGAGCAATGGAAGAAGCCACGCCTGAAAACTGTTTGGAACTTTTTAACCTTTTTAACTGGCAGAGCATACTCAACTCACTCCGGTTGATAATGAATAGGCTGTTATAACAGCTATTCATTTCGACAGCGGAAGTTAAACTAAACTGTAATTGCAATGACCGACAAAAAAATGTTTGTAACCGACTCTTAATTCAGGAAATCTCACGTGCCAATATCATTCACAGCTGCCACGACTTATCTAGGTATCTGAATCACCCTTGATGACTAATTTTCCCAGCTACCCTGCTGGACGTTATGACTTGCACTCTATGAACATTTTCCAGCCCACCGCCGGCGCTCCGACGCCCTGATCCCAATGTAAGCACTCGTACTCCTCACGTACCACGTGAGGTCTCTCGACGCGTGCCTTAGTCACACCGACGGCTCCTGGTGAGCCTAACAAAACGGAGCACTTCTCGGTCAGACGTCTTCTCGCCATCACACAAAGCGGGCGGAAACGAGCGTCCCGCGGAGCGTGACCGAACGACACCGAGAAAATGTCCGGGATAACGGAGAAGTGAATGGAAAATCTTCATGGTGTGAGGTGTGGTGTATGGGCAGGGAGAAGGTAGCAGAACGAAGTAGGATGATACGGAGACCGATGGCGTCGACAGATAGCCAGCTGCGTCCTCATTCGTTACCAAGTGCGACATCTCAGTGACCTCCGTGTGGTGTAAAGGACAAACATGCTGCTTCCCATAATAGACAGGCTCTGTATGAAGTATGAACACAGGGCAGCCAATCAGCTTCGAACAAGACTCAGTTGTGCGATCGGAATGAGACAACAGCTACATTCACGGTGCATTTATACGCTTATCGCTGCGGTGTCATCGAGAAGAGGGCATCTTCTTCAAACTTCACGGCATGGCAACCTTGTTCGCTGCACTGGCTCCTCATAAAAAAACGGTGCAGTGAAAACAAGTTCCGAGTAGTCATATAACCAGTAAAACGCCTTTTGGGCGAAGAACGAGCGAGCGAGATAGTGAGCCCTGCACGTGCGGAAGGGCGAGAGGGTACTTCCAACGGGCTTGTGCAAAGCACCCTTTTAACCGGTCGCTAGCAGTGTGCCAAATTTGAGCACAATCGGCCAAGCCGTTCCTGAGATCTGGAAACGGCATTCTGCACGTGCGCACGTGCAAATGGGGTCCAAACTGACTTTCGCACGGCACCCGACCCTACTAACCGGTCCCCAACCATATACCAAATTTGAGCGCAATCGGCCCAGCCGTTCTCGAGATCCGGAAGCGCCCCCTGCACGTGCGCACGTGCAGTAGCACCCCAACCGCAACACATGGGAATGCATTGCCTGGTGGGTGCCTACCTGTATGCCAAGTTTCAGCGAAATCGCCCCAGTAATTACCGAGTTATTGAAATGGGAACAAATTTGGCACCTCTTCTTTCTGCATTTTGCACGTGCAGTGGGGGTCACTCACATAGATCAAGAGTACCTATCCGACCTTTGGTAGAAGGGATGCAGCTACCCTACAAAAATTACCGCAAGACAATCGCCCAAGCGGCTGCTGAGATATGAGCCTCTCAAAATCACTACTTTTGCAAAACAGCTTGAACACCCTTGGCTTTTCACGTGGCACGTGCCACGACGGTCACTGAAATGTATCAAAAGTAGTCAATTACGGGGTAGAAGGGATGGGGCTACCCAGCAAAAAAGACCGCAGGCCAATCAGTCCAGCGCGCTGGACCGATTGGCGGTTGCTATCTCAGCAACCGCTGCAGCGGTTGCTGAGATATAAGCCTCTCAAAAGCGTTACAGGCCGGCCCGGCCCGGGCCGGGCCGCTCATACTGAGATTTTTCCCTTATTTGAAAATACTTCGCTTTGCTCGCTGCGCTAGCTCGCTCGTAACTAACTGCTGTAACTGCTCGCTCGTAACTACTGTATACCTATAGTTTCCGGCTATTATGAGAGCGAGCCTGTAAGCAGATCAGCTACTTCATTAAGCCCTATGTGGTACAGAAGTAAAAAGCCAGAATACAGCGTCGATCTCGTTCTACATTGGCAGCGTTGCATGTCGCTCTGTTGGATATAGGTAATGTTGAGTTAGCCAAGCTATGAAGCGGAAAGCCAAGCTGTTGATATAGCTGTTCACTTACGAGATCCATTAGCTGCCACACATTCCAACATCGTCAATAGATACTCAGAGGTTATTTGAATGCCGAACAGCTAAGGTACAAACTAAATTACACTTTGGGGGCTAGATCTACGTGAACAGTGGGACTGAATCAGATATGTTCGCTTTAATGTGTCTCAACGATACGGTTGGTCAGCTTTAGTATCTGTGAAGTGTGACCGAAGTTATGAATGACGTCTCTCATTTTGCCGAACTCTCTCAGCTCATTGTGTTCGTAATCATTAGAGTTTAAGGCAGTTTATGGACGTCTGTGTGTAGAAAAGGGGAGGATGCCGAGTATGGGTACTCACACAGCTCGCAGGTGGGTCCGCCGTAGCCGGAGGCACAGACGCACTTGTTGGGCTCGGTGCACCGGCCGTGCAGACATTCTGGACTGCACACGGCCTGGCAGCGGTTGGCCGACTCGGTGTAGCCCTTACAGCACAGCTCCACTGTGCGAGTCTTCACCTTCACCTGCGGAGACAGACGGAACGACAGTCAGCACGGTACAATGTCAGTGCGGCAGTCCAAGCTACCATTCTTGAACAGCCCGTCTAACGCGTCAAATACATCAACCATCTGTAAAAATCAAACATAGCTCTCAGTAAATCAGACCGTCGCACGTATTCTAGTCAATAGCTTCTCCGCAGCTGCCAAACTGATCCCAGATGCAGGTCCAAAACTACTCTTAAATTCCCGTTAGACCACCACAGTTCCAAAAACTTTTGGACGCTCCATTGCTGACATTTCCATCAGGCCTTGGTTGGCGGCTTTGGTTATTAGTGCCACCTCATCTCAGCGCAGTGCATTAACACACCATCACGGAATACGGGCGGCCCGTGCAAAACCGCTGCATTCCGGAACCGGTTTTGCGAACTCCGCCCATTGTTGGCCCGCACGTCGTGCAGCATTGCACCCGGTACGTGGGTACATAGCGCGCCCAGCTCTGTCCCTGCCTGTCAGTTCACAGGACTGAGTACAGCTCAGCTCCGGACTCGAACTCTGCTCAGCCCACGGAATACGGATCACCACTTCCAGCCCAGTCCACCGTGAGTTCACTGGCACGAACGCAGCTCGGATAAGTCAGTCCACTGTTCCGAACTCCGCCCGTGCCGCAAGTTCATCAGTCTGAGCTACAAGTCCAGCTCCCCGTTCGTCAGCCCGAGTTTAGCCCGGCCTGCCCATATAAGCGGTCCTGGCCGTGTCCAGCCACGCCCCGATCCTGCACCGGGGGGCGGAGTGGGAGGGAGTGGGTGGAGGTCGATATACGGGCGCAGGGGTAGGACGAGACCCGCCCGTCACGCGACAATAGAGCCAACTAACCGTGCCATGCATATTTAATGCAGGCGTGATAATCATTTGATTGAGTCGGAACCGTGGCAATATTCGAACGGAACATAGACTTGTTGGTGGTCATATTTTTCTTCGTAACGTGCAATAATGTGCAAACGTGACTGCTTTGTGTTTGCTGATTGTTGCTGAACATTGTTTCTCTTGCATGCGGGTAAACGATAGCGTCCAGCCATTTTTACGAACCAGAAACAGGCTCCAAACGGTTGCAGCCCGACGGAACGTGATCGGCCGGCTGGATAGACCAGTCTCGTCACGTCCTGCCGTTGACGAGCCGGGGCTGCCCCACTCTAACGCCGCCAACACAGCGCTCCAGGGCGGACTAATGCCGCTGACACAGCGCTCCAGGGCGGACTAATGCCGCTGACACAGCGCTCCAGGGCGGACTAATGCCGTTGACACAGCGCTCCAGGGCGGACTTATGTCGCCGACCAGCCTGACCCATCCGTCCGCCGACCCGACTGACCCGACGCGGAACCGGACTGGCCGCAAAACCAGTCAACGGACAGTCCAGTACACACAGCATAACCCTAGGTCAACCTGTCCTCGACCTCCCTGATCGACATTTAGCACGCACGTCGCACACAGGGCCTCCTTATAACTTCACTCACCTCCTGACCTAACTTCAACAACTGGACCGCGCTCTTTGAACCGATCCTCGCCAATCCGACCAGCCCGGAACCTACCCGAGTGAGCGACCACTCGGCAATCGCTCGCCGCCATCTAGGCCGATCCTCCTCCGCCCCGACCGGTTGCCGGCAGTGACCCGCGCTCGTGCCGCATCAAACCTGAACGCGGACCGACCCCATTCAGAGAGAAACCCAACCGGTCACCGCAACCTACGAATGTGTGACGACTGACGATGCAGATTCAATTCCGGTTTTCAATTAGACTGCGGTCAAATACTTTGTAGGCAGGATCTGGTGAGCGATGCGTTGGCCGTTGAACGTCTTTCTTGATACAAGAGATGATTCGTAGGTATGGGATGATATCAAACGATACTAAAACGGAATCTCCTCTGCAGGAGTGAATGACGTGAGTGAATGAGAGAATGACAGTGTAATGGCCTTCGTTCATCGTCCCTCGGTGCTCAGATAAACATCGCATGGGTTCGCAGCACGATGACACCCAGGTAAATGGTCCGGAAACCCACGGACGACAGAAGTCAGCTCATAACACGTCCTCAGCACATCAACGGCGTCTCCGTAAGCACAGCTTTGCATCCGCTCCGCCCCCTTAGAGGGAGGGCGGACACACAGCTACACAGCCGCTGACGTGGGAGGCAGCGATGGGCGCTGTAATCACATCCGACCCCCTCATTCATCTAGTGACCTCAGACGCCAGCCGCGTCCCCCGAAGGACCTCCTGCCGAGCTGCCGCCCGTCCCGCCCCGCCCCTCCGCCATCGTCCACGCGACTCCCACCGGACTCTGAATGTCACCGAATGCCACTGAATGTCACTGAATGTCACTGAATGTCACTGAATTCCTCAGGGGCCGACACTGTGCTGTTCTGTCAGCGCACATACCAAAAAGATGCGGTGGTGTCAACAGTATTTGGCTGGAGCATGGACACATCACAAAAATACTCGCGTAAGCGCATACAAAAAGTGAATATTTCGAGAAGGCTTAGATAAAGTCACAGGAAAGGTCACTATAATTTGCAAACCTATCTAAACATAGCGTATCGTGATGAAATTCAGAGAAGGAACATTGAACATTGACCTTAACCATTTTTGTTAGAAGTTATATGAGATAAACCAGTGCACGCACGAGTATGGCGCAGCCCAGGGGCGGAAGTGACGTATAGCTGATGGCGGTGATCCAGATACCGTGCTCCCCAATCACAGCCAATCAGTCCCGTATTGGCAGGCACGGCTCGGGGCCGGCCGGCACGCGCCGCACGTGCGCCGGTCGCGCCGGATACGGCTCTGAACCGCGCGCGGCGCCACAAAGGCCGGCGCCGCGCGAGACAAAGAGCCCCGCGGGGGCTGTGGTGTCGCCGCCGCGGCGCTGTGCTGCTGCAGTCCTTTTCCCGACCGACCGACCCCCGCCGGTCGGCCCGGTCGCTGACGGGAGAGGCCGGTGACGGCCTCCCTGCACCAGATGCAGCGCCACTGGCACCGCGGTGAGGTCAGCAGCTCGGCACCGAGGTAATCAGAGGCGCAGTCATGCCGGCGCAGTGGCGATGGAAGGCCGGAGAGAGGCACACAGCCCGCCTTCTCAGCTGAGATAACCGAGACGGGCGTGTGTACTGTGTGTGTATAGCCATGGTGAGGTCAGCGTTGTCAGCAGGATAAGATACGTCGAGCCCGTGGGCGTCGCTGAAGCTGCCCTGCGGCCTGATAGCGGCCCTGGACCCGGCCCTGGAGCGAGCGCACGAGGACCGCACGCCGGATGTTTACTGAGAAGGATCCCGGTCCGGACCAGCACCGGGAATACCGACACAAAAAGTACAGTCACGCATACACATACACCTCGCCGTATATTTTAACAGTTCACCCACTTCCTAGTGTGCATATCAAACCGTGTACCCTGCACATCACAACAAAGGATTGACGTCAACCCAGGTGACCTGCGAGCTTCCGAAATCAGCAGCTCTTCCCGCAGCAATCAACGTCCTCCCGCGTGATTGGCGATGCGCATTGCGCAGCCTTCAACACGGACAATCAAGGCCTTCATACGGCAAAATCTATCCGTTTCCAACCAGTTATAGGGGCGTAAAACACCCACACATCGCAGAGTCCACTGTATGGCGAGGCGTGATGGCGGCGATAACGTTATCGGTAGATAGGCTGTTACCACAGAGCCTGCGCAGCTGCGGCAAAAAGACGCCAACACCTGCCAGAGGCCCGGCAGCGTATGGCTGGCGTCAGACTGTCACGCCCGCACCACGCATCTGTCACCTCTGCCAACACTTCCGGCGCCGTCATACGCGGCGTGACAGACTCTGTTGCGTCTCGACCGTGTTTTCCTTTCCATATCGCCACCACGTGACTGGCAGACGCCAGCAGTTTCTCCCGGACAGAGTAGCGCGTCACGCGGCGGCCACTGGGCAGAAAGGAACGGTTCCGCGATTGCGTCGTGACCAGCATTGTTACGTAATGGTGCAGGCGGGGGCGGCTCGAGCATCCGGCCGCGGGTCACGGTTCAGTAGGCCTGCGCATCAGTGGCCAGTTCAGCGACAAATCATCAGCGGGCTGACGGGCGGGATTAGCTGGCCGACATACCGGCAACAGCATCCCACCGTGCAGCCAGCCGTGTTCCGGGTTGAATCATCACCGAATAAAGAGGCTTACGCAGCGAAATATTAGAATCGGGCCAGACACCAACCGAATGCCTCTTTGAGGTAGCAGCGCCATATGCGACTCACTTATTAATGTCTCCATCGAAGAGCGCTGCGCTATTGCGAAGACAAATATCCTGCACTAAAAGGGTTGATGTTGTTACTTTATCAATCACGCAGAGGTGATGGCAGCGTGAGCAGGCGGATACTGAAACCCGGGGTGCGGGGAGGTGGCGAGTCGAGTCGCCGAGGCCTTCAGAAAGAAACACCACTGCTATCTGTGCCCGAGGAATCCCACAAAAACACAATGTTTTTATTGCGACCGTCACAAATGCCGAGCTCGGTGCCGGCTACCGCACCGCGGTGCACTTTCTCCATACCAACACTGTGTCGTCAAATAGCGAAGCCGCCCCAGGTTTTCCGTTTACATTAGATACAAATCGCCTGTGGTTGACAGATGACTCACCTGCGATATCGGCGATAGTCAAACAGTATACGGCATGCACGTACCGTCTGACCGACTAACCGTTAACCACACGACTGACAGGCATCTGGAGAGTCCCACATCGTACCGAAGCCCCCCGGAACAGCTCGAGCCAGTGGACCCCGCCCGGAGCTGCCGTCCGGAGTCGACCCGAAGCTGTCGTCCGGGGTCGACCCGGAGTGACCCGGACCCGGCCGATGCCCCAGTCCCGTAGACTAGCGGCTCCCGGAAGGATTGCCCAAATGAGCATTGATGACGTCATCGACGGACCAACAAAGCTTTCACGGCTTCAGTATCAGACGATTGCGTAGTTTGTGTTGACATTAGCCGCGTCAGCATTAGGGACTTTTGGATGAGTGAGCGTTCCTCGTCTCATCTTCCCGCTTCTCACGGTTCTTTAATCACCAATATAAACATTTTCTCTGACGTATGAATCGGGACGTTGAAACCATCATCTCAGATACATCTGGCCTCTGGGTGAGCTTTGGTCACTGCGACCCCACCCGCTGTGTCATCTCCTAGCTTAGTTGCCGTGACATGACGGCTAGCGTTTATCCCAGCTGCTCGTCTCCATGTAGGGCTGATGTCTGCAGATTTGACACTGGTTGATATGTTACTTTTGTAAATTGGTTAAATGTAGATTGTAGAAACAATATATTCCAACACTCGCATTTCATTATAAACTTTTCATAAAACCTTATATCGCAATTCGCATGTGATAGCTGGATGAAGTCCGGATAACGGGGAGCGTCCACTCGGCGGCGACGCCGCTCCCTGCAGCACCTGTGCACGTCCGATAATAACGGTCGGCATAGCGTCACTGCACCGACAAGAGACGGTACACAGGGCCTTGCAAGAGCCTGGCGGACCGACACCAACAGTCGCAGGAGCCCCACTGCTGCCACTGACCGGCCCCTCAAACCGCTGAGCGTGGCGTTGAATGCTAAGCGAACACGATGTCAGACACTGATAGCCCTTTGACTGTACCAAGCGGGACTATCCCGATCAAAGTCCGGCGTCCGAAATCCGTTACGAAATCGGCTGATAACCTTCGATTAGCGTGGTTATGTATGTTGAGCCCCGTGCTGAGGTCACGGGTGTCCCCCACCACCACACACCCTGTGATGGAGCCTCCCGTCCCAGTGCCCGGCACCTCCGCTCGTGCCTCATGCGGGGCCGTCCATCCCTGCGCCTCCCAGCGCCCACAGCTGGCCGGCCTCCGAGGGACGGTGGATGTTCCGCCGCCGTCTGATGTAAACAGAGGGGAGCGGGTCGGCGTCCTGTGCCATGTGACGTCACAGAGGCCGGTGGCAGGCGCTGATCACACCGCGCCAGCACCAGTCACGGGTCGGGGTGACGGCGGCACACAGCTCCGGCCAGGCGGCAGTCATCTCCAGCTTTGGCGGCAGTGAACTGTCTCCGAGTTAGTTTTGGCAGCCTCATTGGTGACCGCTTGAAAAGATTCCGTTATATCTACTTACCAGGCGGTGCAGTATTGATTTCAGAACTGGGTCGACAATACGATACGACGAAATGAACCCATGACGAACCCTTCATTGGTCTGACTGATTATAAAGCTCTCAACGCAAGAGTTGTTTTAATTAGCCATTGTTCACGTTTAGCGCAGGATAGATAAACATGCGCCATCGCACGACGCACGGCGCAAGATGGGATGAAGATCAGGAGTGGAGCTGACATCTCGCTTGGAACTGAGAAACTAGATAAATAAAGAAGTGATAAGACAACGTTTAAAAGGGCCAAGGCAGGGACATCAAAAACATGTTGAAGTCGGGATGGAGTTGTGATGGTGGCAGTAGTGGCATAGGCATAGTCCATATGAACAGAGGGAGGATCATCAGATCCCGTTCCACTGAAGGTCCTGCTGTCACGCAGCTCGGTAGCTGATGTCGATCGGAGGCGATAGTCAGGTGGCGATGGGTCCGGCGCGACCACAACGGTGCCAGGAGCGGGTGCCAACTCACCGGGATTCCGCGAACACCCCCGAGCCGCGCTGCCGAAACGTTTACCGGGAAACGCCACTGTGTGGTCTCGGAAGGAGCAACCAAGGAATCTACGTAAAAGGGAGCGGGAATTTTCCACGTATCGGCTCACTGATTCACGCCAGCATGATAACGATAACCAGTAGCTGACCCACCCTAGAAAACCAGTATCACTGTCCAATACGTTGGTTGTATGTAGTTACCAACCGCGCCAGTGTCTGAGCTGGTGCAGCTCAGCACGAGTGAGCTTCACCAGTCAACACCGGCGATAACAGAGAAATCGAGCTCATCCGACACCGCTGAACAAACAAAACACCATGAGACAGCATTCCGTGGCCAGAGGTGCGGTCTGACCTCTGAATCGTGCTGACGGGCGAGTAAACGCTGTATGGGCCAGCTGACAATTGGTTTAAAGGTAGTGTGCCACCTTTGAAAGATTTCCCATTTTATTTTTCCTAGGATAAGAAGCTTCTGTTTTTGCCTAATATCGCAAAGAAAATCAAAAATGGGCCTGGAATAGTGCCTTTTTCGCCTAAAAGTTTATCGGTTTTTCGATGTGTATAACAACTGTAGTGGGCTGACCTGCAAACAGGCGTCGGCAACAATCGCGAATGCGGCGCACATGTGACAATAAGCAAAGGTCATTATAGAGTTACGACGTACGGGAATGAGTTATCAGCTGTCTAATCGTAGACAACACAATGTCGAGCCTTAAACTGTAAGCCTGTATTGGTATTGTTTCTTTTATTTGGCTGTCGAACATTATTTAAGGTTTGAAATATGATTTTATGTAAAATGATTGATATGAAAAAGCCGTCTCTTAAGTTATGACCCAATTTCACCACACGCAAGTGGCAGAAATGACAATGATCAGCTGACGCATTTTTCTTGGCCGAAGTCAGAGCGCGCGGCCCGACGCACCACCACCGCACCACAAAGTATGAGCAGAAGCCACGCCCAAAGCCAGGGCCCCGGAAACGTGAGGTAGCCGAGTCGGGGCAGCGTGCGCTGACCCAAGCCGGGGCCGCAGCTTTGGGCGCGGTCTACCGCATCCCCGCGGGCAGCCCCGGGCTATCACATGACACCGGGAGGACGCGCGGCCCCGGCTTGGGTCAGCGCACGCTGCCCCGACTCGGCTACCTCACGTTACCGGGGCCCTGGCTTTGGGCGCGGTCTACCGCACCACCTAACAGGCGTGTTCGAAATCGCAGGAGATGATGATGAACGGGTTTATCGAAACTTGATTGGATGAGCATATCGGTAATAGCGATTTCAGTGTGTGCATTTATTGTTCATAGTGGTGTGAAATGTGGTTGGGGTACGACCGACAACCCGTCGGGGCGAATTTCGCACTGGGGTACTCAAAATTTGAAGAATTTAAGACGTTTCCATGAGTTTTGAAGGTATGGATAAGTTCTAAAAATCCGGTTCTCCTTATCTGGGCCATTAACTCCATACGGTCCAGGAAAGCTGGCACACTACCTTTAAACCAGAAGCGCTGCGCTGAATCGAGCCAGAGTAAATGCTTCTGTGCTTTGGGTACCCTGAGGTCATGAGGGAAGGTCCCAATGTACCTTCCTACGGCTAGAGGTCCTCTTCAATCCTTCTAGTCGATAGCGTTTCGACTAAATTGGAGCCGATACAGCAATCAAAACATCTGGAAAAGCACGCCCGCGCATGAAACTCGGATTCTTGGAGCGGACCTACGCCTCATTCTGAATCGCATCAGACTAACTCGGAAACAGCACAGTTCTTGAACCACCTTCCCGAGAAGCGCCCTGTGAAAGCTCTCCACCCTTTCCCCGTTCTTCGGCGTGTCGGCCGACGGCTGCCACGTCACCCTGCCGTCGGGTCGCCGCCAGTTCCGGCTTTCTCGTCCACTGTCCCGACGCCGTCGAGCGGCGCTGTTTTTCGTGGACGCGTGCCGAAGGGCGGCGCCATCTTTACAGCTCTTCACTCCTCACAGTGCACGCTTCAAGCCTGGCCGCACAGACCGTATCAACAAACGGTAGGTCTGGACGCAGCGGGCGCATCCAGGCGGGGGCGCGTGCGGAACCACGCCGGGCGCACAGCTGAGCGGGCCGCGGGCGGACTGGGAGCGCGGGCGGTGTGCGGTGTGCGGTGGAGCCGGCCTGATCCGATCAGGAGCGCGGCGCGCGTGAACGAAGGTCACCCGAGCCACCCGAGCGACGGCGGCGGGCACCTGTCCTCCCGTCCTCGGCCGTCTCCCTCGCGGGAAACCCTACCTTCACAGGTAACGGACGGGCCCCGGCTTCGGGTTATTGCTCTGCAGACGAGGGCTTCAGAAAGGGACAACCAGTTATATGATTTGTGCGACTGATTTAAATCTAGCTTGTCGTGAAAAGCTTGTCACGAGTCTCACAATTGTACTTTTTTGGAAGACAAAAAAATCGGGAAAATATATCCTAAGTAAACTATAAATGACACATTTTCAGATAGCACAAATCTTTGTAGCATGCATGTGCTTATAAGACGAGAGGTAAGGTCAGACGACATGCAATGATAGTTATTCATTAAGAACACATTTGAAACGGACTGAAAAAATAAATTTTCATTATGTCAGATGTTTCATCTACAATGAGCACTGTGCTTATTAGAACAAATGTTTTGGTAAATTCAGCTCCAAGAACGATGATGGAACGTTTGCAACCTGCCAAACTGCGCCGTACTGTATGATGCAGCCGACCGTAGCATGATCAGACCGCAGGCTGGGGTCATAATCAGACCGCACGGGCACGGGCTCGGCCGTGGGAGCACTGGCAGCCTTCCAGCGTCAACCACCACAACGAACTGGAACTGGCCAACAACCGACGCCGCCCTCGGCGGCCGCTGCCCCAATGGACCACAGCCCGGGGCACAGGCTGACGGCCAACTCGCGAAACCGATGACACATGACGGCCTGCTTCGAAAACAAAGCAGACGTGCATAATGATGACAACAGTGACATCACGACGATACGTGCGATTAATCCAGATATTGTCCAAGAATTCCAAGAATGGGTAGCGACTGACAGGCATTCAAAGGAGCAGCATCCGACCAGCTACCCCAGCGGGCACCCCAGCGAGTAATGCCCATCGACATCTCCCTCCCCCTCCCGATCCAATGAGCGCCCCGCGGCTCGGACGAACCTGATCCCTCCGGCAGTAATCAGCAGCAGCACCCTCCTCCTCCCTCCCTCCGCCGGGGGAGGCCACATCTCTGACGAGCCAATTGGGCTCACACCGCGGAGAGGAGACGGCGGCGGCGGCGGCTCGTTAGCCGCAACACTGGAGAACAAGCTACAGGGGTGGTAGGCCGTAACATCCGACAGCCACCACTGGGCCTACGTTTCGTTGTCTCCCTCATAGTGGTGAGGGCAGGTAACGAGGCGCGCATCAATGAGCACACAGAGGAGATCAGTGTCAAAGAAGTGTCATCAGCGGCTCATTGAGCGCCATTTCCTGTTATTTACAGCACAATGCCCGCATAGGAACAGAGGGCAACCGTAAGCCGATACGCCAGTACTTAAAAAGTGATTCCAGCTGGATGTACTCGTATTGAAGATTTCGCTCATTTCCGCGCGAGAATACGAGTATGCCAATAGTTATTATGTTGTTCAAATACCTACCTAACAATATACTATGGAAACTTATCAAACTGTTACCTATAGTCAGTCTACTTGGAATTAAAACTAGAACAGTCCCATTTAAGTTCGCAAAAAAGCGCGATGTTTTCCGATGCAAATAACACCGTAGCCTGAGACATCAGTCATTTCAACCATCAAATAGACTTAGTTCGTGCGTGCATCCTAGCATTACCTACTCATTCATGACATTCCTGCCTCATTTATACATGTTACGTTTGATTATCAGCGTACATATGTTTGCCAATATCCAAAAAAAACTGGCACCCATTAAAAGCCACCAACTGGCGCAAAAATACTCAACTTCCAGTCATGCGTTGCAACATGGTATATCTAATATCTGATACCTATTTTGGCCAAAAACAGTATAGGTAAACACATGCCTAATTTAAATTTCTAGTGAGGTCATAAATATCATTGTTATAGCCAGGAAACATATTTTCACACGCAGCTGCCTCTGATCTGCCTTCATCGCTCGCGCCATATGGGCAATATCACA
The DNA here is from genome assembly GCF_019059575.1 of Amphibalanus amphitrite. Taxonomy (NCBI): domain Eukaryota; kingdom Metazoa; phylum Arthropoda; class Thecostraca; order Balanomorpha; family Balanidae; genus Amphibalanus; species Amphibalanus amphitrite. The sequence continues at coordinate 199,831 of NW_024882011.1, read as the reverse complement.
CTCATATAGAGAGCGCCATTTAGCAATTAACCCCCTCCTCCACAAAAAGAACAGGGCTTCTGCCAAAACAGCCCCACCACAAATCCAACAGCAACAGGTCAGTGCGCGGGTCAGCTGCGCTGCACTCTGCGCCACTCACCTCTGTTTTGTATTTGAGCGTGTAGGCCGTCTTGTATTTGGTGCAGAACGGCGGGATCTTGAGGCACCAGGTGACTGTCCGCACTCGGTATGGCGCCATATATGACGTCCGGATCTGCTTAGCGTAGCTGCAACAGGCGGTGACCGGGTCAGCAGGAGGAGCGACAGGTCGGCCGGCGGGCCGGCGGCCCGGCCCGGCGGCCCGCCTGCGACGCACCGGGCCGGGCCGGGCCGGCTGATAACGGCTTATTGACCGGGCCCGGCCAGGGCGCGCGCAGCTCCCGAACAAGGCAGGGGCGCCGGCACGGGGCGGCGCACGCGCTCGACGCAGGCGGGTCCGGGAGGCACGGAACGCGAAAACGGAATGTGGGGAGAGGGAGGGACTTCTGAACAATACGCAAGATATCCGCAAATATATCTTTTGAGTGGGACATAACAGTCAGCAGCTATACATTGCCATTCTGTTTTGAATAAAAGATGAAATATCGTGAATAAGATACGAGTAGGCAACAATTTTCAACTTCGAAAGTCAAAGAACAGCTAAACAGTAAACGAAACAAACAAAATACGTGGATGAGTTTTGCGATTGTCAGGAACCAGCAAAATACGCACAAACAGTGACGCTACGATTCGAACACTCAGTGCCCAATTACCATAAATGCAAACTCGGTATGTGTTATATGTGAAGCCACGGAATGCGAGATCGTCAACACAGATAGCAGCTCGAAAATAAGAACACAGTCATGTTTGTTTTACCATCACCCATCACAAAGGGGAGCATTTGCATCTCCGGCCTTGGCGACACTTTCACCCATTACTGCCCCCAGTTCAGCCATGGCAGCGGGACGACCGGTCTGTTGTCTGGTTGTCCTAGCAAACACTCGTCCGCACTCTCTAGACCGATAGAGGCACCTGGCACCTAACAGTGACACCGCTGGCCAACTTTCACTGGTGACGAGGTCTCCCGAGTCCCGATGGCCCCAGGAGGGGACTCTACCCAGTAACTATTGGTCAATGCGTGGGGTAATCCGTGGTTCGCATAGCTCTGCTTCTTATTCCATGGGCTAGGTGTGCGCCAGACTTGTAAACGACTCTGAGTTGATTCGTGAATCGACTCAGAATCAAACCGTTTTTCGATGAGTCATGAGTTGATTCAAATCACTTCATCGAGGAACTTGATGAGTCATGAGTTGATTCGAATCAATTAAATTTAACATCATGAGTCATTTGATGAATCGATTCAAATTTTCAGACTCAAACAAAGAATCGACTCAAAAAAAATTTGAGTCGTTTACAAGTCACCATCAACACCCTAATAATCAATGCTAGATCACCCCCTCAGCTTTAGCCATCACTTAACTCCATATTTCAGACTTACAAGAGCCTCAGAGGCTCAGGCACAGGCGCCTAATGAGCCAAAAGCATTTGGCAGTTGGTAGGTACTTAGTCTTACCAAACCAAGTGCCTGCTACACTACCTAGGTACCTACATTTTACATGTCAGAAGTCAGAATTGACACCTGCGGCTGCCTCCCCTTCTCCCAGTCCCAATTTGGTCCCAATAATCAATCAACAGCATAAGAGTTTGGGCGTCTATAGAGTCAAATACGCCCAAACTACCTAAAGCCTATAAACTACCTATAGGCTATGCTATAATATAAATAAACTCACCTATAAACCGCAAAATTGCGATGCTCAACTGCCAATAAACCACAAAATGCACATTTTTCCATGAAATAGAAGTTTAAAAAGAAACTTGTTTTATGACATCATAGAATCTTCAGAATAATGTAAAGGAGCGGCTTTGAAATATTTCCTCAGCGATCTCCATTCGCCTAAAATATGTACTATGAGTGACGTCATGAATTCGAGGATAGAATGTGAAAGTCATAGTATGTTTTAAGAAAACTACATTAATGGCGCAGTTGATAACTTTCACGTCTGAATCTCGATAAATATGAAGTCAACGAGTAATTTTGTTGAAAAATAGAAATATGCGATGACAAATAAAAAAATTGAAAATATTTTTCATTTGATGCATAGGAAGAAAGAAAAACAGTAAATTACGATTACCACGAACACTTGCACTGCGTGATCTCAACATCCTTTCGCCACTTATATTTTAGTAGTGCATTCTCCTAAGACCCAAAGCCCAAAGGCGCCTTGGTGACAAATCATGGCGCGTGCGCGATAAAGCAAGCATGGGATCCTAATTCTTTATACTTGACAAATTGGCCGGATGACGTTGCCCGAATTGCACCAATGACAATTTATTTTTACCAAAAGAGCCACTTGGTCAGTGCTCCGGTGCTCCTGATATCGATTAACCCGCGCCCCGTAGGGGGGGGGCCGAAACGGCCCCCCCTGTCCTTTTCCGTCGATATCTCCTAAACGGCTGGAGATATCGCCACCAAACTTTCAGGACCCCTCCGGGCATCAATTTTACACATTGTGACCAAAAATTTTTCCAGAGGCTGTGATAGGTTGGCCACAAATGACGTCAGAGTGACGTCATGTTCTGTCATTTTCGACCGAAAAAAGACCTTCGCGAGAAGACCTGTCAGGCCTACAGCTTTGAAGATACAGAAAAATGATCAAGACATAAAAGGTGTAGAATTGACAGGGCTACAAAACTGCTATCTCGGATTTTAGAAATTTTTGAGTTTTGATCCCCAAAAATCAAAAAAGCATTTTTCTGGATATATTAGCCAAAAAATCCAAAAAGTTTTTTGAGTTTCGAAAAAACCGGAATATATGTGATAGTACCTACCGTCTTCTATCTACATACCAAATTTCAGATCGATACCTCGTTTTTTGGCCAAGTTATAGTGAAAAAACTGTTCAAAAATGATGACGTCAAATTTTAAAACTCAATTTTTGGCAATTCTAGAACTCGTAGAGCAAAACAAAGACCACCATTAGACTCCCCGTGACGAGCTGCATCGAATGGATACCCATTTTATGCAAAAATATCAACTTTGAAATTTGACCTAATTTGACCTGACCTTGACCTGACCTTCACCAAAACGTGACCTAGGCTGGCCCCAAAGGCTGCCTAACCCACATAATCGCATTTGTCATGTAAAATGGACCATAAAACATGTATCACACGACACATTCATATTGTGACCCCCGGTGACCTGACCTCGCTGTGACCTGACCTGGTATCAGTGACCTAAGATAGCAAAGTATGTGTTTGACGAACAATATACCATCGATGGTTTTCAATAAATTACCAATTTACTCGATTTCACAGCACATTTCTTGAATTGCCTGTGAACGGTGAAAATCTGACCTTTGACCTGACCTGTGACGTCATCGGTTTGACCTAGGTCAATGAAATTCGGTCACAAGGTAGTTCCCGGTTAGGGCTATCAAACGCCGTTTGAATTTTGAAAATCGGCCGGTAACTTTCCGAGATCTTAGGGGGGGGCCGAAACGGCCCCCCCCCTACGGGTGGTAGGGTCCGCCGGTAGCCCTACGGGGCGCGGGTTAATATTCAATGACGTCATTTTTAATCTAAAATTGTAGACTAACAATATTTTTTATATTCCTTCATTTTAATCTCCACGTTGAGCCAACATAAATGGTAAGTGACGGATGGGCTCTATCTAGCTGGCAGCCAGTTGGCACTGCTAAACTAGGTGCCATTTGGAGAATGTATATTGTATACCTACATTAGCTACTTTCAATGAGTCTCAACTCAAGATCATATCTGATTCTGAGGCCTGAGCCACTCATGCAAGGTCATGGCCTCCTCGTGGCCCATGGAGTCCCTGCTGATGCTGAATGTTTCACAGGTGGGATTAATCCTATTTTTGAGGTTGTACTGTTTGAATAATTTTATCTGATAAGTAAGAAGTAGTAACATTTGTCTCATTACCATGTAGAAAAAGTTTGATTAAAAAAAAACATGAATGCCTCTCGGAACTTGTGATTTTGAATTTTCAAATAAGACTTTCTAGGTAATAATAAGAGATAGGTTACTATGCTACTCCTTAGTCCTTACTTATATTATAATTGTCTCTCAGAGTTACTTACAAATTTATCTGACATTGCACTGTTGACTGTTGAGTGTTGAAGATAGGTAGGTGTAAGGTAGGTACCTATGTACCTAGTCCTACTAGGTAGCTGCTTGAATCTTTGGTCAAGGCTACTATGCTGCTTAATACAATTGTGGTATGCGGCATATTCATTTTATCATAGCTTTGAGTCAAATAATCAACAAATGCCTATAGTGAGTCATGGGTTGAATGAAATAAGTTCAATAAAAATGTCGTGTGAGTCATGAGTTGATTTGAATCGATTCATCAAAATGTGTGAGTCATGAGTTGATTCGAATCATTCCGTTGGCTAGTTGCTCGAGTCATGAGTTGATTCGAATCATTTTATCGAGGAACTTGATGAGTCATGAGTTGATTCAAATCAATTAAATTTAACATCATGAGTCGTTTGATGAATCGATTCAAATTTCCAGACTCAAACAAAGAATCGACTAAAAAAAAATTTGAGTCGTTTACAAGTCTGGTGTGCGCACTATATTGCAGAAAGGGAGACGAGTGCACGGATACAGAAAAAGAATGAAAACGGAAACGAGAGAAGATGGTTGGATGAAAAACATGAGATAAGCCATATAAGGAATGATGATACGATGGCAAAGGACAGTAAAAATATTGATTATATTTAGGAAAAAAACATAATCCAAAATTAGCGCGAGTACTTTGTTTACTATAGCTAACTTTCAGCAGTGGACGCCGAAGTGAACGCACTATCTATTCATCTTCCTGTCCACACTGATTCGAAATGTCAAACGTCACCAGTATACTCGTATACCTATGCGTAATATATTATAGACGTCACCAATAAATTAGGGAATAAATAGAACATAAATTAGTGGCATGGTCCGGCCCAGATGCGTCACATCAATCGCGTGGCATCATTTCATTACGGTATCTCCCATGGCTGGCCATTACGTTCGATTCCGCTGCTAATAAAGCAAGATATGAGAAAGGAGTATAGCTCAGTGCAATGAACAGAGCCGACAACTAATACCGATAACCAAATGGACAAAGTCCCGCGCTCCGGGTAACATGTAACATAATAAAAGAGATAATACCTGATACAATATAAAGCAGATATTTATCTGGGAAAAGCAGGAAAACGCAGCAACAAAATCAGTCAATTAATATCAAAACGCACACACTATCGAAAATAAATCAAACGAGGATAAGCCAAGCCAGCGTGTGTGCACTGTGCAGCGTGTAGCTTCAATTGAGTACAGAATCATTTCCTGCAGCAAATAGACCAGCTGGCTTCGTAGCTATCGGTAAGGCGGAATTTAGTCGATTCCGAAATTGCAGTGAGGCAAAGTAGGTATATTAAAAAAGCATTTTGAGAACTTCTAGCGAGCAGTGTATAAAAGTAAAACGTTGCATAGTGTCAATGTCTTCCCGTAATCATGAAGGACGTGCGATATTGCCCCACTATGACAGACATATAACATAACATGCACATCTGTTCTTAGTGTGAATTATGAGGAGCGGTTTGGAGAACGAGCTCAGACGCATGTGCACCGTGCGATGACCTCGGATTGCTCAATCTGTGCACGTGATCAAGCCAATCGCCTGGACAAATTGGGGGCGCGTGTGCGTTACGCAGTCCCCTCCACAAATGAAATGGTATGTAAGGCTTGCACGTATCCTCTTCTTTCAAGCTACCCTTTTCGATAAGGCGTAACTGCTTAAGTAACTAAGCGACGGTCATCTCGTACTTCTGGATAACACTCTACAAGTCTGGCACCGTTGTAGTGTAGTGCCACTGAAGGGCCTCTTCGACAACTTCGCAGCATCCCGTCGGATCAGTTGATGCCTCCATCGATACAGGGAAATCCGACTGAAAAAAACTTCAGCTGGACAAACTCTGGTCTGGCAATGAGGTTTGCCAAATAACTTAACGCAAAATAACTTGGTTACTTTCAAGTGTCTCTTCGGAGCCCGTGGACGTTCAATCATTTGTTACTGCTTTCCTGGTAAGCAAAGCTACACAATCGAAGCGACAAGCGTTATTGATAATCGAGCTAAATCACTTAACAGGATGTCGCAAAGGAAGTCAGTTCAACGATCTAAGCACCATCACAAAGCATCCCTCTCTAATTAAGACAGACACGATGGGACTGACGAAGTACCAGTCGCTGACGGTGACACAGTGGCGCGCGCTGTCACCGGTAAGGTCCTGCTCCGTGTTCGTACGTCACTCTTAGTGCGGCCGGCGCGCGTCCGGCAGTGCGGTGACCCCTGGAGACCAGTCTGTGACCAGTTGGTGACCCCTGGGGACCAGGGTCTGTGACCAGTGGGTGACCAAAGAGACCCACGCTTGTGAGCGGCAGTGACGGAGAGACACACTCCAGTCAGCTTGGAGACTCGAAAACGCGGCCAGTCAGCTCCAGGAAACGTCACCAGGGACTATGGAATAACACTATGCAGAAGCCGCAAAAAGCGATCAAGTCACTAGCCTACACATCTATTTAGGGTCGATGACTGGCTCGAAACAAAGGTTGCATTGTTCACATGAAGGCCAGGAGCCAGCCCGGCTGCTTTCCTTGCTTTCGACAAAGCTGTTGCGATTTTCCTGCGTCTGATCGCGGCATTCCCGTCCGGCACCGGTGCTACCCTGCCGGCCCGGTCAGCGCTACTGGACGAGTGAGGGCGGGATCCACCGCTCCCAGTGGCAGCGCAGGCCGTTACTGGGCCCAGATACACCGCGCACCGACCAGCACTTTATTAATAAACATAGTGACGGCATACCGGCGCGCCCATCAGTCGCAAACACATGTGATAAGCAGCTATGTCAACTGCGACGTTCGTCTAGAACATGCATGCATGCACATTGCATATACATTGAATGCGGGATTGCGGGAAGGGTCACATCAGCTCATGTTTGTGATGGCCCTGAGCTCGAGTGCGCTAATCTTAGGCCACTTTGAACCAAAAGTTAGGGCTGGGATGACAATTTCCATGGCACCTATACACAGACACTTTGTGAAAATGTATCAACTGGACTGCGTAAATGATGAACGCCTAATTTTGCACGGATCTCATTTGCCAAGTGGTAAAATACTACATAAAACATCAAAAGGAAGCTCCCCTTACAGATGATCAGCGCCCTGATTCACCACAGCCAAACATACAAAGCTGATTTCAGCTCAACTGCTCATAAAACAGTTCTTATTTACCGAAGCTAGTGCAAACTCCTGGCGTTCCCCATTCCATTTTCCCGGAGTCGGTCCATTTCCCGATAAAGCCCCGCGGGACATTCAGTAAAGTGTGCGGATTAAACGTCAGCTCACTATGCTGGCACACACACAGACGGCTTTCGGCAGGCAGCCAAGTGGATTTCGACGGAGTGCTGTTGAAAGCAGGTGTCAGGGTTCCAGAATTGCTTCGTATCAGGGTTAGGCTGCTGAAACCCCAATAAGTACCCAAACTTTAGCATGAAAAAGGCACACCTGCATGTGTTGTGAACTGATTACAAAAACAATCCTACAGGGAACTGAAAAACGAAACAATAGAAGGGGCATTCCACGATAGATCGACCAAAAAAACTTAAAATTTACACCCGCATATTTTATTTTTTGCTTAAAATTGGTCTAATGGGTTGTGATGGACGGGGAACCCAGCTGTGGCAAGGACTTTTTTCTTCGAACAACGGTTTCCGAGATATAGCCTCGGGCAGTTCCTGGAGGTCACGCTGCAACCCTATGTTTGGCGGCTTATAACTCAGAAACTATCGGTTTTCTATGGTAAAAATTTGATATGGTTCAACTCGCAATCAACCAACAAACGTTTTGGCTATCTCGGATTTTCCATTCTTGAAAATTTTGATCACGTGACATCTTGATCTTTTTTGCGAAGAGTGACCTTGATATTTTCCCAACTGAAAGTCGCAATTTTGTCTGATGACGATTAAAGCCTTATCAATTGTCATTCATATGCGATAATAAAAAAGTGGCTTTCGGCCTGCGTTGACCTCAGGTCAGGTCATTTTTATGACCTTCCCATTATTACGAGCGGGAGCGACAGCGAGATCTCGAGAACAAAGCAAGATAGCGACAACCGGTAAACGGCACAGGGTACACATGGATAAGATCTACAATTTTTACCCAGGTCATTTTCAGGTCAGGTCAAAGATGACGTCACAGGGGTAAAAAGAAAGTCTAAATGGCGGCACTACATATATATGAAGTTTTTCTCGAATAACTTTCGAAGTATCCCAGCTAGGAACAAACTAATAGCACCATCGTGATCCTCTCGTCGATCCGCATCGAAACATGTGTATGTTGACCTCGAAAGGTCAAGGTCAAAAGTTGACCTTAGGTCACGTGACCTGAAGGTCATCATATATATATATATCAATCGATGGGCCTTGACGAGCTGAACACAATGAGCCTATCCGCGCGGCTGTATCTCAAACCTGTAAGGAGTTATTAGCAAAAAAACATTTGGTGACCTTAAATGACATCACATGACCCAAGAGCAACGTCACAGTTGACCAAGGGCAAAAAAGGTCTCAAGGTAGTCAAAGTTAGTCGCATATGGAGTCACTCATGGCATATTAGGCAATTCCGACGCGTTTTAGTGTAAAAATAAGGGAGCTGATTTTTCCCCAATTGACTTATAATGGGGTGGTCAAGAAATTGACCTGACCTCAGGTCATCGGTATCGAAATTCAAAACGAACTGGTGCTAGGCGAAAGCAAACGGATTGGTGCCTATTCTATGTCTCTTTCTTTATTAGATCAAAAGGTACAGCCAAAAACGGAAAATTATTGTGTGTTCAACGCGTGACCTCGGATGACCTTTCAGCGGGTCACTGATACCTACAAAGCTGCACCAGTGCCATCAATAATAGCCTAACTCAACATGATTCAAAAGTATTTGAACCTGTCAGATGCGTTTCGGTGGTAGCCGATATTTCTGCCATTGACTTATAAAGGACGGGTCAAAAAATGACCAGAGGCCAGTTTTACCAAAAAATACCAGCCGGCCGCCGAAATAAAATATCCAGCCGAAAAAATAGACGCCACACAGCCACGAGTTTCACCAACAAAAAAAATTCCAGCCAATATCGGCCGGAAATATTTGTCGCCGGCAGTCAGCTGATATTTTAATATCGATAATGGTCAAGGAGACTGATAAATTATTTAAAACATGTTTCAATTAAAGTTAAGCGTGTTTTTTAATGCAAATACAACAAAGATTTAGAAATATTATTATTGGAATACATAACATATATTTTTAAGAGTTGTAACCACAAAATAGACCATAATAAACTTGCCAATACAAGACCACCAAATTGTAAATCTACGTCATTTATGACGGTCACGATAGGAAGCGTGCGTTTTAGTGGATCTTTTTTTCCTGTCAGCCTATTATATTTCATTTTTACAATACCTTTAACTTGCAATTAACCTTTTTGTCTGCTTTTAGTCGCACCTTGTAGAAAATAATCGTGTCGAACGTGCACGCAATGTATGGACCCCCACTCCCACCTTTTATGAGGTGGGGACTATAATAGATGGGACCCGCTCCCGACGGATCCGGGAGTCGCATCTCTTTCCTAGATGTCAAAAGAGTGGGGAAGAAGCGGCAAACATTGTTCCCAGAGGCGCCACCTGAAGCTGGACGGACAGTTCCGCTGCCGAGCGAGTGAACTGCGGTGCTGCGAGGCGGCTTCGCGCGCACTGCATTACACCTACTTCTAGGACCAAGAGGGCTAAGGATTCGCCAAGGCCTATATAAAGCCTTGTGCCAAGGCGAGTGTCATACCTCAGGAAGATACCTACCCAGATTAACTGCACCGCGGTCATTGCAGGGCTGAGGGCGGTCGTTCGCCCCACTTCGGCGAGGTGGAGGTCATGCTGCCCGGCTAGGTGGTTTCAGCCGATATGCAGGCCCCGTTTGCCGGGCCCGGTCAAGACGAAGGAACGCCACACAGCAAACAATATAAGCTCCGGCCCCGCTACACTGGTCCGGCTCGTAACAATACCTGCGCTAGCTTCGTCGACCGTCGTTCGACTGCGCCCAGTACCGCTCAGTGGAGAGTCCTGCCGAACTCATCCACGTGTGCCGAGATCATTCGTTGCGCACGGACACAATCGTCCGACGGAGACCGCTTTACATGATGATCGCGTGGTGACCACCTTTTCGCCGGCTTCCACGCCCAGTCGAGCCGTCTGGCTACGCCCCAACCAAATGATCGTTCTAAGCCTTTCGACTGGTTTGCAAAACTCGGGTCTAATATCGAAGTATTTGGGAGTTAGGACACGTTAAATCCGTGTTCATGAACAAATATACATTATGCAACTAAAAACGCCTTACTTACTTTAACTTTTCTAGGCTGATGACAAGGTAAACACCTATTCATTGTAATATTTCTAAAATGTAAATAAATCATGAGCGATGAGCGTAAAAAGGTGAAAAAAGCGATCAACTAGAAGCTAGTGTGGAAATCCACTGACGTAGGTCGCCTCGTGCTGGCGCAGCTCGTACAGCGGCACCGGCGTCTCCCGCACCCGGCCGTCCGCCTTGCCCGCCTGCGCCATCAGCCGCTGGAAATGGCTGCGCTGCCGCTCAAACATTAGCGTGACCGCCCGGCCGGCCCGGCTGACGCGCGCCGTCCGACGCACGCAGTGTGCCTTCAACAGCGCCGGGATGTCGTACGACACGACCGCGTCCACGGCGTCCACGTCAATACCGCGCGCCAAAGCCTCGAGCACACCAGCGCGGCCATCTCAGCTAGCGCGCGCCGCCGCTGGCCCGCCGGCACTGCCCCAGGGAACTCGGCCTCGCGCGCGCCCAGCACCGACAGCGGTAGCTCCAGCTGGTGCGCCGCCTCGTTCCAGTTGACCAACACGAGCGAGCGCCGCCAGTCGGGCTGTCGGAGCAAACTGTGCATCAGCAGCGGCTTCTGCGGCTGCGGCGCCACCACGTTGAACGACTCGCTCAGCTCGGCCGGCGTGGTGAACCTGCCGACGAACTGACCGGGCAGTGCGACGGCGGCGGCCGCCCAGCAGTCGCGGCTGGAACAGCGACATTCGCTCCAGCTTCTCCGGCCTCCGGGTTCTGTGACAGGGTGGCCAAGAACGGCAGCTTCTGCAGCGGCAGGTGAGGCGCGCAGACGGCGGCGGCCGTCAGCCGGCCGGCGATGCAGGGCGGCGGGCCGTGGCCGCCGCCACCCGCTCCACCGCTTTCAGCCAGCCCGTCTCGGCCATCTCGATCACCCGGTCGGCTTCGTCGATCACCAGGTAGCGCAGGTGCGCTAGCGAGAAGCCCTCGGCGCTGGTTATGTGATCCATCAGCCAGCCGGGAGTGCTCACCACGATCAGCCGGGGAGACCGGGCCGCGCGGCCCCACCGCCACCAGTTGGTGCCCCCCTCGTGCCACTGTGTCTCCACCCAGCAGCCGGACGCAGAGCGGCGTGTCGGCGTCGTACTGGCGGAACACGGCGGGCACCTGAGCGGGCAGCGCCTGTGTGGGTAGCACAGCTAGCGCGCGCACCCGGCGGCCGGCGCACCGCGGCGCCGCGCCTGCACCAGCAGCAGCGCGAGCGCCAGCGTCTTACCGCGGCCGGCCGGCGCCGAGACGCAGAGGTCGGCCGGTGGCAGCGGCGACTCTGCGGCCGCCAGCAGCTCGGGCAGCACCGTCACCTGCACCAGGAACGGCAGATTGGCCGGCGCCGGCCGCCGGTCGCCAATCGGCTGCGGGTGCGCCAGCCAGTCGGGCAGCGCACGCGGTGCACGGCCTGTCGGCTCGAGCGCTCCACCTCGTCCAGCACGGTGAAGTCGTCCGCGGCGGCGTCTCCGTCCGACTCGGAGGTGTCCTCACTGTCGTTATTGGCGACGGCGGCTGCCGCTGTGCGCTCAGTCAGGTCGGCCATCATAGCAACACTCGCCGATGATTGGCGTCATCGAAACCGTCGGACGACGGTGGATTCACCACCGTTTTTGCAGCAGAGACTGGAAAAACCTCAGCAATAAACAAGGAAAAACTTCACAACATGCCACAGCCTGCAATTGTGCATATTTTCATTATATTTCTCACATGACAGAAAATATTGGCTGCTTTATTCTAGGAACTGGCATGAAAACATAAGCAAAAATCAAGCTAAGTGAATTATTATTGTATTTCAACATGAGACTGGGAAAAAATCCTTGTCACTGTCAACATGACCAGTGTAACGGACGGGCTGCATGAACATTTCGGCGCATGATCTGAAAACTCTGTGTGCAGTAATTTCAGCGCTGAGGTGAACAACTAACATTTTGGCCGCAATTTGCCTGGTGCCTCCACAATTTAGCAAAACTAACTCACAATACTTACAGCCAGTTTTAACATGACCCCTGCATGACTCATGCATGCAACATACACATGCATTCAATATCAGCACAGTGCACACACAACAGTTATGGATTCATTTACATTTTACAACAATACTATTATTTTCTTTTCCTTCAATATTGGCAGCATGACTTGCTGAGTTCAGTGGCACAATCTTATGACAGCATTCAGCAAGTTTGTTCGGATTCGCAACCATGCAAACTTTGCACGTTTTGCTTAAAAAAGAAGCCTTTATACATTTCTTTCATGCTATTCAATTTCTTTTTTAAATTTATTGTCATTTATCTTGAAAATCTTGCCATTTTGGTCTTAGCAATGTCAATGCACCTTCCCTATTCCGCACAGCTCAAGAAGTTCCACCCAAACGTAGTAGTGTAGTGCCATTAGTAGCTGGCGCCTTGCAATGTCAAATGTAGCTGAATATGTGAAAACAGGGACATATTTATTTAAAATCTTGAGTCCAATGAGCCTACCCTCTCTGCCTCTCCTTCCAGCATATTGATATCTTCAAGCACCTTCGATTTTCGAAAATGACCTTCCATCATTATTTTCCACTTCCGTGCGAGCAATGAACTTGTAAGCTGACCACTAGTTAATGCGCTATCATCTTGCTGTTGGGTGCTTGTAGCAAAAAAAAAAATATAAAACGAAAAAACTAACACCACAACACCAAACACCCGTCTTGTTGGTTCCTTTTGGTCCTGCCTGGTGACAAAGGCTCTTTCTTTACGCAATATCATCAGTATTCCTCTTCTAATCTTGAAGCCCAGATGCTTTACAAATTGGCCATGAATGATACTAAATTATTATATCAACTGAGAAGCGCAAATCACGATAATTAGTAACAAATGGGGCTAATTATTCCAACACGACATCAAAAAAATAGACGGGGTCGCCTGTCTATTTTTTGGGGCTGTTTTTCTACATATAATGGCGCAGATAAACACTCCATTAATGCCGCATTTGCCGTTGGTGAAACTCGTTGGCTATTTTTCTGGCTGATATTTTTTCACGCCGGCGGATATTTTTTCGCCTGGTTGGTGAAACTCGTCGGCGGGTTTTTGACAGAAAAATTGCGCCGGGCTGCTATTTTTCTGTTGGTAAAACTGGCCTCTGATCTCAGGTCAATGCAGGCCGAAAGCCACTTTTTTATTGTCGCATATGAATGACAATTGATAAGGCTTTAATCGTCATCAGACAAAATTGCGATTTTCAGTTGGGAAAATATCAAGGTCACTCTTCGAAAAAAAAGATCAAGATGTCACGTGATCAAAATTTTCAAAAATCGAAAATCCGAGATAGCCAAAACGTTTGCTGGTTGATTGCGAGTTGAACCATATAAAGTTTTTACCATAGAAAACCAATAGTTTCTGAGTTATAAGCCGCCAAACATAGGGTTGCAGCGTGACCTCCAGGAATTGCCTGAGGCTATATCTCGGAAACCGTTGTTCGAAGAAAAAAATCCTTGGCACAGCTGGCTTCCCCGCCCATAACAACCCATTAGACCAATTTAAAGCAAAAAATAAAATATGAGGGTGTACGGCTTTGGTCGATCTATCGTGGAATGCCCCAGAAATGAACCACATGTGTAGAACAATATCATCCATGACAATATAGCTAAAGCAGTTAGATATGTTCAAATTAAAAAAGTGTCACTGCCGAAGAAAATGAGACGGCGAACTACGACGAGCATAACTATGTATATGACGGCCGCCGACTGTGGTTCCAGACTGCTGTTGACAATCGCCGTTTTTCGTCATTTCAAGTGGGACGTGCGGTTCTGTGGTTTCACCGGACACATGGTCCGTGCACAGCTCCGGTGACCGGTCAGGTGGTCAGAGTACGAACAGGTAGCTGACCTGGTCGCCGACATGAAATGACCTCTTCGACCAGTGCAGCAATGCCGACATGAAATGACCTCTTCGACCAGTGCAGCAATGGCTCACGGAGAGCCGTGTTGGACCAAGTCATCGGTAAACGCTTCACGAGCCGAAATATCTGCAGTCCCCTACAGACCTTCTTTAATCGAGGACGGAGGGAATAGTCGTGTAAGCTTGCACCGGCCTGTGAATCCTGCTCCTTCTGGTACGCCACACGCAAACGGGTCAGCCTGGGCGGCTAGGTCAGCCACCGCAGGGTACAGCGGACGGCCGGGCCAGCTGCCGGTCCGCCCGGAGTCTGTCACCGCCTACAGCGGACGGCCGGGCCAGTTGCCGGTCTGTCACCGCCTACAGCGGACGGCAGGGCCAGCTGCCGGTCTGTCACCGCCTACAGCGGACGGCAGGGTCAGCTGCCGGTCCGCCCGGAGTCTGCCACCGCCTACAGCGGACGGCAGGGTCAGCTGCTGGTCCGCCCGGAGTCTGCCACCGCCTACAGCGGACGGCCGGGCCAGCTGCCGGTCCGCCCGGAGTCTGTCACCGCCTACAGCGGACGGCAGGGCCAGCTGCCGGTCTGTCACCGCCTACAGCGGACGGCCGGGCCAGCTGCCGGTCCGCCCGGAGCCTGTCACCGCCTACAGCGGACGGCAGGGTCAGCTGCCGGTCTTCACCGCCTACAGCGGACGGCAGGGTCAGCTGCCGGTCTGTCACCGCCTACAGCGGACGGCAGGGCCAGCTGCCGGTCTGTCACCGCCTATACAGCGGACGGCCGGGCCAGCTGCCGGTCCGCCCGGAGTCTGTCACCGCCTACAGCGGACGGCAGGGCCAGATGCCGGTCTGTCACCGCCTACAGCGGACGGCCGGGCCAGCTGCCGGTCCGCCCGGAGCCTGTCACAGCCTACAGCGGACGGCAGGGTCAGCTGCCGGTCTGTCACCGCCTACAGCGGACGGCAGGGTCAGCTGCCGGTCTGTCACCGCCTACAGCGGACGGCCGGGCCAGCTGCCGGTCCGCCCGGAGTCTGTCACCGCCTACAGCGGACGGCCGGGCCAGCTGCCGGTCCGCCCGGAGTCTGTCACCGCCTACAGCGGACGGCAGGGTCAGCTGCCGGTCTGTCACCGCCTACAGCGGACGGCAGGGTCAGCTGCCGGTCTGTCACCGCCTACCGCGGACGGCCGGGCCAGCTGCCGGTCCGCCCGGAGTCTGTCACCGCCTACAGCGGACGGCAGGGCCAGCTGCCGGTCTGTCACCGCCTACAGCGGACGGCCGGGCCAGCTGCCGGTCCGCCCGGAGCCTGTCACCGCCTACAGCGGACGGCAGGGTCAGCTGCCGGTCTGTCACCGCCTACAGCGGACGGCCGGGCCAGCTGCCGGTCCGCCCGGAGTCTGTCACCGCCTACAGCGGACGGCAGGGCCAGCTGCCGGTCTGTCACCGCCTACAGCGGACGGCCGGGCCAGCTGCCGGTCCGCCCGGAGCCTGTCACCGCCTACAGCGGACGGCAGGGTCAGCTGCCGGTCTGTCACCGCCTACAGCGGACGGCAGGGTCAGCTGCCGGTCTGTCACCGCCTACAGCGGACGGCAGGGTCAGCTGCCGGTCTGTCACCGCCTACAGCGGACGGCAGGGCCAGCTGCCGGTCCGCCCAGAGTCTGTCACCGCCTACAGCGGACGGCCGGGCCAGCTGCCGGTCCGCCCGGAGTCTGTCACCGCCTACAGCGGACGGCAGGGTCAGCTGCCGGTCTGTCACCGCCTACAGCGGACGGCAGGGCCAGCTGCCGGTCTGTCACCGCCTACAGCGGACGGCCGGGCCGCGAGTTTCCTAAGTGTGGAACTGCCCATACCTAAGGTCTATGATTGGCGCAAGCTTCGCCGAGATGACGTTACAGGCTGTGACGTCATGGCTCACAGTCGGCTGACCAATCGCTGCACGATTACAGGCGCGCGGCACTAGCGCCCCTGGTGTTATTATGGGAAGTTGAGCAATTACATTGTAATCTAATGCATAGCTTGTGTTGGGAACAATTATGTATTACTAAGGCGTCAATGTCTCACAAATTAATTCGTCCATGCTCCTCACATTTTGCAAAGTGACCTTATATTATGCGTCATAAGGTACTACACTACGCTTCAAACAATCAACACAAAGCACCAGCCAGGCACTGTTACAAGTAGCGAGCAGTTAAGTGGCGGCAGGTGGCGCTACCATCTCCAGCATCGGTCCAGATGGCGTCACTCACCATCCGCACTATAGTTCCGCACTACCTGCTAATAAAATAAATAATAAGTCCGCTAATAAGTCTGCTAATAATCTTGCTAATAAATCTGCTAATAATAAATTCGCACTACCTGCTAATTTATGTCCTATTGGTGTCAAACATCATTCAACGCCGATAGGCAGTATCACCAGCCGTAATACTGAAGACATTTGCTCAATGCTGAAGCGAAACGCAGTGCACACTGCACAAACCACACCGTCAAAACTCAAGCACCTCGTAGGAGATATGCTTCCAAGGTGGGCGAATGCACGAACGATAACTGAAATAACACCGGTTATACATTCACGTAGAACAAGTTACTTTTTCTCTAGCTAGGGAACTCGCTAAAATTAAGACTGACTAAATATTTACGCAGGATAACTGGCTCCGCCTCTTCGCCAACTTAAGGACCCGCCAATCCATGCACCTAGCCGCCAGCGCCGAGTGATGACGTCACTCGAACGGGCGACGGTATGAATAGTTCCACACTTAGGAAACTCGCGGCCGGGCCAGCTGCCGGTCCGCCCGGAGTCTATCACCGCCAGCCGGGAGCGACAGAATCCGGCCGACACCGGAAACCTATCTGATCCCGTGGGCTCCGAGCTGCATCCGCCGCGCCGGCCGGCCGGCCGGTCGGGGTCCCGCTCCAGCATGGCACCGAGAGCACTGGGTCAGCTGGCGCTCCAGGGACGCAGAAGAGGAGGGCACGTGCCACAGGACATAATATCGCATTAATTTACCGTTCTTCCTCAATCGGCTGTGACAATACACGAAGAGCCAACGCTCGGTATTCAAGTGAGACGAAAACACTCAATGTTAAATACATTTTTCAGCATTAATGACAGCTACTTTCCGATGAACAGAAGCATCGATATCAACCGGATACAATGAACCACTGCTGGATTTGGGACACTGTCACAGGGCGAACGCGATTGAGTAGGCAGTAGACATCAGGCGGTCATTGGTATGACCCTGCTGCAACGCAAAGCTCAACGGATTATGTAGGAAAGATTGTGTCAGAAAGACACTTAGGAAGGACAGGGGCGGCTCCTCGCGGACCTTTTCATATACATGTCTCAAAGGCTGGAAGAAAGAGGATGGTCATTGGTTATGTGTCAGCAGTGGCGCGGGAACCGGGGGGGGGGGGCTAGCGGGGCTGAGCCCCTCCAACTTTTCGGCTGGGGGGGGGGCTCGTAATGTATTTGAGCCCCCCCCCCCTAGCTGGAGGAATCGAAATCGGAAATCTACCAACATAATTTCATAGATTCATACGTAGGCGCGGGAACCGGGGGAGGAGGCAGTGCAGGGGAAGCTTGCCCCACAGCTCTGGAGCCGTGGGGGCGGTGCCCCACAACTTTTCTTGAGGTCAGACCCGTTGAGGCAGCTTGTCCTCCCCAAATTAGGGGTTGTGGGTCACAAAGGAAAGAAGCATGTAAGTGAAAAATCTACCTCTTTCACTGGCTCGGCAACTCATTTGGCAGATTGAAACCTTTATTCCAGGCTGCCAAAACGGTAGTTTCTTCACTCAGCTGAGACGGAATACCTGACTTTTTTGCAAATATTTGCGTGTTTTTTTTTGGGGGGAAGGCCAAGGTCTGAAAAATAAGTGGCCCAAAACCGGTGAGAAAACTAGATTTGGGGGTACCCTAGGTTGGTCTCTATTATGGTTCAGCTCCCCACAGTCTGGAAGAAGTTCCCGCGCCACTGTGTTGTCAGCTTTCAAACGACATTTGATGAAATTTGGGGATGATCTCTGAAGACAGGAAAGAGTTCAGAGAAACCACGGTCGCCCTGCACGGCTTGCATTTCGATCCATCCTGGGTTGTCACACAAGCCTCCATACCTCCGTCGACCTCGGTCGTCATCGGTCTCGGAGAACAGAGGCCCATCAGCCGCAGGAAGCTTGCTTGGTGGCGGTACCGTCGATATCGGTGGATCTGTTCACCGATGATCGGCCACAGTGCACCTACAGGTGCCACAAGGTGCACTAGCAAACAGCAGCAGCATGGCCCCGACGAGAGAAACAATAAAACGTCGCGGAAACACCACCAGTGCCTTGCAGCGTGGGCCTGGATAGACCACGATAAAGGCCCGATTTGAAGGACTAACTGTACTCGTATTCATTCAGTCTCAAAGGTCGGTAATGGTCACGGACAGCCCTAGAATTGAGTAATTCGATAAGCAAAATGTCCGTTATACAGGTGAGTGCATTCACCAAGCAGGATCCATTTTCCGTTGACCTTTGGCTCGAGCGTGCTCCTCCGCTCTGGGTGAACTCTCACCTCAGGAGCCCGAACAGTTGACCTGTGGCTGGCTCTGGTGTTATTCATTTAAAGGTAGTGTGCCACCTTTGAAAGATTTCCCATTTTATTTTTCCTAGGATAAGAAGCTTCTGTTTTTACCTAATATCGCAAAGAAAATCAAAAATGGGCCTGGAATAGTGCCTTTTTCGCCTAAAAGTTTATCGGTTTTTCGATATGTATAACAACTGTAGTGGGCTGACCTGCAAACAGGCGTCGGCAACAATCGCGAATGCGGCGCACATGTGACAATAAGCAAAGGTCATTATAGAGTTACGACGTACGGGAATGAGTTATCAGCTGTCTAATCGTAGACAACACAATATCGAGCCTTAAACTGTAAGCCTGTATTGGTATAGTTTCTTTCATTTGGCTGTCGAACATTATTTATGGTTTGAAATATGATTTTATGTAAAATAATTGATATGAAAAAGCCGTCTCTTAAGTTATGACCCCATTTCACCACACGCAAGTGGCAGAAATGACAATGATCAGCTGACGCATTTTTCTTGGCCGAAGTCAGAGCGCGCGGCCCGACGCACCACCACCGCACCACAAAGTATGAGCAGAAGCCGCGCCCAAAGCCAGGGCCCCGGTAACGTGAGGTAGCCGAGTCGGGGCAGCGTGCGCTGACCCAAGCCGGGGCCGCAGCTTTGGGCGCGGTCTACCGCATCCCCGCGGGCAGCCCCGGGCTATCACATGACACCGGGAGGACGCGCGGCCCCGGCTTGGGTCAGCGCACGCTGCCCCGACTCGGCTACCTCACGTTACCGGGACCCCGGCTTTGGGCGCGGTCTACCGCACCACCTAACAGGCGTGTTCGAAACCGCAGGAGATGATGATGAGCGGGTTTATCGAAACTTGATTGGATGAGCATATCGGTAATAGCGATTTCAGTGTGTGCATTTATTGTTCATAGTGGTGTGAAATGTGGTTGGGGTACGACCGACAACCCGTCGGGGCGAATTTCGCACTGGAGTACTCAAAATTTGAAGAATTTAAGACGTTTCCATGAGTTTTGAAGGTATGGATAAGTTCTAAAAATCCGGTTCTCCTTATCTGGGCCATTAACTCCATACGGTCCAGGAAAGCTGGCACACTACCTTTAACCCTCGCCGGACCTATTGGTTTTCTATTGGTTATACGCGCCGGCCGAGGGGGGGGGGCGGGTACGACCCCCCCCCCCCCTCGCCGTTTCGGACCTGGTGGAGCTAGCGCGTCGCGGAAAAAACGAGCGTGTGCGCCGTTATGAGACGCAGAGTTTGGTACCCGATTTTAAGGTCCTAGGTCAACCGGTGACTTCTGAGGTCAGGTCAAGTGCCCCAGGGTACGGTTCAGTTTTTGGTGAATAACTTCGCAAAAAAACGGCCGCAGAGCCGCGATTTTGGCAGCATCGTGTTCGCCTCGCTCAGGCGCGTCGAATGATATACTTTTTATCCGGGTCAGGTCAACTTGGGGTGTTGACCTCAGGTCAAGGCCAGGTCAGCACCCCCAGGTCACGAAGTAGGTCGAAAGAGGTCATGTCGCATATCGTTCGATTCGGCAGGTCTTCCTGAGTCCATTGGTGGCTTCCTCGACTCGCTAGCTCAATTTGATCAAGAGTTATTGACGAAAAACTAATATGACCTTGATGACGTCATAAATGACGTCACGCAAGGTCAACATTGCAAAAGTGACGCATCTAACCTTGCAAGGAGTGCATCAAATCACGATTCTGTGTGCTTGAGATAGTTGGAGATCGTTCCCGGCGCCAGAATAGCAGTTTTCATTTTTCCCCATTGACTTATAATGGTGAGGTCACGAAAATGACCTGACCTCATATGACCTTTAGGAAAAATCCGAGATATAAAAGTTGTGAGACTCATAATGGATACTAGATCCTGCAAGTTTCATTTCCCTGTGACATCTCCTCTGGCAGTGAGGGCGTTGCGAAGTTGCGACATCTGAAGACCGTGCAGAGGTTCACTTATGACGTCATAGGTCAGTGACCTGACCTGACCCAAAAATGCGGTTGGTGTCAAAAGATGCGGCTTGGATCAAAGGTCAGATATGCTAAGTTTCAGCTCTCTATCGCCAGCGTGTTTGGAGCTATCGCGAAAAAAACCTAAGGGGGGCGGCACCCGCCCCCCCCCCTCGGCCGGCGAGGGTTAACATCGTCAATGATTAAACAGTTCTGACCAAACTACGAGTACACCGAGGCCATTGGCGTATCATTTTGAGATTTAAAGGTAGTGTGCCACCTTCCAACGATTTCCCATTTTATTTTCCCTAGGATAAGAAGCTTCTGTTTTTACCTAATATCGCAAAAAATCAAAAATGGGCCTGGAATAGTGCTTTTTTCGCCTAAAAGTTTATCGGTTTTTCGATATGTATAACAACTGTAGCGGGCTGACCTGCAAACAGGCGTCGGCAGCAATCGCGAATGCGGCGCACATGTGACGATAAGCAAAGGTCATTAAAGAGTTACGACGTACGGGAATGAGTTATCAGCTGTCTAATCGTAGACAAGACAATGTCGAACTTAAACTGTAAGCCTGTATTGGTATTGTTTCTTTAATTTGGCTGTCGAACATTAATTTATGGTTTGAACTATGATTTTATGTAAAATAATTGATATGAAACAGCTGTCTCTTAAGTTATGAACCCATCTCACCACACGAAAGTGGCAGAAATGACAATGATCAGCTGATGCATTTTTCTTGGCCGAAGTCAGAGCGCGCGGCCCGACGCACCACCACCGCACCACAAAGTATGAGCAGAAGCCACCTAGCAAGCGTGTTCGAAACCGCAGGAGATGATGATGAACGGGTTTATCGAAACTTGATTGGATGAGCCTATCGGTAATAGCGATTTTAGTGTGTGCATTTATTGTTGATAGTGGTGTGAAATGTGGTTGGGGTACGACCGACAACCCGTCGGGGCGAATTTCGCACTGGGGTACTCAAAAATGGAAGAATTTAAGACGTTTCCATGAGTTTTGAAGGTATGGATAAGTTCTAAAAATCCGGTTCTCCTTATCCGGGTCATTAACTCCATATGGTCCAGGAAAGCTGACACACTACCTTTAAATAAATGCATGCACTGCAAAAGTTGGCTTTATAATGATAATTTTTCGTCAAACTTCATTATAAGGGACGGAACAGCGACAAAACAGTAGCCCCCTACCTTCAATTAGGTGGGGGGGGGGGGCACTGCCGACTTTTGGTCCCATTCTTTCCGTGCAACGCCCATAGGGCTAACGTAAAAATGGCCAAATCTAGGGGGCACGGTGCCCCGGTGACCCCCCCCCCCCTTCCGCCGCCTTTGCAAGAAAGTAAACATTATTGAATTTTGACGGATTATTCAGTTTTGCGGTCCGATTCAACCACTAGCCAGGGCCGATTCATGGGTGACAAATAAGGCTCGCCCACAGGGGTCATTTTGTGGACTTTCCTCTCGGGTAAACAGCCACTAACTAGAACCACAATCATAGATGGGTGACCGGCTACAGACGAAGACGGACTGCCACTCATTCGTTCTGATGGTAACAAGATAACATCAGTCATCGACATCGCTGCCGAGTGCTGAGTGCCGTGAGCTGCAGCGCTGCGCGAAACACGTGTCCTCTCGCGTCAGTCACGTGACTCGTCTTCTGACCGTGATGTCAGTCTCAGCAGAACTCCGTTGAGCCATTATGGCGCGGATGGCGATGCAGAAAAAAAAAACAAATAGATGGACGAGGCGGCTGTTTACGCTGACGTTGATCATGGACATTCACATTCACCATGGACATTTTTACCTTAAACTGGCAGTCATCTCCACCCTGCGGACCGCTTAACTTCAGTCACAGTCTGATTCGACTTTCCCCATATTGATATCCCACAAAATAGCCTCTTTCGAGGTCTAATAGGGAAATATCTTGTAAATCTTAGGCACGGCAGTGTTTGGACTAAAACCCTCCCATCTCTTCAATCTTACCTATATACCTATGCTCACTCCCCTACCTACGTGAAATCACAGACATGTACGCATGCAAAACATTTTTCCATGCGCACTATCTTTCCAAATAGCACGACTGAATTGTGGAACCCCATGGCTGGAGACAGGGGAAGGTAGGTATTGGAGTTCGATGTGCCCTGCAGCTGACACGGGTTGAAAAATCCGAGCGCGCTGTACGCACTGCTGGTGACGTCACAGCAAGCGCGCCGCGCGCCGGCGGCGGCCCGTCTCGCGGGGCCGTTTCACAGAACTCGACGAACAAAAACTGCGTAATGGCCCAGCTATTTGGCGGCGAGGAAAACAGGACAGAGGAAGGTCACTCGTTCAGGCACGACTGGGGCACTACGGCAGACTACGGCGAGGTAGGGTAAACGGCAGCTGCTATGGTGGATATTTGTCGCGGAAGGCCACTGGAACACTGAGGAAGGCCACAAGTTAATTACGCACAGCCGTTCGATGCGCCTCGCACTGCGGATAGCGTACTCACGTTTCCTGTTTAGTACAGACGTTCGGCCCTTCGAGCGCTGTAACGACGGCCGCTAACGCCAGGAGGGCCGGTATCCTCATCACTAGTCTCCACATCACGCCAGCGCGCAGCGGTCTCAGCCAGTCTACTCCAACGCGGGCTGCCGGCGGCCGCTCACTCCACCCAAACTCGCGGACCCGGCGGCACTGCGTGTCCGCTGTCCGCCGCGCTCCGCCCGCGACCGGCTCCCCACCGCTGCCAGTGACGTCACGCGGTCTGAGCTGTGCACGGCCGCCCGTAAACCGCCCCACCATGCCAGGGCCGCCGCGCCGCGCCGCGACGTCAGCTCAGTGAGAGAGACGGCGCCGCTCCGCTCTTGTTGGTAAATAAAGTCAATGAGCTAAACGGGAGGGTAAGTACCCGGTATAGTGCACATGCTGCCGGTCCTAGCGCTAACTCTCGCGCTTATTGGTGTTTCCCCAGTCGCTAACGCTTAGGAGGGGGCTTTTACGCGAGCTATTTGCGAAAAACATAGTGCATATTTCTTAAAGAGTTTTTCCCGCGCCCTGCTGGGGGGGGGGGGCGGGGGGGGGCGTGTTTGAGCACCAATAACTGCCATTTTTGCGAAGCAAGCGTGTTGCTACATGACACAGGAGTCGAGTTAGAGGGGGGCATAAATACGCCCCCCCCCCCCCAGCACACCACGGAAAACAGACCACCAGCACGGTGCGAGTTAATGACGTCATAGATGACTAGATGACGTCACACAAGGTCAACGACGTAAATGCGAAGCATTGGACCTTGCCAGAAGTGCATGAAATCATGATTACATGTGCTTGAAAATAATAAGAAATAGTTTAAAATCGTTCCCGGCACAAAAAAAAAACAGTTTCTATATTTCCCCCCATTAAAGGGACCCTCCCACCTTCAAAAAAGTTATTGAATGGCATAAAACTTAAAAGTGATGTCGCTCAGTTCAAAAAGAACAAAAAGGAATATGTACCAAATTTCACCGAAAAAAAAAATATTCACCGGGTTTCAAGATATTTACACGTTTTTACATGGTGTCATGTCTGGTAGGATAGACAGCTCTCTTCTGCTATGTTTCCGTTGCGCGTTCCCGTTCGTCAAACTTGCCGTGCTGATTTCATGTGTGTTCCAACTGCTCGCGTTGGAGCGTTCTCGTGCTCGTCTTCGTTGTTCTGTCGGCTCCCACGTGTTTTAAACGCACGATTACTCAAACACCCTTCTTACGACCAGGGGCGCCGCCACGGATTTTTGACTGGGGGGGACGGACTGACCGACTGAAAACCCAAAAGTAGGCATTCTTACCGTGGCTTTTTCGGTCCGATGCATTCAAAGTTTAAAGCAAATATGCCACTTTTAACATTGGGTTTTGAGCTTAAGTAACAGTTTTGTAGCCTGAGCTGAGACGAGAACAAATCAGGAGCTTTTATGGCTCAACGATCACCCTAGCCAAAGATATCGGTATCGATTTTAGGTTTGAAGACTGAAGTCATTCCCATTATTACACTTTGTCATTCCCTTACCGAGGAATCCATTCCCTTACGGAAAAATGCCAGCCAATCAGCATTCAGCTGGTTTGAACTACGTACCTAATCTGATTGGTCAACGCTTAATCAGCTTCCGCTGCAATATAGGTAAGGCCTCTACGAAAGACGGAAATTGGTTCTTATGTAATAATAAAAAAAAACATTTTGCAAATACTCATTATGTTATTTCCTGACCATTTTAAGCATAAAAACTCATAAACCTGTGGCAAAACAACTGGTTTGAGGAAAGTAGTTTAGGTATTTCCTTTAAGTAATGGCTGTAGACCGAATTCCCACCGAGTACCTACCTATATACACACCTGATGTCCGATTCAATTTTGACATGGCAAAGCCTCTAGTGCCTCATCATTCAGGGTATAATTGCTGATGTATGCCACTAATCTGATCGGTAATGCATATTGCATAGGTAATGCATATTGCATACCCGCGTGGGGGAGGAGGCGTTGTATAGTTACAATCTCTCTGTCTGGTTTGTGCATGAATCGGCGCGAAGCGCCGCGAAAATTGGCAAAAAACATCAGGCAAAACTGCTCTAAAATACAAATTTTGCAGCCCGTTTAACAAGCTTGATACCTACCAGAAAACCTTAGGTCAGGTCACCAAGTCAAGTAGTCAAGTCGCCTCAAAGTTTTGTGGTCCTGTCAACGGTATAGCTTATTTCTTAGAAGCTGAAAATGTATTGTAGTGTGACTGCAGAACTGTGGGGTCGGAGCCGGAATCAGTCGGAGTTGACAATAGCCGCGTTTACATAGGGCTAGTTGCCAGATAGTGGAATTCCACTAACGAGACATTTTTTCCACTAACGAGACATTTCAGGCACCTTCAGATAATTCTGACGACCTATCCGGCCAGAAGGACCAAACCGATTGACAAAAATAAATACATCGTGGCGGAAGAACACTAAGAGGTACTTCAGGCCTAGACATAGTATAGATGTCGCAACTCGCGGCCTTCCCGGCAGTAAGGGCGAGGTATAGATGACGCTACGGCAGCAAGTCACTGGAACGTACGAGTCGTGGAATGGAACGGAAGATACGGAACGGGGGCTTCTTAACGGAAGCTTATTCGTTTAATTTTCATTTAAGAATTGATTTCGTGCGCTAGGGAAAGAACATTGTCTTCTTTTTTCATACGTCTGCACCCCCCCGTCCCCTCCATCCTTTGGATCAGCCAGTGTGCAGCAAGAGGGTTCATCGGAGAAAAACAACAAAGAGCAATCCTCCCTGAGCCTGTCAGGTCAGAAATAACCTGAGCATAGGCGACGGAACGGGGAGG
The DNA here is from genome assembly GCF_019059575.1 of Amphibalanus amphitrite. Lineage (NCBI taxonomy): Eukaryota > Metazoa > Arthropoda > Thecostraca > Balanomorpha > Balanidae > Amphibalanus > Amphibalanus amphitrite. Next base: position 173,579 of record NW_024882011.1, on the reverse strand, counting down.
GCACCGGGGCACCGTGCCCCCCTTTGATTTTGGCCTGCATGGAAAGAATGGGACCAAAAGTCGGCGGTGTCCCCCCCCCCCCCCTCCGCGGCTACTGAAGCTGAGGACCGTTCGTTATGCCCTACTGCCCACGCTTCTTAAAATTTCAGTAGTAGTCAGTTATCTGGCCAATGTTTCCGTATAGGGGCTGGCAAACACAACTGAGCCTCGTGAGTGGGATGAGTACTGGACACAGAAGTGGACAATCTGTTGGCAAGAAGCCCGCAAGGATAATATCTCGAAACTCAGGACTACGTATACAAACACTTTAAATGCATCTAAATCTATACTATAATCGAAAGCCGCATTGTTGTGAACTACCGGCACGTGCGTCCAATCACCATCAAGAACGGAAGTCCGACCTACAGCAAGCACGACAGTCCGATCAAAAATGTATTGAAAAATAACTAGCAACTTTAAACATCGCCTTCCTCAGCCACGCTCTACACCGCATCACATAAGAAAACCGCCAATATCGATTACAAAACACACATAAAGGAATTCCGTAGGTATAGATCAGAGGAATACTTCACCTCCTTTATCTGGCGCGTCAATAGGTATAAAGTAATCTTTGGCGTCTACGCACTAGCAACATCTATAATGCAAACAGCAGTTCAGAAACCATCCACTAAAATTGTAACAAGGCAAGGGTTGGTCAAAATAAATTATAGTCACCGTGATAAATAGCAAACGAAATACAAAACAAGCACAACAAAGCATTCCACACTCGTTTAGACTGTACAACATGCCTACATAAGACATTGCAGCAGTGTACGAGGAAAACATTCTTTAAAGATGCTAACGTGGGGAGTTTTAAAAGTTTGGTGAACACAGTTACGAGTCACTGCACAAGAAATGTAGCGCGGTCGCCAGCCGGCCCAGGCGAAAGAGTCGACGGAGACGGCGTCAAACAAACCCGAGAGGGGGTAGTTTCATCCGCATCAGCGGAGGCGCTCTCTCTACCAAGGTCGTCAGTTACCAGCCGCAGCACCCTGCTGGCGATTTGATAGCTGCTCTCATTCTCAGCTGGCTGAGCGCCATGTGCCGGGTCATCCGGCTCCATGATTTCCCCTTTCATTAGCAGCTGCTGTTGTAGTTATTGTTGTTGCGTTCCTTTCAGCCGCTGCCGCAGCATAGCCGTACGGTTCTGGATGGTTCTCACGGCGGCAGCCAGGGTCATCCGTCCTGCCAGCTCCGCCGCCAGGCGCGCGCAGCGTCGCGCGCGCCTGCCTTGCAGATAGTGCTGCCCAAGTCGATCGGCGGACGGCGCTACCGTTGGGATAGGGCGCCAGCCTCGCGCGCGAGGGCGTCCATCCGCTCGTTGCCCGGAAGCCCGCAGTGTGCAGGAACCCACTGCATTATCACTGGATGGCCCCCTCGGTGAGCGCTGCCAGCAGCCCCCATATGTCTGCGGCCAGAGGGGCTCTCTGGGCCGCCGCGCCGCTCCGCAGGAGGGCCAGCGCCGCCATCGAGTGGGTACAGACGATAATTATCGGAAGAGAGGTGTCGCGACCAGTCTTGGTCAACAGCTCCTCCAACACCGCTCTTAGGGCGAATAGCTCGCCGCGCGTGCTAGAGCAGAGGGCGCCTGCCGCGACACGCACCTCCCGGATGTCGCGGTTCAGGGGGGGGGTGGCCCCTCCTCCTCCATCTAGCACACCATCGGTGGCGGAGCTGTCTGACCAGATCAAGCTCGCCTCAGACGGGAGCTCCGCCAGACGACTTTCCGCCGCCTTGGCTCGCCAGCCGTCGCGCCCAAACTCGCTTCAGGCCGTGAGTCTATAGCCGGCGCGGTGGCGTGGCTTCGCCATACTAGCCTTGGGCGGGTTGTCCTCAGAGAACGCGTTCGCATTGGCGAGGAGGCGAGCAGCGCCACGAGTCCTGAAATGACCAAACAATATCAATGGACAATCAAAATTGTGAAAATTGGCATTAACTGCGCAACTGATGTTTGCTTCTTTGTTTATTAGGGTTTACGGGCGCTACGGTGGTCATTTTGCACCCATGACGCTGTTCTGGTGAACCTGCGCAACTGAGCAGTGATCATGCCATAACTTATATTTGGCGTAGTGGCAGGGTTCCACCTAAAATTTCGGCGCACGTCAGGTGTAAAGTTACATGCGACAAATTCAGCGCATGTCAGTTGGGGAGACTAACCCCGCGTTCGATGTCTCCCGGACGGCAAAGATTCTACGCCGTCCGGCCAATCACGTTTCATAACCACAGCCGAGCCCCAGCTGACCTTGGACGGGATTGGCTGGACGACGTAGAATCTTCGTCATCCGAGAGACATCGAACGCGGGGTAAGGCTGCTGGAGTGCTGGAATAATATAAAACGAGGGCACCAAAAATTGATCCTAAATGACCATACTTGGACATTAATGCAGACCCTCTCTGTATCACCAATTGTCAGAAAACAACCATGTGTTTGAAAGAGCGTTAGACAGTCATGAAGCCAGGATAAAACACAGTGCTATTTTCTCAAAGCAGCTTTTACATGATAGAGTTAGGTAACTCTCTCTCTCCGTTAACCATTCGCAAGGCCAAAAAGGCCTATTGGTTTTGAAAGGCATTGGATTACAAGCTGAGCATTTTTTACTTTATCATAAAATGTTAAACCTGCGTGTAGATGAAGTCTGAACGGTGGTTTGTAGGCTGATAGGTTGGAGGTTGGAGGTTAGTAGGGAAGGGAAGGTCAGGATAATTTCTGCTTTTTATTTTCATTGGACTTTAGCCTTCATCAACACACGCATCAAAAATATTTACTTGAGCATCTTCAAGCCTCAATATACAACAAGGTGTGCCACAACACACTGGCGGATCCAGGGGGGGGCATTAGGGGCATATGCCCCCCCCGACAGGAGCCTGGGGAGGGCATTCAGTACAAGTATGCCCCCCCCCCCGTTCAAAATCTTACGCCTATAACGAGGAACTAAATAAACATGGATTAGAAAGTCTTCCTATGTAACTACTTTTGTGATCAGAGTCGTTTTAGTAACCTCAATTTAGTTGTCATTGCTTTATTTTGTCTAAAAGTATGTTGCTTCTTAGTTCTTACAACAGGGAAGTCATGCCGCTTCAAGTTTCAACCCTTTTGACCGTATTGTCTAACGATGGCACTCATATTGCGCAAACCAGGAATCGGCCGCCGCCTATGCTTGGGAATAGGGACGGTTAGAATATGATTTACCTGTATGGCCACAGCCAGTGCAGCGTAACCGGGGGGGGGGGGCACAAGGGGCGCGTGCCGCCTCATTAGATGCATGGTGCCCTATGGGCCCGAGAGGCCCTGCAGTGCCAATTGGCCGCTCAGGGTCCAAGCGTGCCTTATTTCGACTGAGATAACACCCGCAGGACTCGTGAGAGCACCTCACGGAGTAACGGGCTCCTGGGTCGCCACATATCACACATCTCCATAAGGGCCCCACTCCGGCCTCTGAGGGCCCTGTGCTGGCCTCTGAGTGACCTTGCTGACCTATTAAGCGTCAGCTCTAATTAGAGTCCTGGCCCATACCCGCATGGAACGGCTCCACACCAGTGTCTCTGAGGGCCCATAACGGCGCCTTTGAGGGTCTCACACCGGCGCCTTTGAGGGCCCAACACCGCCAATCTGAGGGACTAACACCAATCTTTTTTAAGGACCTACATCGGCGGCGGCTCTGAGGGCCCCACACTGGCGCCTCTGAAGGTCTTACACAGGCGCATCTGACGGCTACCTACCTGCAACTCAGTGGGCCCCACACTGGTGACTCTGAGGGCTCCCAGTGACGCCTGAGAGTACCACGCCGGTCTCCAGGATCCCACAGGGCTCCTGAAGGCCTCTGCTGGCCCTTGCTGGTCTCTTGAAGACCCCTTGCCCCCATGCATGTGTCTCTGAGGAGTGAGGACTCCCACAACGATGCCTTTGAAAGTCTTCACCGGCGACTGTGAGGGCACCACATAGACACGTCTGAGGGCCCTACACCGCCACCTCTGACACACCAGTGTCTCCTGAGGTCCCACATCGGCGACTCTGAGGGTCCCACACCGGCGCCTCTGGGGCCCCACACCAGTGCCTCTGGCAGTCAGCCACCGGTAACTCTGTAGGTCCTACACCGGTGACTCTGAGGGTCCCACACCGGCGCCTCTGGGGCCCCACACCAGTGCTTCTGGCAGTCAGCCACCGGTAACTCTGTAGGTCCTACACCGGTGACTCTGAGGGCCCCACCGGCGTCTGAGAGTACCATGCCGATCTCTAAGGACTCCACAGGGCTCCTGAAGATACTGCCGGCCCTCACTTGCCGGCCTGTGAAGGCCCATTGTTGGCATCATACGGTCCGTTACCGGCCTCTGAGGGCCCTTTGTCGGTCTCTGAGAGGTCCTACTGGGTTATTAAGCATTCGCATTTCGCACCAACAACTCCAAGGGCCCCACACACAGCCATCTGTGAATGGTGTGGGCTTAGCGCCACACCAGTGTCTGAGGCACCACAACGGCGTCCATGTGAGGGCCTCACACCAGCACCTTAGAGGGCTCACACCGGCTCCTTTGTGGTTCCTGCACCAGTGCCTCTGAGGGTCCCACACCACTGCCTCTGGGGAACCCACACCGATAGCTTTGATGGTCCCACGCCAGTACCTCTTAAGGTGCCACACCGGCGGCCCTGGGTCGCCTCTATAGGTACACCAGTCATTCTGAGGGCCCCACCGGCCCCACCAATTTTCGTCGATTTCTGGCGCTTCCCGGGTATTTGTCCCAAAAGCCTCCTCCTCCTGGATCTGCCAATGGGGTTCAGGTGTCCTACAATTTCTGTTTTTTTTTTTTTTAGAAAAAAAACTCGTGTCAGGGCTATGACGAAAAATAAGTGGCCTAAATCCGATGAGAAAACAGGATTTGGGGGTACCTTAGGTTTGGCTCCGTGACCTGGTATGCCCCCCCCGCGCTGACACCCTGGATCCGCCAGTGCGGCACAACAAATTAAAAATTGATGATATGCCAATATATGGTCATGATTTTTACCACCAGAATTGAATTAAATGCCTATTGATGCCTTACCTAATAGGCTGAAATCTGATTAACCAAGCATTTTTTCTTGTGAATTGGCAGTCTAAAATTTGGCTGGCTTGAGCACGACGCTATTGCTCTAGCAGAATCTCAAACAGATGTCTACCAAGTGCCACTCCCAAGAAAGTTTTTCAAGATTCTAAAACCACAAACTTTGTTGCTGCCTGATCATGTGATGGTTGATCAAATGATAGCACTCCATCTGAGGCCAGTTTTACAAACAGAAAATAGCCACCTGCCGGATTATTTTGCCTCAAGGCTAATTCACATACCTATGGAGCATAAATGGTGAAGCCCAGGTTTAAAAGGAACAGGTTTCAAGACAATCGGCATGACAAACCAACACCTTACCTGCAGTTCAAGTTTGTCGATTTCTTTATCAAAATCTAGTCTTCGTCTAATCCACAAATCAAGATAAAATTACTGGATAGGTACAACTTCTTCTTATTCTTCTTCTGCACCTCACCCGCCGCCCCCTACACTTCTCCCTTATTCTGATAAATATATTTACATAATTTTCACAAAAATGCCACTCAACGGGGTAGATCTAAAAAAGTGCAGGGCTTAAATTTTGAGCTATAGAGTTCTCAGTGATTTTGAGACACCCAATATGTCTTCGGCACGCCGTATTTGTCTCTCACTGCCTGCGAATTCGGCGATATGATTGGTCGAAGGCCGACGCTATGGGTCCAAGAAAAGGCCAAGATTCCTGCCAAGATTCTTACAGATAGCCAAGGCCGATGACTGACGTGACTGACGGCATGTTACTGCCCTTGGCATATTGCCAATGCACTGCTCGGTCATATCCGCAGTAATGTCAACAGTCATATCGGAAGTAATATGGTAACTATACGCAAAAACCATTTGGCGTATAGCTACCATACTTTTCCGATAACGAGACATTCTAGATCAATCTCTCTGCTGTTGGCGACATCTGCTGAGAAATCCCAAGACCGAACGCAAGCACATAAAAGTAATGCACTCTAAGGATGCGTTCGAAATCTGGGAAGTGACGGATTTCATTTCTCAATGCGTGTCCCACTCCAGCCTTCCCCATGCTGTTCGTTCCGCCATCTATTGCCATGTTTCGCATTCGCATTTCATGAATTCACCACCCCGCCAAGTAGGTTGGTATCAAGTTGGTATAGGTGTCGCATCGCTCTGGTCGATCAGGCTGAGCCAGCTGTCTGGAGAGTGGAGCCGATCCGAAAAAAACGCAGAAATTCAAAAGACCGACTCCAAAGCAATGGCAGCATGCATATCAATAGAGCGTAATTCTGTCATGATTGCGTCAGAAGCAAACATAATGGCAAGAGTTTCTTGTGTGTCGGTAGGCGCGTGTGGAGCCGCTGGACCGACCGGGGACGTAGGTACCCAAGGGGGGACGGACGGGGTGCGCCTCCCCCGGCCCCCTAGGGGTTTTCAGGGCCCATGCTGGCAGAAGGCCCACGTTGGCCAAAATCACGTCGGAGACGAACGAAATTCATGGGAATCCCCAAAAAATCACGTCAGGACAATCAAGGCTCTCCGACTCGCCTGCCACCTGGGGTCATTCAATTTACTACATGGGGCCTCCTGTGAATAGCCGCTAGTGTCTGTGTCTGACCACCTCTGACTCCTCGGGTAGAGGGCCCTCTGTAGGTAGGAGGCTCTCTCTACGGGATTCCTCCGCTCCCCCCCCCCCGGCCAAATTTTAGGTTATACGTGCCTGCGCTAAGCCGGCGTCGGAGAGAGGAGTTGACGACCGAATGACAAGGAGTACTCGTCCTGAAAGTAAACATTTGGAATACAAACAATCCAAAGCTGTTCAGTATTTATATCCTTCGAGAGCAGTGCCTTCAATTTGGATACACTTAGCATTCATTTCCCACACCCGTGTACACTCCACGAAGGCTTCTCCGCTGCGGACTCCCGCTTCCGCCGATGCGTCAGTTCATACCCTGATGGCTTGCTGGGGAGGGTGGCCAAGTGTCGCTGTGCCGCCAGGTGTAGTTCATCAGCCGAGGCGTCGCGCTGCAGTGTCCCGATGTCCAGCCTGAAGGTGAAGTCTGGGAAGGCGGCCACCTCCCACGGCGGCGCGCTGGCATGCAACCAGGGGGTCGAGCAGCAGGGCGATCCCAGCCGCTCGCCAGGTTTCGTGCCCCACCCCACGCCAGCCCGTCACCGACTTCAGTCGGCTGGGCGGCCCATCTTCCGCGATAGTCCTGAGGGCTTGCCCTCGGGGAGCGCGTGCGCCTTGGCGAAGAGCTTCGCTACCAGCACGTCTCGCCGGGCGGCCAGCGGGCACCGGCATCAGTTCGGCCTCCGCCATCACTGCGTGGGCTGGGGTAAACAAGGGGCAGCCGGTGATATACGGGTAACCGCCTGCATCTCCCTCTGGAGAAGTTCCACGTGGGATTGTGGCGTCACCAGGAGCCAGGTGGCGGCCGCGTGCACCAGCACTCCACGGACGTATCCAGACGCTACAGCGCAGAGCTGTCGTTCCTCTAGTCCCCAGCCCCGCGCTGTCAGCTTGCGAAGCTGCTGGATCCGGGGCACACTCGGGAGCGGAGACTGCGGCAATGGGCCCCGACGTGAAGGAGCAGGTTGAGGGGGTGGCTCCTGTTATGTTCGTAATTCACGGTTCGAGTGAGAGAGAGCTTAAGAGAAACGCGATTTATTTACTGCCGGTGCGAATGGGCCGAGAGAGTCTTCCAAAAACTAAACAAGTATGGCGAGCGTCAGTTTTCGTCCCGTGCGCCACTCACGCCGCTTGGCGCGCACGGACAGCTGAGCGCCGGCAGGGGCGCTCCCAGGCACACAGAGGTGGGGCCGCAGAGGCGGTCCAAGTCTACACCCCCTATACCCGAACACAACATCCCCCCTCGAGACAACAGTCGTCAAAAACACACAAAAACACAACACTCCACGACGTTGTCTCACAATCACTCCTCATACGAGGTCGCACCCCATTGAACTCGGAGCCGACCAGGAGCGCGGCGCTGCCGTCGAGAACGACGCGGGAGAGCGGCGGCGGCCGTCTCCACCTCGGGTGACCGCACCGGCGGCGAGCGGCACACAACCGGCGCACTAGCAGCGGGTCGGACCGCCCGCTCGGCGGCGACCGCGGTGCTCTCTGGCGGCGGCGGCGGCGGCCGCTGGGGCGCGCGCGGGGCGGACGGAGCCACAGGCGGGGTGGGCTCTGTCAGAAGGGGCCGGTATGGGCGCAGGTAGCGGCGGTTCCGCCACAGGACCCTGCCACTGGCGGTCTTGACGAGGTACGTGCGCCTCTGACCGACGCCCACGATCACTCCGATCCGGTTCCATCGGCCGGTGGCGGGGTCTTGAAGGTCGACCCGGCTGCCGATCTTGAGCGGTGACAGCCGGCGCGTGCTCTCGTCGTAGCGTCTGACCACCTGCTCCTGGAGCTCGGCAGCCTTTTCTTCACAGACAGCGGCTGCTCGCTGCCACTCAGGAGCGAAGGCGCGGTGGTGCGTGGGAACACCAGAGCGAAGCGGGTGACCAAACAGCACCTGTGCCGGCGACCGTCCGTCTGCTCGGGGCGTGTTACGGAGTTCGAGCAGACTTCGGTCCAGTTGGTCCTGGTCGAGCCGGCCCGATGAGGACGCAGCCAGCACCAGCTTCTTCGCTGTCTTCACGCAGGCCTCCGCGTGCCCGTTAGCGCGCGGGTAGTGCGGTGACGACATCTCATGCCGTACGTCCCAGCGCTGGAGGAACCGGCGGAGCGTGCCTGATGCAAACTGGGGTCCGCCGTCTGACCGGAACACGGTCGGGACGCCCGTCTGCGAGAACATCAGTCGGAGCTGCCGCGTCAGATGGTCCGCCGAGGCGGTGCGGGGACACACAGTGACGTACGGCCACCCGGACAGGCGGTCCACATACACCAGGTACGTGCGTCCTCCAGCGGAGAAGTAGTCGGCCGAGACCGACTCGAAGACGCGTGTCGGTGCGCCGTCCTCCTGCCACATCGGCTCCCGGGCGTGGCTGGGCAGGCGCTGACGGCACTGAGCGCAGGCGGCGACAGTGTCAGCAATCTGCTTGTCGATGCCCGGCCAGTACACACTGAGCCGAGCACGGCGCTTGGTCCTATCAACGCCCTGGTGTGACTCGTGGAGTTTCTCCAGCACACCGCGTCGGAGGGCGGACGGGATGACCAGTCGAGCGCCGTAGACCACCAGTCCGTCGTCGATGGCCAGCTGATGGCGCACGCCCCAGTACGCTCGTACTGCAGGGGGCGTCTCGTGCCGGTTCTCTGGGAATCCGGCCAGGATCAGCTCGCTGAGAGTCTGGTACTCGGTGTCGCGCTCCGCGGCGGCGCGGACTCTCTCCAGTGTGGAGTCGACCAGCGGAGCCAGCTGGGCGCCCTCCTCCGATCGAGCGGAGGCCTGCAGCGCGGCAATGACGCTGGCGTGCAGCGGGTCGTCCTCGGTGTCCACCGCTCCGTCGTCATCAGCGGCGGGGTCGCTGGTGGGCGCTCGCGAGAGCGCGTCTGGGATCACGTGACTCGATCCCTTCTGCCAGCTGGTGGTGAAGCTGTAGGCCAACAACTTCTCTCTCATCCGCTGCAGACGCGGGTTGTCGATCGAGTTGAGCTGCTTGTAGTTTAGGATGGTCACCAGCGGTCGGTGGTCGACCACCAGGTCGAAGTGGGGCATGCCAGCCAGGTAGACATGGCACTTCTTGCAGGCCCAGAGTACAGCAGCCAGCTCCAGCTCGATTACAGCATATCGGCTCTCGGTATCGGTCAGGAACCGTGAACCATACTGGACCACACGCCAGTCCTCTCCGTGCCTCTGGAGCAGTGCAAAACCCAGTCCTCGGGTTTTAGCAGCGTCCGTCTGTAGCACGGTCGGCAGCTGGGGGTCGAAGAATGCCATCACCGGCGGTGACGACAGCACAATCTTGGTGTGCAGAAACGCTGCCTCGTGCTGCTCAGTCCAGCGCCAGACCCGGCGCGACTTGAGGAGGTCTCTGAAGGCCTGAGTCGAGCCAGCCAGCTCCGGTGTGAGGCCGCTCAGCTGATTCACCAGACCCATGAAGGACCGCAGGTCGGTGACGTTCTCCGGTCTCGGGAAATCAGCGATGGCGCGCGCCTTTTCATTGTCGGTGGTGTAGCCGGCCGGGGTGATCTTGTAGCCGCAGAATTTGACCTCATTCTGGGCGAACTTGAACTTCAGCGGGTTCAGCGTGATTCCTCGGTCGTCACAGCGCCGGAGGATTTCGATCACCTGCTGCAGGTGCTGCCGGTACGTCTGTGCCACGGCCAGGATGTCGTCGACAATCTTGACACAGTTTGGGATGTCGCCGAGCGCGGCATCGCCGCGCCGGTTGTACTCGTCTCCAGACGCACTGCATCCCATCGGACAGCGGACGAACTTGAACCTGCCCCACGGCGTGATGAAGCAGGTGAGGTCCTGACTTGACTCAGCGAGCGGCACCTGGAAGTAGCCCATCTTGGCGTCCAGAGTCGACATCCACCGGTGCCCGGCGGGCAGACTCGTCACGGCATCGTGAGGAGACCGGCAGGGGTACGTGGGTCGATTCACGTACCGGTTGAGTCCCGTCAGGTCCACGCAGAGTCGAAACCCGGACGGGTTCTTCGGCACGCACGAAATGGGATGGCACCATTCCGTCGGGTAGTCCACAGGGACGATGACGCCGCGGTCCAGCAGGTCGTCCAGCTGCGCCTTTACCTCGGCACGCCAGGCGAAGGGGATCGGTCTCGCAGCGGTGACCGACGTCGGACACGCGTCGGGCCGGAGTTCGATCGTCATCGGACCGCCGTCCATGACTCGAAGAGTCGAATCTTGCCCGAACACACGCGGGAAACACTCCACCAGAGCGGCTGCATGAGCTGCACGGACCGCCTCCGGTGGGTCTGAGTCGCTGTCCCAGGCCGGCAGCGGACCGCTGAGGCCGGCGGCCGGGCCGGGTCCATCGGCCGGCGGCGCCGGCGCGCCCGTCTCGGTCCCGGTGGCCGGACAGGGCCTGTCACGCGGCGCCTCATACGGGGCCGAGCGGCCGCTGGCGCTACGAGCGGAGCCGGCAGCGGCCGGCGGTGCAGACGGTGTGACGTCATTAGAGGGTGTGACGTCACCAGCGGATGTGACGTCAACAGAGGCCGTGACGTCATCAGCAGGGCGCGGTGCGTCCTCGACGGACCGGATCTGTGCCGGAAAATCCCTCGGCAGAATCCCCAGCGCCACACAGTCGAACCAGCTGAGTAGCAGGCCAGTCAGCTCCCTGATGACGAACACGGCAGCGGTGGTCGATCGGTCGCCCAGCTCCAGAGTAGCCCGGAACGACCCGACACAGGTGAGCGGCTGTTTCCCTACTGCTGAAAATGGCTGGCCGATGCAGGGCTCCAACTGCGCTGGTTCCACGCAGATGGAAGACAGGCTGTCTTCTCCGATGACTGTCGCCTCGGCGCCGGAGTCGGCCCGGGCCGGCACGGTGAACACACCAGCCGGCGTAGACAGTCGGACAGTCACAGTGGGAGTCGGCCGCGTCGAGATGCCGTTCACGTAGACGTCTCTGATGACACGGCAGATGCGCGGCTCTGACGGCTGCCTCACCGCGGGCCGCGCGCGCTCCGGTGCTGCGCGCTCGGCGGGGGCAGCGGCGCTCTCGCGCGCCACCTGGGCGCACACCACTGCAAAGTGGCCGCGCTGGCCACACGAGTTGCAGATGGCGCTAGTAGCGCGGCACGCCGCCGGGTCTGCGTGGGCGGCCCGCCCGCAGCGGCAGCAGCGCGCGCCGGCCGCGCCCGCGGAGCGCCCGCCAGGTTGGGCCGCGGGGCGCGCCTGGGGGCGGCGCACGCCGGCCGTACCCGCGGAACGCCCGCCGGGTTGGGCCGCGGGGCGCGCATCGCGCGACCTTGAACGGCGGTATGCCGACAGACGGCTCACTGACGCCGTCGGTGAGCGGAGGTCGGAGCAGGTAGCCCGGGCGTTCTCTGACGCACGGCAGATGTCCACCGTCTTCTTGAGGTCCAGCCCCGGATCCTCCAACAGACGCTTCACCGTCTCCTCGTCCCGCAGGCCACACACAATCTTGTCACGCAGGCGTGAGTCGTAACAGTGTGTGCAAAAGTCGCAAAATGCCGCGAGCTCCTTCACTTCGCACAGAAACTCCTCAAAATTCTCGCCCTGCTCCTGGACACGGGCGTAGAACGCACGGCGGTCGACCAGGACACTGCGCTGCTTACGGAGATGACTCTCCATTGCGTCTACCACCGCGGAGAGGGGAGAGTCGTCCGCTATCGTCAGTCCATAGCGCAGCACCCGGTGCCAATCTTCGTCGAGAAGACTGAGAAGGGCAGCTCTCTGGGCAGTGACGGGCAGCGCGGACGCGCCGGTCAGAAGCATGTACCCGTCCAGCTTCTCCCTCCATACAGCGAAGTCGCGCAGGGATGTGGAGGACGACAGCTGAGGCGCCGGCGTTGCAGCAGCAGGCAGGCGCACGGGCGGGGCGGCAGCCGACGTCCGGGCGGCTGTCGCCGCCGAGGCATCGTCGGCAGCGACGGTAGCGGGTGGCTGTCGGTCGGCGACAGTCGCTCCACCATCTGAGTGAGCCGCTCCTCGCGCTGCGCTGAGTCTCGCTCCCGCTGCGCCGACAGCTCCGCCTGCTGCAGGAGCAGCTGCGTCAGTTTCTCAATGTCACTCATCGTCACAGATCACGGCGCGCTATACACTAATCACTCGCACGGAACCATCTACTGACCGCGCCATGTTATGTTCGTAATTCACGGTTCGAGTGAGAGAGAGCTTAAGAGAAACGCGATTTATTTACTGCCGGTGCGAATGGGCCGAGAGAGTCTTCCAAAAACTAAACAAGTATGGCGAGCGTCAGTTTTCGTCCCGTGCGCCACTCACGCCGCTTGGCGCGCACGGACAGCTGAGCGCCGGCAGGGGCGCTCCCAGGCACACAGAGGTGGGGCCGCAGAGGCGGTCCAAGTCTACACCCCCTATACCCGAACACAACAGCTCCGAGTAGTTTGAGACGGTCGGCTGCTGGAACCGACTTTCCGTCGACTTTGATGGCGCAGTCCACGGCGTCCGCGGCGCTCTTGGAGACGACGAGCAGCTGCGTATTTCACCCGCTACCAGCATCTTGGACTATTTTGCCCAGCACACTACAGCGTCCGTCGCCTGCTGCGTCCGGCCCCAGCTCAGCGTCGTCTGTTTCCATTAACACTCTGAAATGAAAAAACAATTAGCAATTAAAATCAAAGTTCAGCACTGACCAAGTTTAACCAAACTTGACCAAGTTTAACCAAACTTGCCATTTCAACATAACACAGTGAGCTGTCAGAATGCTGTTCTTTTGTGCTTTGACACAGTTGCAAAATAGGTACCTTCATACGTATATCATAGAAGTAATTACCGGTTATTATTATTGGAGGAATTTTTGCAGCATTCTCGTCAAGTAAAATACATTATCTTCTTTAAAAGGACCATAGTTTTGTACATCCTAACATCTTCAAGAAGCAGTGGTGGTATATGCTACTTTGCGCGCAACATCGGTCGCACTTTTAAAATACCAAATAACTGTTTCCCAATGACTTCGTATGAACAGCGTAGGCCCCGGGAAATAAATAATAAGTGTAATATCTATAAAAAAACATTGAATATTTTTCGATGGAAATTAATGTACACCAGTAGATATTCCTTTTTGCTCACTCTCATCCATTGGACATCACTTTTATGCCAATTCATTAACTTTTTTGAAGGTGGGAGGGTCTCTTTAGGCGTTCAGGCTGCTCAATAGTATCTACACGCTTTTGCCAATGTACTGTATGTACATCCCAAGCACCGCGCATCGGTGCGGTGGATCCATCAAGCCCGATCGAGGAAAGGCTGCTAAAGTTGAGAGTCACTGAGCCAAAGTGAGCCTTTATCCATCCCCAGGTCCACTGGTCCGGCTACTCTAAAATCAAACAGCCTTTCCTCCGTCGGAAATCCACCGCACCGATACGGCGGTACTTTTAAAGACTGACTGTACTGTGTGGCACGATCAATCGTCGACAGAGCACAAGACAGGTGACTAATAATGCTTTCCTAGTTGATGATGCTATCTATGTGCCATTATCTGTATCGTACTGAGCAATGAGCATCAATAATAGTGGCATAACACTATGTTTTACACTCTGAGATGGGACGCGGCGACGATGGGATGTCACCTACCACACCGCCAGTGTGTGACGCTGCGCACGGTGGCCCGCAGCGCCGGCCCGCCGGCGCGGCGTCGACGGTAACGATCGCGCCGACCAGATCGCCAAGGAGGCGGCCGCGCTCCCCCAGGCGGCGGTCCCGGTTGACGTCGCTACCGCCCACCGTGCGGCCGTCAGATTGGCCCGCGACCCCACCACCGCCGCCTGGCCGGAGGGCTGGTACAGGACCCTGATGGGGAACCGGCTGCGGCCACCGGTCGCGGCGAGGGACAGATCGTCGGCCGTCGACGTCCACCAACTCCGCGCGGGCCACTGGTCGGGCTCCCGCCAATACCTCCACCGGGTTGGACGGAACTCTTCCGACGATTGCCGCCAGTGCCCTGACACCGACTGTACGGCGGGCCGGTGCACCGTGTGCCGGGAGGAGGCCGACACGTACCGGCACCTCTTCTTCCGGTGCCCAGCCCTCATGGGCTGGCGTCTCCGGAGGTACGGGACGATTTTCCCGAGCCCGGAAGACGTCTGCGACGACGGAGAGGTGGCGGCCCTGGCGGCCGCCGTGAGGGACCTCCAGAGCCGCACGGCTACACCGCGGTAACGCGGCTGGAGGGAACCACAACAACAACAACAACAACAGGTGCGTGGCGCTGAGCTGACGCCGCTGCTCCACTCTGGTCATGTCGAGGTCAGTGGCCAGCAGCTGGTGGTACGCCGGATCAGGTCAGGGGACGCGGGCGTATGCCGAGATCGCCGAGCTCGGAGGTGGGCAGCGCGGCGCGGAACACGCGACTGGAGGTGACAGTGACACGCCGCGCTGTCATCGAACCCAGTCAGCTGCTGGTGACCACCAGACAGCCCGCTCTGCTGACCTGTCACGTGACGCCGCCCCTGGCAGCCGGCGACATCATCTGGCTCAAGGACGGCCGCCGTCTGCCCGCCGCCGCCAGCCGGCCGGCTCTGCAGCTGACCGGCGGCAACCCGTCCGTGGCCGGCATGTACCAGTGTCACGTGACCGATGACCTCGCCACCACCCAGGTCAGGATCGGAGCGTTGCCGGCTCGGCTGCTGTTGTCGCTGGTTCAGCAGACGGTGCAGCCGGTGGTGGACACTGCGGTCTCATTCACCTGTGCGGCCACCGCGTCACCGCCGCCGGCTGTCACCTGGACGAGGGACGGCGTCGGCGCCGACCAGCTGGGCGGCAGGTTCCACGTCCAAGACAGCACCTCTGGAGTCAAGGACGTCACTAGTCAGCTGACGATTCAGCAGGTGTCCCGGGAGTACGGTGGGCTCTACCCGGCTGTGGCCAGTTCACAGCTAACCGCTCCGACGGATCGCCCTCCCGGTTCTGAGCCCCGGCGTCACTGCCTCCCATTGACAGACTTTTCTGGCGGCGGCAGCGGAGATATCATTGCTCCGTCTGCGGCGTGGATGGCCAGCCGGGTGGTAGACTCTGTGGTGCCGGCCGCGCTGTGGGCGCTCACCAACAGCTGGTAGACTGTGACCGGCAGCAGACTGCACAACTCGGCCACGTCCAGGTCGGCCGGGAACTGGCCCTCGCGCCGCCAGCACGCGCCGCCGGCCAGCCACAGGCAGCTGAGACCGATGGAGGAGGGTGACACGACCCGGCAGGTCAGCTGACGCGGCGCCACCTCCGGCACTCCCTCCTCTGTGGTGGCGGTGACGGGCGAGCTGGCAGGACCCTGGCCGGCTCGGTTACAGGCGCTCATCGGAACTGAGTATGCCGTGTTGGGCCGCAGGTGTTTGAGGAGCAGCACCAGCTCCGGTCGGCGGATAGACCTGGTCAGGGTGGTCTGGTCGGCCAGCCGGACGTAGGTGGCCGTGTATCCGTCCGTGGGTCGGCGACTGCGGCGGCGGCGGGCTGCACGTCAGCCGCAGTGTGCGCGGCCCGGGTACTGGCCGGGCAGGCGCGGCCGCTACTGGTGCAGTGCCTGGCGGTGGGCTGGCCGGCGGCGCGGCCCGTCTGGAGCGCCGACCGGCCGCTCGGCGTCGGCCGTCACTGGGTGCGGCTCGGCTGGAGTCTGCTGGGCTGGAGTACTTTTCTGCTGCCGCCAGAAAAGTCTGTCAATGGGAGGCAGTGACGCCGGGGCTCAGAACCGGGAGGGTGATCCGTCGGAGGGGTTAGCTGTGACCTCCCACCGGGGAAGGTCAGCTATCACTGGGAAGGGTTCGCTGCCACCAGCCACCGGGCAAGGTCATCCCCCACCAGGGAGTGTCAGCTGTCTTTGGGGAGGATCAGATGGCGAGGATCAGCTGTCACTGGAAAGGATTCAGCTGTCAGGAGAAATACCACCTTTATTATGGGGTTTAGAACAGCTGGAATGGCAGCTCTGTAGCTTGAGCTGACACCATGGGCGGCGGAACGAGGAGGGCACCGGGGCACCGTGCCGTGCCCCCCTTTGGCTTTGGCATTTTAACATTAGCCCTATGGGCGTTGCATGGAAAGAATGGGACTGGGACCAAAAGTCGGCAGTGCCCCCCCCCCCCCTAATTGAAGGTGTTCCGCCGCTACTGGCTGACACCTGACATTAGCGCATATTTTAAGTCTTAGCACCCCAGCAACCACTCCAGCCAAGGATTTATGTTATCAATTTGCTCTGAATCTTCTGAATGGAAGGGTTCACAAGGACATAGTCCCCGCTGAGAGGAACATGTTGGCATGCCCTCCACATTCTAAGCGCGCATACTGGGCTAGGGCAGAATTTGGTCTGAAATCATATGTACGCACAGAACCATGCATAGCCAATCCCTTACTGACAAAGGCCGGCTACAGCCTGCCAGCAGCCATATCCATACCGGTGAGCCAGACTGGAAAAATACACGTTATGCCGAATATGTCCGGCGTAGTGGCGGGATTGCGCCGAAAATTTAAGCGCACGTCTGGCGTAACTTCGCATGCGCCGAATTCAGCGCATGGCGGCGGAAGAATTTTTCGGTGCAGGGCGGTCGCATAAATTTTTGGCGAAAGACAGTCACCGAATTTATGCGGTACGGTGGTCAATCTAGCAGCAGATTCACCCCGCGGGCGGCTCTGGAGAGGTTTCGGGACGACACGTCCCCGCCCCGGTCGTCGCGTGCTCGAACTGGCAAGCCGCCCTGAGTCTACTCAGCGGAGGAACGGCCGCCCAGGTGAGGCCTCAACCTTCGGCGTAGAGATAGGCATGGAAAACCTTGTTGAACGTCGCCAAGCGTCGTTAAGCAATAGCAGTGGGTTCCTGCCCACTGCAGTATCGAGGGGAATGAGAGCGTGGACGATCTGGCAAAACTGGCGGCCGCCCTGCCCTCAAACGCCCGATCGCTGACCAGGGCGGTTCATTGTCCGGCCTCGCATCAGTGGCGCGACAACTGCTCAGAATCACTATTCAAGCCACTCCTCGGGAGCACGCCGCCGCTCCCCTCTCCCCGGAGAGGACCGAGAGGATGCCATTTCGGTGCACCAGATGAGGGCGGGCCACCGGGGCCGCTCGCTCCAATACGGCACCGAATCGGCTGTCTCCACTCCGCCGCGTGCCAGCAGTGCCCAGACAAGCGGTGCCCAGCGGCGCTCTGCACCGTGAGCCGAGAAGAGGCTGATGTGCCGGAGCACGTGCTGCTCCGCTGCCGGGCCCTCGCTGGCTCCCGTCGAAGTATTGGGTTTACGTGGAAATAAAAACTAATTCGGACGCTCAAACATGGGATAGCGTACAAAGCCCCGAAACACTCTGCCTGGTTGATATAGCCTTGATCAGTATATGAGCACATGTGCTTTATATGAAAAGGGCTTGATTTTCGCACAAATAGGCACCTAATTTTTGGCGCAAATCACTCAGAAATTTCGGCGCAAAATGGTCTCACGGGCGTCCGGCGTAGTGTATGGATGTTTTCCAGTCTGGCCCGTGAGGAGTCTCATAAACAAGATATATTGAATATTAATTTTAATTCTGAAATAACTCCCATGCCTGCATAATACAGAGGAGTGTGGTGAATTGAAAAAACAACTAGGTAATGCAGCCACTCGGGCAGAATTCAGCCATTCATCATGCTGTTGGTTTTGTAGGTACTCGGAGCACTGCAGTGTACCAAAATCATATTTTGGGTGTCAGAGGGGAAAATTGCTGACCAAAAAAAAGGATGAAAGTGAAAAATTGTCGGTCAGGTAAGGCCCAAGAATAGTGGGAAAATGATCAAAAACATTAATCTATCTACAATTGCTCCTTCTCGGTGGAATTGGGAGTGGAAAATTGAGCTTGAAAACTGGAGGTGAGAGTGGAAAATGCTTTTTGCATTTCTATGTCGTTTCCCACCCACATCTACAAATTTTGGGACACTGCGCAGCAGTCAATGCACATTATGGTTCAGTCGCAAGCCTTGCTTTAATCAACGAAAGAAAATTACTTTTTCTATCATGCATCAAGAATTAACAAAATTTTTGTTCATATTTTTGTTTTTACCTTTTCTCATTATTTCATGCACACCTTAAAATCATGAAACTGTAGCGAGCAACTGATTGGAAGATAGGAATGTCCTTGCTACATTTCTCGACATTATCAAAACATCTTTTTCCAAACATACCTATCAACATCCTGGAAATATGACTTAGCAATATATTGAGGTTCCATACCCTTGACAAGGCAAATGCACCAACTTTTAAACCAAAACAACTGTACTAACTCTTAAATAAATTTGTGACTTCAACTTATACTCCCTTACAAAAAAAAAAAAACAAAATCCTTGCCTGCTGGATCGAAAAGCAATAGAGCGCTCTCGCCCCACACCCTATTTACGTGAGACCTGCACAAACTTACCAGTTGCCTGCAGTCAGAACACGACACCGTTTTCATATTGAAAAAGGGCATAGCGTATAGAAGAGTAGCGACTAGCGTCTCACTGACCTTAGGCCAAAACATTTCACTTGATGACATCCACGCAAGGCCAATATGCAGTGTAGATAGGCATATCAACATAGAAATGATATGTCCAAATATGTCTTTGCCGCGTCATAGTTGTAACGCACTGCGGGGAACTCCAGAGATCTGATTGGCTAATATTAGCCAATCAGTAGCATATGTTACTGGAAACTGTCATAGTGGAAGTAAATTGGTAGCTGTTTCAGCTACCAAACTGATAAAGGAAATAGGTAAAATTGCTTATTTTACACGAACACCTGTCATACGCTAATCAAAGTAGAGCTAATGAAAATGGCATTATCCCACAAAGGAAAGCCAATTTGCCACGTAAGCCACCATGAATAGATTTGTTGAGCTTGTCATCACGTGTTTTTAACAAAAAAGTCAATGAAATAATGTAATTTACGAATTTCTAGCACTCACATGCATATTTTCGTCTGCACACCGAATTGCGTCCAGGATATTGGCCATGGCGTATTTCTTGTGAACCCTCTGTTAGTGGAAATTCCACTATCTGGCAACTAGCCCTATGTAAACGCGGCTAGTTTTGGCCAGAGTCGGAGTTGAGGTCTTCGAAATTGTTCAGATTTTGACTCCGAGGTCGGATTGGTTTAAAGTCATGCTCTTGGCTGGTTAGACGAAATATATTATGCCCGTTTTCGGCCAGTCGTGTTATACGACACACGTTGATCACGATATCAAAAATCGGCAGTTCCGCGATGACAGGTCGGATAAGAGCTGGAGTTTTGTTGGCCGAGGTGGCAGGGGTCAGACCAATGCATGTAGGCCCATACCCCACATACTGAGTATCTAAACCTCCTGGACCCTCTCAGATTCGGCACCGTTCCATCGCTTCCATCCTCAGGACAGTCAAATCCTTCTCCTCCACGCCGCGATCCCCTGCTCCGGGCTGGAGGGCAACTCTATCCCATGCGGGAATGACTCCACTGGAGCTATAGTCCGTTGCCGGGTACAGTGAGTGCCAGTGGGCTGGGCTGCCTGTTCAATTGGTCGAGTTCAGCCCAAGTGGCTCACTGGGGTGGCTGCCCAGACCAATTTCTCCCACTAATTCTTTCATCCTTCCGGCTCTGAAATGGTCTCATTGGACCGAAGGGCCTAATCAAATTTCGAGTAGGAAAACAACCAGTAAAACGCCTTTTGGGGCGACCAACGGAGCGAGCGAGGGGGTGGGCCTTGCACGTACGAAATTGTGAGGGGGTACCTCCAACCAACTTGTGCACTGCACACTACTAACCGGTTTCTAACGATGTGCCAAATTTGAGCGCAATCGGCCTAGCCGTTCTCGAGATCTGTAAGCGGCACCCTGCACGTGCGCACGTGCAAAGTAGGTCCCACCTGACTTTTGCACGGCACCCTAATAACCGGTCCCTAACCATGTGTCAACTTTCAGCACAATGGGTTCAGCCGTTCTCGAGATCTGGAATCGACCCCTGCACGTGCGCACGTGCAGCAGCACCCCAACTTTGGCACATGGTCATGGATATGCATTGCCTGGTGGGTGCCTACCTACCTACATGCCACCTTTCAGCGCAATCGGCCCAGTATGTTACCGAGATACCTATTGCAATTGTAACAAAACTGACACCTCTTCGTTTTTCACGTGGCGGGTGCATAATGGGTCACCCACATGCATCGAGAATAGTTCAATACTTGTTAGAAGGAATGAAGGTACCCTACAAAAATTACCGCATGTAAATCAGTCAAGTGGTTCCTGAGACATAAGTCTCGCAAAAGCGTGACCACGGCCGGCCGGCCGCTCATACTCAGAAATTTCCCAAAAGACTACGCTCGCTTCGCTCGCTCCGTAATGAGTTTGGGGGGGACGTCCCCCTTCCATTCTGAGAGTGGGGGGACGCGTCCCCCCCGTCCCCCCCGGTGGCGGCGCCCATGCTTACGACATATTTAATGATTCTAAGGCGACTTTACTCCGTCTTTTTATCATGATTTTTTAGGCCAGACTGCCTTTATTTTTGTTGTTTCTATTTTTGACTGTTCAATTTTAGGGCTTTCCCAGATTTTCTTTTATTTTAGACAGTAAAGGCTATTGCCATGTACCCATTGTTTACAAAGTCACATGTGTGAGTGGGGGTGAATGAGGACCACCTTAAATGGGCGTTGCCTGTGTGTGGCTTATCTTTAATTAATATAGGTACAATAGGTACAATACAGGCAGCCACAATAGCTCTATGTAAGTGGCACCAATGCCAGAAGTTTTCAGTGCTCTTTATCAGAATTTGTTAGGAATTATACTTGGTCCTGTTGACCGTTTAGTTCAACGCGATAACATCGCCTGCTTGGGTTTCACTTCAGTCCCGCACGATGTCGCTAACACAATTCTGACCAGGTGGCAGCACTTAACAGTGTCATGCCTATCAAATGCAGGCTTGCCCCAGTTCGATGTCTCTCGGACGACGAAGATTCTACGACCTACGTCGTCCGGTCAATCACGGTCCATAACCGCCGCCAAGCCCCCGCTGACTTTGAACGGAATTGCCCGGACGACGTAGAATCTTCGTCGTCCGAAAGACATCGAACGCGGGGTTAACCCTCGCCGGCACAAGGGATGCAACCCTCCCCAAAGGTTTTTCGCGAATAGCTCGCGTAAAAAGCGGCCGATCGCAACGAAACTTTAAGAACCCTCGCATTGATCAATTTTACACCTAACCTGAAAATTTCATGGCCCTAACCCAAATGACCTATGACCTGTGACCTACTTTCCGAGACCATGTTTGGCCGGAATCGCAATTCGGCGTATGTCTGCTCACATTAGCCGCGCGTTTGCAAGCTTTTCGTGGTTTCAAACGTTCAAACATGTGATTTGATGTTGCTCCCATGCATTAGGGTGGATGTCAAGGTTACCTGAAGGTCAGGTCAGGTCATTGACGTTTGGTGACCTCGTTCACCTGTTCGTGTTTTACATGTTTCTAGGCTAGTTTTTAGAGCTGAATGAGAATTTAGCTACCATTTGAACATTTACGAAGTAGTTTCGGTGCCTTCGTAACATGTTACGAAGCTGTCAGAGGCGGTTGACACGTAGGGGAGAGTGGGGCAAAGCGGCCACCCGGGGCAAAGCGGCCACCCATCGTTTCAGCCCTCCACAGCTGGCTTCAGTTCCAATTTATGGTTTCCAATTATGCTTCTCTTTGCGGTCGTTCGAATGAGCCAACCGGGGTTTTAGGCCCATCGCCATTGTTTAGTGAAACATGGAAAAGCATTTCTTGCCAGATTACCAACTATGTAAACACTTTTTAAATGTTGTTTTGTTTTATAACTGTTTGGAATTTTTATAAGCGTTCTTGTCCATGCATTGTGTGGTCATCGTACATATCTTCCACCAATTTTACTGCTGTTTACCCCACCAATAGCTGAGCTGAAATATTTTTGTCTCGGACGGTATGCGCGGGGCAAAGTGGCCGGGGCAAAGTGGCCATCCCCCAAATGACCATAAGTTGTTTTTATCTGGATAAAAACATGATTTATGTTCAAATATGTCGTCATGCATTCATCTTGGCCACTTTCTGGCTACACGAGTTACCAAATAATGCAATTAAATGTTTTCCATGAAAATCCTTTCTTTGTTTACCTACCTACAGGTGGGATGCTGACAAAGTAAGCATCCATCCTCGCTTAACCCTCGCCCGCACATGCCATTTTCCCATCCTAGAACGCACATGGGGGGTGGTTGCCACCCCCCCCCCCCGCGCCATTTCGTTCCTGTTGGAGATAGAGCTTAGCAGTAAAAACCAAAAAGATTCTTTGGGAAGAGACGAATCCAATGATACCCAGTTTTACCTTCTCAGGTCAGTCATTGACCTTCCAGGTCAGGTCAAACTAAAAAATGTTGCTGTTTTGGGTCACCGTTAGATATCAAGTGCGCTGCTTATCAAATACCGATGACGATGCTGTTTTCCGGTGCCAAGCCAGCTAGAACCTCTTTGTCACACTATCCGACCAGAATTTTGCTGCTGAGGTCATTTCAGGTCAAGTTAGGTCAAGGTCAATTATATGTGTTTGTATGTCTGTGTGTGTCTGTGTGTATACTGATGTGTGCACCGATTGTTTTTGGGTCCATATCACATGAAATCATGATCTGAGAAGCTTTTACCAAAAATGCAGTCAAAAAACTTCACAAAAAGTAAATTCAGCTTGCCTAAAACGCAATTATCTTAGATGACCTAGGTTGACCTTGACCCTGACCTTGACCCCTGTACATCGTCGAACAACATGTTCCATGATAGGTGGGAGGTAAGACTGGCAAAAAAGGCCGAAATCAGGGTGTCAAAAGCTCACAAGGCCCATGGCAAACGCAAGATGTTGAGAATTGGCCATTTGGGTCATGACATGACCTGAAAAACAAGTTCATATCTCCGAAACCAAAAATCACAGAAACTTGAAATTTTCAGTGGACATCAAGAAAGGATAGACGAGCAGCTATACGAAAAATCAGCTTTCTAGCTCTAAAAATGTTGAGTGCAGAGCAGAAAGACTGCCTGGGGGGGTGGCAACCACCCCCCCCCCCCCATGTGCGGGCGAGGGTTAACCCTCGCCGGCCGAGGGGGGGGCGGGTGCCGCCCCCCCCCCCATAGGGTTTTTTCGCGATAGCTCCGAACACGCTGGCGATAGAGAGCTAAAACTTGGCATACCTGACCTTTGATCCAAGCCGGATCTTTTGACACCAACCGCATTTTTGGGTCAGGTCAGGTCACTGACCTATGACGTCATAAGTGAACCTCTGCACGGTCTTCAGATGTCGCAACTTCGCAACGCCCTCACTGCCAGAGTAGATGTCACAGGGAAATGAAACTTGCAGGATCTAGTATCCATTATGAGTCCCACAACTTGTATATCTCGGATTTTTCCTAAAGGTCATATGGGGTCAGGTCATTTTCGTGACCTCACCATTATAAGTCAATGGGGAAAAATGAAAACTGCTATCCTGGCGCCGGGAACGATCTCCAACTATCTCAAGCACACAGAATCGTGATTTGATGCACTCCTTGCAAGGTTAGATGCGTCACTTTTGCAATGTTGACCTTGCGTGACGTCATTTATGACGTCATCAAGGTCATATTAGTTTTTCGTCAATAACTCTTGATCAAATTGAGCTAGCGAGTCGGGAAAGCCACCAATGGACTCAGGAAGGCCTGCCGAATCGAATGATACGCGACATGACCTCTTTCGACCAACTTCGTGACCTGGGGGTGCTGACCTGACCTTGACCTGAGGTCAACACCCCAAGTTGACCTGACCCGGACAAAAAGTATATCATTCGACGCGCCTGAGCGAGGCGAACACGATGCTGCCAAAATCGGCGCTCTGCGGCCGTTTTTTGCGAAGTTATTCACCAAAAACTGGACCGTACCTTGGGGCACTTGACCTGACCTCAGAGGTCACCGGTTGACCTAGGACCTTAAAATCGGGTACCAATCTCTGCGTCTCGTAACGGCGCACACGCTCGTTTTTTCCGCGACGCGCTAGCTCCACCAGGGGCGAAACGGCGAGGGGGGGTCGTACCCGCCCCCCCCCCCCTCGGCCGGCGCGTATGTAGAAAACCAATAGGTCCGGCGAGGGTTAAACCTTGTCACCATCAAATATCCTAGTTGTACATGAGGCAACTATTCTGTTTCTCATATCGAGACTTGAGAAGTCGCCGGTGGCCGCTTTGCCCCAGGGTATGGGGCAAAGCGGCCAATATGCATGGTTCAATTTCAAAGTTTAGTTAATATCGTCCATATGTGAGCGCCTCTGGAAATTAAACGCAGTTGAAATAAAAGGCAATTTAATAGGGATCACATTGGTATAAAAAGAATCTTTCTAAGTTTCAAAATCAAGCGTCGGCATTGTAAGAAGCGTTAAGGTGGCCGCTTTGCCCCACTCTCCCCTAGTACGAAGCACGAATACCCGTCACGACCCCTACTGGTAAACCACTTTCCAAAGTATGGGCTAGACAAAACTCACCTACATGGAAGTTTGGGCTGAAGGATTAAGCTAACACGTAGGGCGGTTTAAACTAGCATTTCCACTACCACTTAGCAGCTATCTGACGCTGTTTCTTTGCTAGTCCGCTTTACCCCACTATCCCCTAGTATCATGCCAACACGTCAGGTCGCGTGTGTCTCGTCTCGTCCGTCTTGTTTCATCTGCCTATTTCTCCTCCATCACTTCTTCCTTCCATCTCTCCTCGCTTCCTTCCTCACTCCCTCCTTCCCCTCGCCTCCCTCTCTCCCTCCATCAGCCTCCCTCCCTCCCTCCCTCCCTCTCTTCCTTCCTTCCTTCATTCATCCCTTCATCCCTCCCCTCCTTCCCTTCCTTCCTCCCTCCCTCCTCAGCTCTTTCCCTCCCTCTCTCCTTTTCTTTCTCCTCTAAATCCTTCCACGCAATATTTAACGTACCTATGGTTTCATGGTTATGTACATTTTGCAGGGGATGAGCTGGAGAGCCTGCAGCGCTCCTCCAAGAGACGACGGAAGCCAATGGAGGCCCGCAAAATATCCATCCAACCATCGTGAAAGGAGAGCCGCGGAGGGGGAAGACG
The DNA here is from genome assembly GCF_019059575.1 of Amphibalanus amphitrite. NCBI lineage: Eukaryota > Metazoa > Arthropoda > Thecostraca > Balanomorpha > Balanidae > Amphibalanus > Amphibalanus amphitrite. The sequence goes on along the minus strand of NW_024882011.1, from coordinate 147,865 downwards.
CGGTAATTGTCGAAGCCCAGGAGGTGGTAGCGCCGCCACCGTACGTACGAAGCAATCCTACTGTGAGTGTTGTGGCAGGCCGCCTTTTGGATTTTTAACATCAAAACTCCTAAAAACATGGCCAATCTGAATTGATTTCTGAGAACCAAACTCCAAAGTGTCCGGTGGACTGAAGCCCGATGTGTCTCCATCAGCGGCGGCCATCGCAACCGTGAAGCAAATGGAGTAGACCCCCCGAGAGCGTGTCGCGGCGCGGCATGTTGGAAGCGCGTTTGTCAATTCTTTGAGCCTCGCACCGCCTCGGACTTTAATACACATTTCTTGAAGTATATATTTTTAACCCTATTTACTTGAAGTAAATATATATTTTTGTGCTTGGGTACATAGGCTTATGATTGTTACGCCATTCGTCCAATATTTTTTTTCGGGGGGGGGGGGGGTGAACTGGAGTGGAGTTATGGGGAGTTTTAGGAAGTTTGGTTAGGAGTAACTAGAGCATTCATGAAGCTATAAAGGGAGTTTTGGGGAATAATGGAATCGAGTTATCGGGAGTAATTATGAAGCAATAAGAGAGTCATTGACAGTAACGGATGGGAGTTTTAGGGGGTAAATTGTTTGTTTTGATAGGGTAAAGGAGAGCAATGTAGAGTTTTCTAAAACGGTAGAGAGAGAGAGAGAGAGAGAGAGAGAGAGAGAGAGAGAGAGAGAGAGGTGGATGGGGCCCGGGCCCTTGGGAGAACGGGCCCGGGCCCCCTGGGTGGATGGGGCCCGGGTCCGCGAGTGGACGGGGCCCGGACCCCCGGGTGGATGGGGCCCGGGCCCCCGGGTGGATGGGGCTCGGGCCCCCTGGTGGACGGGCCCCGGAGCCCCGAGTGGACGGGGCCCGGAGCCCAGGTGGACGTGGCCCGGGGCCCCGTGTGGATAGAGCCCGGGCCCTCGGGTGAATGGGGCCCGCTAGGGTGACCCGCTTGCTCCGCAACGCGAATAAGGGGTATTTCCCATCGGTTGGGGTTTGGTTGGTCTTGTGTCCGTGGGTTATGTATCCATTTCGGTCGATTGCCTTTTGACGGCTAAGTATTTTGGTTTGGGAAAAAATATCCATCGCATCGAGGTGCTCGTGTCTGATAACCATGCGTTCTACTATAGAACGTGCCAACTGTATTTTATAACATACTAGCCACTAGGTTGACGTAGGTTACCTATTGAAAAATGAAGGTCATTTATGAATTACTAATTACTATGTAGAGGTTTGAAACAATTATATTTTTAAGAATATTGTTGCTCGTCATGCAAAAGCGATGATTGGATCTTGGACAAAATTGAACGCTCTTTTCAACTACATATGCGGCGCCCCCTTCTCCCCCCCCCCCTGCACACACACACACATGGGGAAATTTTTTAGACGTGTTCAAGGTTTAGAAGGGCATAAGTAGATTGGATTCGCTGAAAGGCCAGACGTAGGCAAGGTATTAATTTCAAATAAACAGTCCGCTCTATTTTCAAGAGATAGATAAACACAGTTTGTGCCCTCCTTGGTACCGGCACATATTTGATCATTATTGCAGGTATCTTGCCTCCATGGGATAGTACAACGTGGTTCAGTGCTGCTGGTACTAGAGTCAGTAGTAGTAGAAGTAGTACCAGTAGTAATAGTAGTAGCAGAAGTAGTAGTAGTAGTAGTAGTAGTAGTAGTAGTTGCTGTTGTAGTTGCGACAGGTGTTTGGCACATTGGCGGCGCTTGCGTTACATTTGTACTCGCGATGCTGACCACTTGTGGCACGGATGGCTCTGGATTGTTCTGAGCCATGACCAGTGATGCCATGATGCCAGCCGCTCCCAGAGTGACCAAACCCCCCGCTAAGAGCAGCTGCTCAAACGGAGCCCCGGTCGTCAACTGACGCTCGACGCCGGCGTCATTGCCGTCACTTTTATCAGGTGGCAGGGCGCCAGCGCTTCCTAGGGCAGATCCAATGAGCATCAGGGATGCCACAGCACGATGGGCCAGCTTCATGTCGTCTTTGTTACGGCAGTTCGGGCGGTCTGCAGCTGCCGTGCGCTGATTGAGCCGCTCCAGTCGGAGGGCGATGCGCTGACGCTGCGCTGCAGTGGTGCAGCGGCAGAAGCGGGACTACCAGTCGACGGTGGGAGCCACTCGCGAAGCGATCGGTTTTCCGCAGGGCGCTTCACAGACAAGGTGGACGGCAGACGACAGCAAAACGGCGCCCTTTGGAGGATGTAGACGGCGTTTTCTTAAACTCTCGAAGACTTTATGGTATGAATACCATCAGCACCGGACGGTGTGATCGGCCGTACTTCTCACGGCTGCAGAGAGGTTGTGCCACTTACCTTGCCTCTTCCTCGGTTTAAATACACTGTCCGATGGTACAGTTGAGTGACCGCGCTCTGGTGCCGTTGGGGTCGGTGAAAGATACCATGAGCAGGTCAATCAGTCGCCGAGGACATACCACTCTCTCGAACGGCTGTCACGATCTGCAGATATAAAGCTGAATACTGCAATTTAGCTGGTTTTTAAAACATATTCACGGATGTCAGGATCCCGATTTTGATAAGCGCTTTATTGTATACATTTATTTCAGGTGTACGGACTGTTTTAATTCAGTGTCAATAAACGACGAATATCTATATGTTACAGGGAGTATGCGATTTCAGTTAGTTTGCAACGACCCTAGGGTGGTTGTAACCTCCCTGAACGATCAGTTTGTTTGCAACGACCCTAGGGACGTTACAAAATAACTGCTCATTCCGGGACGTTGTAACGAAACTAGGGTCGTTGCAACCTCCCTAGTTAGTATGCAACGAACCTAGGGTTGTTACAAAAAAACTAGGGAGTTTAAGAATTCATCGAGTCTCGTTTCACAGGAGGGCCGTCAACAATCTTGTCCAATGAAAATCTTGTTCAATCTAGCTCATTTAAAAAGAAAAGGGGAACAAAATTTGAACATTCAGCTCAGGAGTATTTCACGACGGCCATCTATAGTACACATTTTGTGCAGATAAGGTGCACATTTGGTGCAGATTTGTTCAAATTAGATGGACATTCGCCAGGAAGCCCTTCGTAAAAACGGCCATTATCCGCTCGTTTCCAGTCTTTTTGTGATCGTAAACGTTCAAACATGTGAAATTGTTATTATAGTTTTGCTATCCTCGCGTTGTGTTTTGTAATCTTAAATCTTAAATAAATGTGATACTTAATAAATAAACCAGCTTAAATTGCTAAGTACTTAATAACGGTTTAAACACTCTTAACACTTCATGTTGACTCTGTATTTTAAGTAAAAATCTTTTTTCATTTCTCGAGCAGCTCACGCTCGAGCCTCATTGATATAAAATCCTCCCAAACATCTTCCCCTCACTTTGGATTGTTCCCAATCCAACAACTACACCAGCAAGCCGCTGACATCCAGTCGGACCATCTTTGTGACTGGTCTTGTGACGATCTTGTCTCGCATCCTCACAGACGCCACTCTGACGTGACCATCGTCACCTCTCATCACTTGGTCTATGCGTCCCATCGGCCACTTTCCTCGTGGAGAAGACGGGTCGACCACCAACACCACGTCACCAGGTGCTATGTCGGGTTTCGGATCAAGCCACTTCTGTCTCCGCTGTAGCGACGGTAGATATTCTCTGAGCCATCGCCTCCAGTACTCTGTTGACAGCTGTTGTATACGTTTCCAGCGCTGCCTCACCCCCGCCTCATCGGAATCTGATGATACTGTCATCTCGATTGCTGTGTGACCCACGAGGAAGTTGGCTGGCGTGAGTGGCTGGTCATCAGTTGGGTCGTTGGATAACACCGTCAGTGGCCTTGTGTTCATCAGCGCCTCTACTTTACAGAACGCTGTCTGCAGCTCTTCATCAGAGAGGTCAGCATGCTCGAGAGTCTTCATCAACGCTCTCTTCGCGATCTTTACCATTGCTTCACACGCTCCATTGAAGTGTGGAGCACCAGGAGGAATGAACGTCCACTTCGTGCGTGACTTCAGAAGTTCACGCTGGATCTGACTGTTGTCCAATCCGTGAAAGGACTGCTGCAGTTCCTTTGAAGCCCGTGTGAAGTTTCTTCCGTTGTCAGATATGATCTCTGAGGGCTCGCCTTTTCTGGAAATGAATCTCATCAGAGCCCGAATGAAACTGGATGTATCTAGCCCGTACGTCATCTCCAGATGAACGGCTCTGACCTGGAGGCAGGTGAAGATACATAGGTACCGTTTTTGCCTGACCTTTCCACGACCTTGTTTTGTCAGGAATGGTCCTGCAAAGTCAACTGCCGTCTTGTCAAAGGCGCGGAAGCGCGTTCTCACTTGGTTGCTTTGCTTGGGCGCCATCACTTGTGTCTCGGCTGACTTTCGGAGCTTCTGACACTTTACGCACTGGTGAATGCATTTCTTGATCATCTCCCGCGCAGCAGGCACCCAGAAGCGCGTTCGTAAGCTGGCCAAGGTGTGCTCTACACCTAAGCCATGTTCAGTGTCCTCGTGCAGCTGACGAATTATCAGTCTGCTGATTGGGTGTCCCTTTGGAAGCAGAACAGGATGCTTGGCGCTGTAGCTCAAGTCGGAGCGCTGTAGCCTGCCTCCAACTCTGAGTATGCCGTCCTCGTCCATGAATGGACACAGCTTCTTCACTGAGCTTTGACGACATCTTTTGACACCGGATCCTCCACTTGTCTTCAGCTGCTTCATTTCTTCAGAGAACGACTCTTCCTGAGCTCGTTTTATCCAGATCTGTTCCGCTTCATCGACTTCAGTTGGACCTAGCTCCTCTGGTTGAGTACATCTGAGTGGGCGTTTTCTCGGTTTTTCTTTCAGTGCTTTGATGAATCGCATCACCCAGGCTGTGATTCGAATGAACCTAGTCCAGCTAGAGAATTTTTCCGGGAGGAGTCGTAACTCCGCGCTTGAGGCTGGAGCTCTTATGGCGAACGTGTTTCTTTGCTCTCGTCTGGCCAGTTCGGTTCTGTCAAAATCTTCATCACTGAAGTGTCTTTTTGTCGGCCATGTACGGTCTTCATCCACCAGGAACTCCGGCCCATGCCACCACAGCCTGTGACCTCGAAGCGCCTCGAGACTCAGTCCTCTTGTCGGCGCGTCGGCTGGGTTTTCCTTGCCTGGTACGTGCTGCCATTGCTCCGGCACCGTACACTCACGGATTTCTGACACTCGGTGGGCCACAAATGCTTGAAATCTAGAAACTTCGTTTCTGATCCAGCAGAGGACATCCATTGAGTCTGACCAGAAATGGACCTCACATAGCTCCTTTCCAAGAGCGCTGCACACTTTCTTGACTAGACGCAGTCCCAAGAGCACCCCCATGAGCTCCAGTCTGGCGATCGTCTTCTTCTTTGCTCTCGGTGCCACTCTGGCACGTGCCAGGACGAGATTGGAGCACCTCTCACCCATGCTTTCGGATACGACATATACAGCAGCGGCATATGCCTGCTCAGAGGCATCACTGAAGACATGGAGCTCTTGGTCAGGTTCACCCTTGAAGCGGTGAATACATCTCGGCACAGCTATGGTCTCCAGTTCTGCGAGTTCGGAGAACCACGCGTTCCACTGTTTCTGCTGATCCTCAGGTAGGATGTCGTCCCAGTTGATCGTGCAGTCCCAGGTTTGCTGAAATAACATCTTGGCACGGAGTGTGAATGGTGCGAATAGGCACAACGGGTCGAAGATGGCAGCCATCTCCTTCAGAACAGCTCTCTTGGTCCATCTTTCTGTCACCGGCGGTCGCTTGGACACATCCAGTGATAGAATGTCGTCTTCTGACGACCACACCACGCCGAGAGCTTTGGTTGATTCTGATCCTTTGTCTTCAATGAAGTGTTTTGAGGTGACGGCTCTATCTTCTTCTGGTACTGTTTCCATCACTTCTTGACTGTTTGATTTCCACTTCGTCATCTTCATGCCAGCATCTTCCAGCAGCTCACTAACTTGCCTCCTTGCTCCGATGGCGGATTCCGCATCCTTAAATGATGCGATCTCGTCGTCCATGTAAACGTGCTTGCTGATTACTTCAGACGCAACAGGGTACTTCACTGCGTTGAGTCGCGCATGCTCCTTCAGAACAAACTGCGCGACGAACGGTGCTGCAGCGTTTCCGAAGATCCATCTCTTGGCTTCAAAAACTGTTGGTTCTTCATCTTGCTTCATGTTGCGCCATAGAACGCGGTGGAACTTCTGATCTTTTGGCGCCAGCTCGACTTGAAGGAACATCTCCTTTACATCTCCGACTAAGGCGACAGGATGTTGTCTGAATCCGACTAGCGTTTCGATCAGGTCGCTGTAAAGCGATGGTCCCGGAAGGAGCTGTGAGTTGAGACTGATTCCCTCACTTTTGGCCGCTGCGTCGTACACGATTCGGATCTTGGATGACGCCTTGTCCTCTCGAATGACGGGAAAGTGTGGAAGGAACCACTCATCCTCTCCACTGTTTGATCTCTGCGCCGTGGGAGTTTTGGTCATATAACCTTTCTTCACGTACTCTTCAAGAATGTCGTTATACTTTGCAGCAAGATGAGCTCCCCGACGATGAAGAGAATTCTCCAGCTTCACTAGGCGAATCAGCGCAGATTCGTAGTTGCTTTTCAGCTGCGGTTCGTTTTCTCGCCATGGTACTGCAACTTGATATCTACTTCCTTGTTTCTTCAATGAACTTGCAGCTTTCTTCATAGCCACTTTTTCTTCAGCTGACAGAAGATTGGTCTCGGAAGTCTTGACGTCCAGCACCTCCAGATCTGTCATCGCTCTCATTGCTTGAATTTCTTCGTTTAGTGACTTATCTGTCAGGCAAGTTCTCAAGGTTCTTGCGACGTTTGTCATGCTCTTCAGCTTTTGTAGGTTAGAAGGATCTTCATTGTCTTGAACGCAGCCGAATGCTGTCCATCCAAGTGGCGTTAGGACAGCGACTGGGCTCGAACTCTCGCCGGAGACAGTCTTCAGAGGCACAAAGATGGGCATTGTCTCAGGGCTAAGACCGATCAGTAGGTCCACTTCCCTTCCAGCCATCTTTGGAAAGGGGATGTCCACCATGTGTGGCCAACGCTGCTTCACATCCTGCCAGCTCGTACATACGGAGGCTCCTTCCAGACTGGGAATGACGTGAACATCTAAGGACGTTTCAAACCTACTCTGGGTAGAGGCTATCCGGACAGCTCCTGACGTCATTTTCACATCCGTCTTGCCATTGACCGTCCCAAGCTCAAATTTGACTTCTTCTCCTTGTAGTCCGAGCTCATCTGCAGCAGCTTTACTTATGTAACTGGCGTCAGAGCAGGGATCTAAAAGTGCGTTCAGCTTCAGAAATCGATCCTGACAGTGCACTAATATCGGGGCCGTCTGAAACGCGACTTTTCCAGTTCGCTTCTCTTGTCTCTGGGCAGCGGTATTAAAACTTGCACCGGGAGCCGCGGACACCTGTGCACTGCTTGTTGTAGCACTATCTTCTTTAGCACAAGCGCGGCCCTGGACCGTTCTCGGAATGAATTCCTTGGCCTGGCTGCTGAGTGTCGGAGTGCTGTAAGACGGTCGGGCTACTTCAGCTGAGTTCCGAGAGTTTCCACCTCCACTGGCATGCAGGAGGCTATGATGAGTGCCACCACAGCCCTCAACAGCACAGCCGGGAAACCTGCGGCAGTTAGTTCCCCTGTGCTTGCCACGCAGACATCTAAAGCACAATCCTTCGGCTTTGCAGAATGCATATCTTCTAGCGACTTCCCAGCTCTGCAGCTCAGCGCAATCTTCAGTCGCGTGTTCTGCGTGACACACTGCACATTTCAGCCGACTGAAGACATGCCGGCTGGCCTGCCTTGTGGCAGCGTACGTCTTCTTTGTTCCGTGGCTACGCATTCTCGGCCTTGGCTCATCCTGCTCGCTACTGGCTGCTGTTGCTTCCTTGGCTCTTTTTTCCAGCATGACTTCTTCAGCTAGCCATTTTGAAAATGTTTCGAAGCTGTCTTGTTGACTCGTCGTGCTTAGCCACCTTTGATAGTTCTTGATGTAGGAGTGGTGAACTTTTTCAGACACAAGCATATAAAATGCTGATACTTCCGAAAGATCTCCGTCTGATCCATTTTCCTTCAGACTGGTGACGAGACTTGTCACCTTATCTGAGTACTCTTCAAGCTTCTTTGTATCGTTTTCACCTATCTTGGGGAAGTTGCGAATGCTGGCTATCTCTGCTCGCACTCGCCTGGCATGACCCCCATACTTTCTTTCCAACTCTTCTCTAGCTTTCTCATAACCAGCTTTCGACAACCCATATCGTTCTACCATTTGTAGGGGCTCGCCGGTCAAACTGTTCTTGAGGTAGACCATCTTGAGCTCAGCCGACGCGTTCGAGTTGCCGACGAAAGCATCGAATACCGCCCTCCAGTCACTGTAACCCTTTCTGCCATCGAATATAGGCAGTTCTGGCGGCTTTATACCCTTGATGGACGAATCCGTCGCATCTTGGGATCGGTTCGTGTTTTCCTTGTCCTTTGCTTCATTTTCTTTTTGCGTGCTCGGCTGTTCACTCGCTTCACTGCTCGCACTTGTTTCCTCACAATACAGGTTTCCTGACAGTTTCTTGCGGATATACTTGTTTGCCATGCTGACGGAATCTTGAATGCTGGCTTCTACTCCATGAAACATGTCCCATAGTGGTCCTGATTCTACTTCACCGCTGTTCTTCTCTTCCCAGATGGCCTCTACTACATCTAATAGCTCACTCGCCTGCTCTCCTAGCTCACCTGTTATCTTTTGGAGCTCTGAGAGTGAGGATTCTTGGTCGCAAATCAGCGAACTTAACTTGGATTCATTCACTCGAATCTCCTTCAGTATTCTTTGCTTCTTCTTCATTTTACTTTCCACAATCTGGCTCTCCATGATTTCTTCAACGGCTACGCCAGCGCTTGAATTGCCGGCTTTGCGCGATTTTCCCATATCCGGAGTCACATGCACCAGATGTTATTATAGTTTTGCTATCCTCGCGTTGTGTTTTGTAATCTTAAATCTTAAATAAATGTGATACTTAATAAATAAACCAGCTTAAATTGCTAAGTACTTAATAACGGTTTAAACACTCTTAACACTTCATGTTGACTCTGTATTTTAAGTAAAAATCTTTTTTCATTTCTCGAGCAGCTCACGCTCGAGCCTCATTGATATAAAATCCTCCCAAACAGAAATGATGGTGGTCCCATGCATTATGGTGGGTGTCAAGGTCAGGTGAATGTCAGGTCAAGGTCATTGACCTTTGATGACCTTAGTTCACTTCTTCTGGGCTCATATATTTTTAGGCTAGTTTTTCGAGCTGATTTCGAATTTAGCACCCATTTGAACATTTACGAAGTAATTTTGGCGCCTTCCTACAATGTCACGAAGCTGTCAGTGTTGGTTGACACCTATTATGGACAGCTAGCAAGACGCCTACTGGTTGACCTGACCTGACCTGACCCGACCTGGCCTAAAAGCATCAAGACATCATCGGTGATCAAAGCTAACATGAAATTCGTGATCAGCGCCCCGAAAAATCTCGTATCAACTAACTCTCCAAAGTATGACCTGTTAAAGGTCATAGGTCCCGATTTTCCCGACTTTTGAGTCACTGGCCTGACCTGGAAGGTCAACCAATAACCTAGCCCCGCCTTTTGCGTTTGCAGCTAGCAAAACACCAATAAGGGCGAGAGTTAACCCCGCAGGACCTGTTGGTTTTCTACATACGCGCCGGCCGGGGGGAGGGCTGGTATGTACGACCCCCTCGTCGTTTTTCGCCCCCGTTGGATTTAGAGCGTCGCGGAAAAAAACGAGCGTGTGTGCCGTTAGGAGACAAAACAGCTAGTACCCGATTTTAAGGTCTCAGGTCAACTGGTGACCTCTGAGGTCGGGTCAACAACTTGAGTTGTTGACCTCGGGTCAAGGTCAGGTCAGAGACCCCTAGTTCGTGAAATTGGTCAAAAGAGGTCATGTTGCATTTTATTCGATTCGGCAGGTCTTCCTCAGTCCATTGGTGGCTTGACCGACTCGCTAGCTCATTTTGATCGGGAGTTATTGACGAAAAGCTCGTATGACCCTAGTGACGTCATAATCACGCAACGTCAACAATGCAAAATTGAAGCTTCTAACTTTTGCAAGGAGTGCATGAAATCACGATCCGTGTGCTTGCAATAGTTTGAGATTGCTCCCGGCGCCAGAATAGCAGCTTTCATTTTTCTCAATTGACTTATAGTGTTGAGGTCACGTGACCGACCTGACCTCATGTGATCTTTAGGAAAAATCCTAGAGGTACAAGTTGTGAGACTTCTACATAGGAGATGCACGTTCTGTAAGTTTCATCCCCTGTAAAAGCTCCTCTGGGACTGAGGGCGTTGCGAAGTTGCGGCATCTGAGGACCGTCCACTTATGACGTCATAGGTCAGCAACCTGACCTGACCTGAAAATCTGGTTGGTGTCACAAGATCCGGCTTGAATCAAAGGTCAGGTATGCCTAGTTTCAGCTCTCTGTTCCTGGCGTGTTCAGAGCTATCGCGAAAAAAAACTAGGGGGCGAGGATTAAGCTACACTCAGAAAACACTTTGAGAACATTTTTGAATAAGGGCTCAATTGAGTGCCAAAACAGGGCTCAAATCTGTATGATTTTAAAATCGGTATCAGTTAGGCGCGCTTTTCGGGCATAAAGTACATTAGCCCCGAAAGCGGTTTCAGTTCGTCTTCCTTTTCGGGCTCAATTCGGGCTGCGTTTTAGGGCTCCATACGACATTCCGCCATTCCGTCTTTTGCTGTTTTCAGTGCCATGTGTTAGTGTACCTACCGCCGTGATTTCAAAATGAATGGTAAGTTATTAGTTATCAGTTATCGCTATCTTTTAGAAAAAATTCAGGATGTTGATGCTCATGCCATTTTAATCCCTTATCAATTATAATTGTGGTGGCATTTGTTCAGAAAAGGTCTGATCTACAATTGTGGCGCCGTTGATACGAATACGCACGGGTTTGATTATTCGTTTTTCTTGTATTTGCCAAGTATTTACGCCACATGAAAGCATCATATCTGGATTCAGGATGTCAAATAGTGTAAGAATGTGCAAAATTTTTGTCTGGTTCTTTGTGATGATGTGATTGAAGCAATGCTTTCAAGGGTAGGTAAGAATTTTTTTACTTGTTCATAATTGGTTATCTTGATACTCAACTAAAATTAATCCTAACCTTGCCTACTAACCTATTAAGTTAAACTTAGTACCAATACCTACCAACCTACAACCTATTTGGATCTGTCATATACTTATAACATGCTGCTGCTTCTGCTAACATGCTGCGGAATGCTGGTTGACATGACGGAATGCTGGTATCACAGTGTTCGATGTTTCAGAATTTTAGGTGAATAACCACACATGATGGGGAAAATATTTTCATCCTAAAAATATGACAAGTGGCTTTATTTCATCTTTGCTAAAGAAATATGTCAAAAGTTTTATTCAACAGCCAGCTGCCAGGTTACGCATGACTTGACAGTTGATGCATCTACTCTACATCATTTCATTTCAGATCCTGTAAAGGTTCTGACAAAATCTGAGGTAAAAAATGGCATTATGCAGTTTTGCGGAAGGACTAAATGTATCTCATTTTGTCTTCAGATTTTTTCTTTGTTGGGACACCCAATGGAAATCCAATTTTAGAACACTGACACCATGCCTGTGTGCCAAGTAAGAGGAAGGGTCTACAAGTATACATCAAGATAACCAATTATGGACAAGTTGAGACTTGAGTCATCAGCTCTTATTTGTGGTTACAATACCTTCAACTGCATGATTTTGCACAACTTCCATACAGGCATCCAGACTGGAAAAGGTTCAAGTCCATACTTATTCTGGTGCTTGAATATGGCAGTTCAAAGATGGAAGGCATATGATGCTACAAAATGAAAAAAGTAATTCAACTTACAAAAAATAGGTATTCATATCTATCCTAAACTAAACTAACCTAAACTTACCTGACCTAATCAAACCCAACCCAACCACCCCAACCAGCCCAGCCCAGCCCAACCCAGCCCAGCCCAGTCCAGCCCAGCCCAACCCAACCCAAAACATACAATCTAAAACCTAGAGCTAAAACCTGCAGCACAAACTGGAAAACATCCATATGGTACGCCGGACGCCCGTGAAGCCGTCATGCACCGAAGTTCGGCGCAAGCTATTTTGCAATTTGCGCTGAAATTTCTGCATTATTTGCGCCGAAGGTTAGTGCCTTTTTGCGTCAAAATTAAGCCACTTATACAAAAAGCACGTTTACATCTGCTGGCCAAGGTTTTATAAACCAGACAGAACGCTCTGGGCCTTAACCACTCCCGACTCCCATGTTTGAGCGACCAAATTAGTTGATATTTCCATGGAAGCTGAATACCACAATACGTGTAGCGCACTGTAGCATCGTGCCGTGAAATAAGGCTCGGGACGGAAGTTCCGGGGTCACAAAAATTGGTGTGGCGGTGTTGTCGCGGCTGGCGGGCGCCAGCAAGGGGTTTAAGTTTACGACACCACTCTTGTTTCAGGAGAGGTGTCAGCGATTCGAGACTACTTGGGCATGCGGGCAACGGGGTCGGCGTGGCTGCCTGCGGCTGCGGCCACACATCTTGGCGTCCTGGAGGCGTAGATGCTGACGGTGGCATGAGTCATCACTTGCTGCCCGATTTCCATGCTCCAAGACTCGCCGTGAGGGCAGAGGCGGGCGTCGTGCCGATGGAGAGATGAGGAGGGATGCGCTGGCATCGCGCCTACTGGCGAAGGCGCTCTCCCTCCCGTCGGAGGACCCGCCGCGTCGTGGCGGAAGCCCCCCCCCCCCAACCGTGACTGAAGTCAGTGACCGGCTGGAGCGAGCGCGGGGGAGCGGTGTGGGACCACTGGAGTGGCGCTGCCCGCCGAGGCGCGCTTATCCACGAGACTGTCCCCGTAGACGCCAACAGACGGCGTCACGGTCCACCTGGACCGGCTGCCGATCGGGGCGTCCGCGACAACGAGGAGGAGTGCTGCGGAGGCGTGCTTGGGAGCGCTCCCCCAGCGTGCGACGTGGGCCTGGATCGACGGGTCTGCGACCGGGGGAGTAATAGGAAGGCGGCGCTGGGGTCCTCACCGAGCACCCAGACAGTACAACATTGGTACTGCGGGAGGCGGCGGGGAGGATTTGCTCCAGTTACCGATCTGAGATGGTGGCGCTCAAGACGGCAAAGCAACATCTCCTGGAGCACCCGTCCTTCGAGGAAGACTCCATAATCATTTGCTCCGACTCGCAGGCGTCGCTGGCGACGCCACGAGGTGGACAAGTGGCCCAGACACCCCCCCCCCCCCTCATCCCCTAGGTGCCGCCATCTGGGAGTATATGATGGCCCTAGTGGCTGTAGGGGGCCGAAGAATCCACCATAGAAGGAGGGCGGCGATAGCCCGACTAAGCTGGGCGTCCAGTGGAGCCTCGGCTCTATCATGGGCATTGGGCAAGGACTCTGCGAGCACCCCGTCTCCTCCATCTTCGACGGCACTCCAGTCAGAAAGCTGTCCCCACCCGAGTTTCCCAGCAGCATGGGCCACATGAAACCGAACAGCGCCGAGCCGCTCGACGCTAAGGACCAGGCGAGAGGAACAGTGAAAAGGTGAAACGCTCGAAACGGCGCGCGCCGCCGGCCGAGGGCGCCGAGCCGGCCCAGGCCGGCTGCGGGTCAAACAGAAGCCGTCTCCGCGGCGGCCGCCCAGTGACACCGACTCGGACTGACGTCGAGGCACCGCTGCCGCCTCCGCCGACCAACCCGCCGCCCAGCAAGGGCAGTTTGAAGGCGGCTGCGCCGGTGGAGGTGGCGCGGCCTGGCAGGGGCCGCGGCCGGCCCACTCCCAGCTACCCGTCCCGCGAGGTGCTCAGTACCACTGACTCGTCCGATTCTGAGGCAGCGCCGTCGGCGGGCCGCCGCCAGCAGTGACGACGACCGGCTGGCGGCGTTCGCGCGGGACTTGTCCGACTCCTGGTACTCGGACTTGCCGCCCAAACTGGACGCCGGCGGCGTGAGCACCAGCAACGCCAATAAAAAGTCCACCTTCATCCGGCTCTTCTCGCACCGTGTCAAAAGGACTACGCCGCGCGGCCGGCCGGCCAACTCGAATGAGCGCAGCGAAGGGCACACGTCCCCGACGGCGGCACTGGCGCCTCCCGCCGCGCCGCTGCCGGCGTTGCTGGCAACGCCGATCCAGGCCCATCGATTTCTACTGTTTTGTTGCCTACGTGCCGCTGCCGCCGCTCAGCCAGCACAATGGCGTGCCGGTGTTGCGCTGTCGGATCGAAAAGCGGCTCGTGCAGCGGACGGACGGGTGCGGCCCGCGCGATGAACCGCCGCCGCACACCGAGCTGCGCTGCGCGGACGTGAAGGTGGAGCTGGCAGCGGCCTGCTCAGTCCCCTCGACGGCGTCGATCGGCTCTCCGGCGATTTGCGGTCAGAAACGCCGCCGCTTCTGGGACCCTGCACCCTGGGACCAAGGTGTCAGAGCGCGGCGCTGCCCGTGAGACGTTAAGTTAGCACAGGCAATGTCGTCTGCACTCCTTGCAGTTCATGTTGAATACACAACCATGTTGCGAAGTAATAGGCGCCGGGTTTTTCAGTTCATAGAACTTTTTCCCTGGCTATTACACCCCACAACCGAACACTGACACCTTGCACAAGTATGACTGTGTGTATGAATGTTAATAAATACATGAACCAATGTTGTGTTTTCGGTTCCAGTACCTTCTTTGGGCACTTCGGCAACAAGTAAGTAATCCGTTAGCTTTGCCACACCTAAGATAGGCTCCCACGTTATTTGCTCCCGGGTTAACATAAACCGGTAACTTTTGCATCCCGGCCAAAATTGCCGGGTTAACTGTCCCACCGCTCGAGACTGGCGCTAGGCTGGCCGAGCAAAAAAAAAAGTTTGTCCGCGGCTTCGTCTTATTCGCAGCTGCTGGACACGGGGGAGGGGGGAGGAGGGGCTGCATCGGACGAAAAGCGGGCTCTGGTATTAACTGGATTTTTTGCCAGCTGGCGCCGTATGGTGGCGCTAGCAGAGCTTCTTACATATCAATGCTAGATATAAAAGAATAAATATTTACCAATCAATTTTTCATTTAAAGCCATTTGAAATATTTATGTCCATCCTACTACCGCGCTTATATCTAAAATTAAATACCCTTCGTGCGTCGCCAGCTGGCCAGCCAGCTGACGCAATCCAGTTTTTACCAAAGCCCCGAAAAGCGATGAGGTGAGCCCTAATATTGGCTTCACCGCACAATTTGAGCCCTCAAACTGGATTCAGGTGAGCTCGAAAATGGGGATCGGGCTGAAAACTGGTTTCATAGTGAGACTAGTTTTGAAGCTTGACACCGATAATGGGTACTGACTGAGCTCTGTTTCTGCGATCAATGATACCGATTTAAGGGATCGTATGAGCCCATGTGGCGTTGCTCAGAAAGTATTCTCGAAATGTGCTGTCTGTTTTGGATATGGTACATTAGCCCGAAAACTGGTCTCTGAGACCGAAAATGGGGATACTGTTTTCTCAGTGTAGGCTGGTTTGGGTAAGTTTGGGTCAAGTAGTTATAGGCGTCCCACCCGCACCACCTATTTATAGCAGCTGTACCTAAACCACCAGCGACAGCTTCGTAGCAAGTTGCATTGGCACCACAACTATACGTACTTCTCAAATGTCTCAACGAATGCTGGATTCGAAATAAGCTAAAAAAATCCTTAAAATCGTACAATTTGGAACAGTCACCTGAAGTCACCAAACGTCAATGACCTTGACCTGGCCGACAACTGACAAGTCAACTTGAAACCCATCATGATGCATGGGACAACCATCAGTTCATATGTTGGCACGTTTATATGTAATCACAATAGAAGTCTGGAAACGCAATTTAGTGTGCGCTAACATAAACGGCAAATCATTTCGGTCTGCCATGGTCTCAGAAATCAGATCAAAGGTCAAAGGTCATTGGTTTCAGGATCATGTACTGTAGGTATAGGGAATGTGTAACCAGTAACGTAGATAAGTTGGAGGACACTCAAAGGTTCGTCACGATCGGCCGCTTTTAGTGCGAGATAATCGCGAAAAAACGAGGGGTTTCATCCGACCCGCACCCCTAAAAGTGTGAGGGATAACCCGCACACGGATAGCGACGGATATCCATCACACCTACCCCAGTAACTCTATTTTCCACATGTAAGCATATGCTGGCGATATAATGCAGCCAAAATTATCACAGTTACGTAAGTACATACCTTGTCCCGGGCACCACATATACTCCTGAGCTGAATGTTCAAGTTGTGTTCTCCTTTTCTCTTAAGCTGAACTAGATTGAACAAGATTTTCATTGGAAAAGATTGTTGACGGCCCTCCTGTGAAACGAGACTCGATGAATTCTTAAACTCCCTAGTTATTTTGTAACAACCCTAGGTTCGTTGCATACTAACTAGGGAGTTTGCAACGACCCTAGTTTCGTTACAACGTCCCGGAACGAGCAGTTATTTTGTAACGTCCCTAGGGTTGTTGCAAACAAACTGATCGTTCAGGGAGGTTACAACCACCCTAGGGTCGTTGCAAACTAACTGAAATCGCATACTCCCTGTAACATATATACTATATTTCCTGCTTAACACGTTTTGTTGGAAAACCAAAAGCTCTAATATCACGTCCGTTCAGTGACGTACCCAAGGGGGGGGGGGGCACGGGGGCCAAGGCCCCCCCCCTGAGCGCCTTCGGCGCTCAGGGGGCCCCTCAGGCCCCAGGATATTTTTTTTTAAACACTGGATAAAACGTCTTTTACTCGGAAGAAAAATTGATATTAAAGTTTCATTTATGTGCCCCGGGTACCCGAGGGGCCCCTGCAGTCATCCAAGGGCCCCCAGTTTCCTGGGCCCCTGGTCGCCTAGGGGGCCTCTGGTAGCCGGGGGCCTGGTCTCATGGGGGCCCCTGATAGCCTGTGGCCCCTAGTCGCCTAGGGGGCCCTGGTCGCATGGGGGGCCTCTGGTCGCATGAGGCCCCTGATCGAATGGGGGCCCCTAGTTGCCTAGGGGGCCCTGATAGCCCGGGGCCTGGTCGTATGGGCCCCTGATAGTGTGTGACCCCTAGTCGCCTAGGGGGCCCTAGTCGCATGAGGGGCCTCTGGTTGCATGATATTGAGGCCCCTGATCGCCTGGGGGTACCTAGTCGCCCAGGGGGCCCCTGGTAGCCGGGGGGCCTGGTCGCATGGGGGCCCCTGGTTGCCCGGGGCCCCCGGTCGCCTCTAGTCGCCTGGGGGACCCTGGTCGCCTTGGGCCCCTGGTAGCCTGGGATCCCCTGGTCGCCTGGGGGCCCCTGATCGCCTGAGGGCCGCTGGTCACCTAGAGGGCCCCTGGTCGCCTGGGGGCCCCTGGTAGCCGGGGGCCTGGTCGCATGGGGCCCCCTGGTCGCATGGGGGCCCCCTGGTCGCCTAGGGGCCCCTGATCGCTTTGGGGACCTGATCGCATTGGCCCTTGGTCGCCTGGAGGGCCCTGGTCGCCTGGGGCAGTGGGGCCCCTAGTCATCTGAAGGACCTGGTCGCCTGGGAACCCCTGGTCGACAGGGGGCCCCTGGTCGTCTGAAAGTACGCTTATCACCTGATTGATCCCAAATCATCTGAGTGGCTACTGGCTACTGGATATAAGTAGTGACTGGAGTAGGCACTCATCTGAAGGAGCCAATATCTTCCACGGTGCCGGAGATATCACAGAAAAACAAAAAGGCTAAACTGAATACCCCCCAACCTTGGCCCCAAAGGCGTCATTGGCTAACACAGGGATGTGGGTCGATTTGCAATCGCATTTCCTCCTAAGTCCTATTCCTCCAATTAATACAGAGTGTCCCAGAGGCCAGAATTACCCAAACATTTATTTTCTGGCTAAGAGTACAATTGCGCTCGTGAAACATATAATAGCCGCGTTTACATAGGGCTAGTTGCCAGATAGTGGAATTCCGATAACGAGACATTTATTCCCCACTATTATATCATATACCTACATATCCGGAATTGGAGGATGTTCAATGAGGCGCTCGCTCATAAAATGCCGTGCGTTTCATGCACACTCCTCAAGCAAAAACATTTTTACTTTCCAATTTTCCACATTTTCTCAAGGCTTAGAGTTAGACCGTTACAAAGACCGTTTTAATTGACTTTGATGAAGTTGAACGCGAGAAATCACAACCAAATGCTTCATTAGGTTGTAAAGAACTGAATTGCGTTTTCCCACACACGTGGCGTTTTATCACCTACGTCTGCAGGAGAGACCGGACCCACTATGCCCCCCCCCCCCCCCCACCATCGAAACGTTCTTCATGACTCCCGGGGGGTCCCCGGGGAACCTGGGGGGCCCTATACACTGTGGGGGGCCCCTTCGAAAGCAGGTGGCCCCCTCCTGGGCGAAATCCTGGGTACGTGCCTGCGTCCGTTGCTATAAAGTCTTAACTAAAAGTTATAAGAGAAAAAAAAGAAAGGTAAATCTGTTAAACAAGCGAACGTGTGATGATTAACGGGGAAAATCTGAGTAGGTAGTTCAACGGTACCGTGGCGCTTTCCGTAAAGTACAGGATGTCCCAAAACTTACGTCACACCCTCCCACAACCTTTATTTTGCCTTTTACGGCGCAACATTAAGGTCAAGGGGTGTACGGAGGTCATTTCTGGGGCAGTACCCAGCGCGCTCGGACCAGGTGTCCAGGATGGCAAAACTGCAGAGCAAATTGTCCCGCAGCGGGGCAGCCAGCATGGTTGCCGGCGGCATGACCCACGGCCAGGTCGCCGAGGCACTGGGCATGAGTTGCCGGGCACGATTCGGCGCTGATTGTCACGCGACAGAAGCTTAGAAACGCCTGAGAACAAGCTAGGTCACGATCGTCATCGCGAAGTGCGGAGCTAAAGACGGGTCAATCCACAAGGAAACTGGCAAGGAGGCTGACTGCCAACGGTCATCTAGTCTCAAGTCGACAATTCATCGGTACTGGAGGTTGTCAATGTCACTTAAGCTGAAGCCCATCAAGCCCTCCAGCGGAAAACTTCTGCTGAACATGTCCAGGGCCATCTTTCAACGGGTCGGCCCCCCGGCTTATCGAGTCAATATTATTCTACTTACAGGCTACGATATCCGGATGCGCTGAAGCGTGGGCACCTGCACCACCTAATGCACTTCCAAATACAGGTGTACGCACATCTCGGAGGGGGATGGTATACTGCAGGGATCGCTTCTACGATTACATCTGTAACAAACAGCTGAGCCAATTACACCCAAATTTGTTACGTCAGGGGCCGATTTGAAGGGTGGTCCGCACGAGCTAGTTAAGAGCTAGGCGGCCTGACTCTTGTACGACTCTTAACCCTCGCCCTGGCAGGGAGGTCGATGCGACCCCCCCCCCCCTAAGTTTTTTTCAAAGACAACGTAAAAACGGCGGCGCGCAGCGCCGCCAAATTTGACACAGCCTATGGGGCAAGTTTTTTACATATGACCTGGAAATTTCAGGTCCAGGTGACCTTGGGTCAGGTCAACAGGTCAGAAAAACCAGTACAAGGTCATGGTCAAATTTCCATTTTCTTTTTGCACCTGTCCAACTCACAGTTTTGGATTGATTTCCTTCACACTTTCAGGGTGTGTTAAGTTAACCGAGTTGTATAACATATAGTTCGGGTTTTTTTATGTCACTGACCTGAGGTCAGCTAGGGGTCCGATTACGTCGTAATGTTAAGCCTATGGGACAATACTAAATTCGAAAAATACTGGAGATAGCCGCTTCGTTCTATCACTTTTACGCATTGAAACCACAGTACTTAACCCGCGCACCGACGGGGGTCTGCGCCAACTTAGTACCGACGGGGGGGCGGATGACCGCCCCCCCCCCCCATGAGATCTCTAGAACAAAGCAAGATAGCGACAAGCGGTAAACGGCATGGGGTATGCACGGACAAGGTCTACAATTTTTACAAAGTTCATTTTCAGGTCAGGTCAAAGATGACGTGACAGAGGTAAAAAAAAAGTCAAAATGGCGGCGCTAGATATAAGGAGTTTTTTTCGAGAAAAAAAATTTTTCGAAGTAGCCATTCCAAGCTAGGAATAAACTAATCGAACCATCAGTATCTTCTCGTCAATCCACATCGAATCATATATGTATATTATGTATTGACCTCGAAAGGTCAAAGTCAAAGGTTGATTTCAGGTCACGTGACCTCAAGGTCATCATGCATAGGTATCATTTGATGCGCCTTGACGAGCTGAACACAATGTGACCATCCCCGCGGCTGTATCTCGTTCATGTAAGGAGTTGTTATAAAAAAAACTTTGGTGACCTGTGCTGACGTCACATGACCTTACAGCTGCCCAATAGCAAAGCAAGCCTCAAGGTAGTCAAGGTTGATCGCATATGAAGTCATTTATGGTATATTGGGCCATTCCAACGCGTTTAAGTGGATAAAAAATCAGGGAGTTGTTTTTCCCCATTGATTTACAATGCAGGGACTAGGGAGGTCAAGAAATTGACCTAACCTTAGGTCATCGATATGAAAACCGAGATAAACAAATTGTAGCTATTAATGACCTCATTACATCCTGCGACTTTCAAATGCCCCCGTCATCTACTGTGGCTCTGACACGGTGACAAACTAACAAAAAGTGATTTGAGGTTGGGTCCTTCGAAGTGATTTGGTGACCTGATCTTGAAAGGTAGGAGGGTTAAACTTGCACGCCGTGTGTAAAATTGACGAGGAAACATAATGCCAATTTTTGCAACGCTATGCGCCGCGATTTTCCCGGTATTCACGATAAACCTCAGCGGGGGCGGATAGCCGCCCCCCCCCCCCCGGTCTGTGCGCGGGTTAAGCGAGTGTCATTTGAGCGGATGTCATTTGAGCGAACCATTTTCAGCGATTGGCAACTTAGCGAATTATCAATTTGAGCGATCATCATCTAAATTGACTTGTCAATTTTGGCGAAAGCTATGTTTTAGCGACATCTTTTTCGTCGACGGCTATTTTAGCGATTCCCCTGTTCAGCGAAACGATGGCTTCATCCTCCCGTAATGGTGTTTTTCTTCTTTTTTTTGCGAGCGTACGAATGTTTCCAGAATTTCTCATAGTTATCAGGAAGTGGACGGCGGATGTCACTTCAATAGGTCATACATTGAGCTCCAAATTTAATGCTACATTTCTCAGATATTCCACCAGTTCAATTTCACTCCCCATGTTCTTTACCAATAGAGATAATCAAGCGTTTGTTCAGAGATTCATTACCAGCGAGCGAGCGCAGCGGGTGAAGCGAAGTCTTTTCAATGTTTCTTTTCAATGTAACGGAAAAATCTCACTATGAACGGCCCGGCCCGGCCTGTTACGCTTTTGAGAGGCTTATATCTCAGCAGCCGCGGGACCGATTGACTTGCTGTCTTTTTTGTTGGGTAGTCCTATTCCTTCTATCCCGTAATTGACTACTCTTGATACATTGCAGGGACCGTCGTGGCACGTGCCACGTGAAAAGTCAAGGGTGTTCAAGCTGTTTTACAAAAGAGGGGACTTTGAGCGGCTCATATCTCAGCAATCGCTTGGGCGATTGTCTTGCGGTAATTTTTGTATGATGGCTGCATCCCTTCTACCAAAGGTCGGATACTCCTGATGCATGTAAGTGACCTCCACTGCACGTGCAAAATGCAAAAAGAAGAGGTGCCGAATTGTTCCCATTTCAATAACTTGGTAATTACTGTGGCGATTTCGCTGAAACTTGGCATACAGTTAGGCACCCACCAGGCAATGCATTCCCATGTGTTGCGGTTAGGGGAGGCGCCTGGCGGGGAGGGGTCGCTCCTTGACTGATAGGTAGAAAGAAAACAGAGAATGAGAACAGTCCGGCGAGGGCGGTCTGTCCTCGGCGACCGAATGACCTACTCAGTGGCCTCAGTGCTCATGATATTTTTCACCGACCCCAACGGCACCAGAGTGAGCGCCACCCGGCCTCAAACTGCTCCGTATTTAAACCGAGGAAGAGGCGAGGTAAGTGGCACAACTTCTCTGTAGCCGCGAGAAGTACGGCTGATCACACCGCCCGGTGCTGATGTTACCATTAAGTCTTGGAGAGGTTAAGAAAACGCCGTCTACATCCTCCAAAGGGCGCCGTTTTGTTATCGGTTACTGTGCATCCGATCACTGTGCAGCGCCGTGCAACCACCGATCGCCCCGCACGCGGCTCCCACCGTCGACTGGTAGTCCCGCTTCTGCCGCTGCACCACTGCAGCGCAGAGTCAGCGCGCCCTCCGACTGGAGCGGCTCAATCAGCGTATACAGCAGCTGCTGACCGCCCGAGCTGCCGTAACAAAGACGACATGGAGCTGGCCCATCGTGCTGTGGCATCCCTGATGCTCATTGGATCTGCGCTAGGAAGCGCTGGCGCCCTGCCACCTGATAAAAGTGACGGCAATGACGCCGGCGTCGAGCGTCAGTTGACGACCGGGGCTCCGTTTGAGCAGCTGCTGTTAGCAGGGGGTATGGTCACTTTGGGAGCGGCTGGTATCCTGGCATCACTGGTCATGGCTCAGAACAATCCAGAGCCATCCGTGCCTCAAGTCATCAGCAGCGAGAGTACCTACAAATGTAACACAAGTGACGCCAATGCGCCAAACACCTGTCGCAACTACAACAACTACTGCTGTTACTACTACTACTTCTGCTACTACAACTACTATTGCTGCTACTACTACTACTGGTTCTAGTACCAACAGCACTGAAACGCGTCGCAGTACTCTCTGGACGAGGGACGCTTGCGGCGAAGAAGAAATGTGTGCTGCAACAACACACGGTGAGCAATGTATTTACGTTCTTACTGAGGGCGTTTGATATTGTTCATATAAAATAAGCTGTTTGCCTGACTCTGGCCTTACAGGCTCTGGCCCACCAGAACATAATATAAACTGACCCCAAAGGCTACCTGACCCACATAATCGTATTTGACATAAAATGGACCATAATACATGCATCACATGATATTTTCATATTGTGACCCTCAGTGACCTAACCTCTGTGACCTGACCTGGTATCAGTGACCTCAAATAGCAAAATATGTGTTTGAAAAACATTTCCCCATCGATGATTTTCAATGAAATGCATTTTACTCGATTTTACAACGCATTTCTTGAATTGCCTGTAAACGGTGAAAATTCGACCTTTGACTTGACCTGTGACGTCATCGGTCGGGGCGCGGGTTAAATTTTGGAGGGGGTGCGCTCGGTGGTTTGCACGTGGCGGGTGCATCTTTGCGGCATTTTGGCCGCGGCCGGCGCCGATCAGAGAGCACGCGCCTAAGGCTCAGTTTCTTCGCTTGCAAAATTTGCCTATATAAAAATTAAAGTGTCTGTACGTATGTACGTAACGCGTCAGTTCCCTTTGGCGGGCTATTGTGAGGGGATGGTATGGGCTGCGGGGGTGAAATTTTGGCGGCGGGTGGGGTGCTTGCAATCATTTGTCTTATTAAATTTTGGTGGGGGTGCGCTCGGCGGTTTGCACGTGGCGGGCGCATATTTGCGGCATTTTGGGCTGCGGCCGGCTTCGAGCAGACGGCACGTGCCCTAGGTTCAGTTTCTTCGCTTGCAAAACTGAGCGAAATCAGAGCCGGCGGGTAATTGACGGGTGAGACTAAATACTTACTTCAAAATCTAAGCTGCGTTGCGGCATTGGCGGTTATGTGCGGCGTGTATGCCGCATGATTAGTAAGCGGCGACCACTAAATGAAAAACTCAATAGCTTTGACCTGTTTTCAATGGATAACACTGCATACCGAAAATGTCCATCGCTCTCGTCATAGGATATTTAGATTTAAATAACTAACTTATCTACATCATCGTTTTGAACCAAATTAATACTTTCAACTTGACCCTCGCCCGTATTGGTGTTTTTCCAGCCGCGAACGTATAAGGTATAACCCCTTGCCGTTTCGCTCCTGATCAAGCTAGAGCTTCGCGGGAAAAACGAGCGTGTTGCCCGTGACGAGAGGAAGCCGATGATACCCAATTTTAAGGTCTTAGGTCATCGGTTGACCTTCCAGGTCAGGTCAATGACCCAAAAGGCGGGAAAATTGGGACCTGTTAGAACGTCGTAGTGTGGCTGCTATGGGGTTTTTCGGGGTGCCGATCACGAATATCATGCTAGTTTTGATCACAGATGATGTCTTCATTCATTTAGGCCAGGTCGGGTCAGGTCAGGTCAGGTCAACCAGTAGAGTTCCTGCCGGGTATTTGTAGTAGGTGTCAACCGCCTCTGACAGCCTCGTAACATGTTACGAAGGCACCAAAACTACTTTGTAAACGTTCATGTGGTTGCTAATTTCGAATTCAGCTCGAAAAACTGGCCTAGAAACGTGTCAAACTCGAAAAAGTGAACCGAGGTCGTCAAAGGTCAATGACCTGACCTGACCTTCAGGTGACCTTGACACCCACCCTAATGCATGGGGGCAACATCATATCACATGTTTGAACGCTTGAAACTACGAAAATACTGCAAACGCGCTGCTAATGCGAGCCGACATACGCTGAATCGCGGTTCCGGCCAAACATGGTCTCGAAAAGTAGGTCACAGCCCACAGGTCAAAGGTTAATTGCGTCAGGGTCATGAAATTTTCAGGGTAGGTGTAAAATTGATGAACGCGAGGGTACTAAAAGTTACGTCGTGATCGGCCGCTTTTTACGCGAGTTATTCGCGAAAAACCGAGGGGAGTCCGTTCGACCCCCCCCCCCCCCCCTAAAGGGCGAGGGTTAACTCACAGTCCGAACTCCGAACAAGTTCGGTCTTGTTTGTGAATTTGTCGGAGCATCACCTAAATCTAGTAGAAATGATGGAGGGAAACTAGGCTTTTAAGGAGGCGGAAGGGAGTCGGTGACGGTCAGGGGCACTACAAGCAGAGCAGTCATAAGCTGGTGACAGGGCTGACATACCATGCCGTTTGGCCCCTGGTCGAGCTAGAGCTTCGCGGAAAAAAACGAGCGTGTTGCCCGTGATGAGAGGAAGCCGATGATACCCAAGTTTAAGGTCCTAAATCATTGGTTGACCTTCCAGGTCAGGTCAATGACCCAAAAGTCAGGAAAATCGGGACCTGTTAGAAAGTCGTAAAGTGTGGCTGCTATGAGGTTTTTCGGGGTGCCGATCACGAATATCGTGTTAGTTTTGATCACAAATGATGTCTTTAAGCATTAAGACCAGGTCGGGTCAGGTCAGGTCAGGTCAACCAGTAGGGGTTGTGACGGGTATTCGTAGTACGTGCCAACCGCCTCTGACAGCATCGTAACATGTTACGAAGGCACCAAAACTACTTCATAAATGTTCAAATGGTTCCTAAACTCGAATTCAGCTCCAAAATTAGCCTAGAAACATGTAAAACTCGAAAAGTAAGCCGAGGTCACCAAAGGTCGAAGACCTGACCTTCATAACACCACTTGATTTCATTTCACCACTTGACCTTCATAAGACCTTAACTTCGTAACACCACTTGATCAATAAACGAAGTGATGATGATGATGATGATTCAGGTGACCTTGACATCCACCCTAATGACGGAACATCAAATCACATGTTCGAACGTTTGAAACCACGAAAAGCTTTTAGCTTGCAAACGCGCCGCTTATGCGAGCCTACATACGCCAAATAGCGATTCCGGCCAAACATGGCCTCGTACACTTATTCGCGTAAAACGACATGGAGGGACCTTCAGCGGTTTTTAATACGACCAAAGAGTGTTAGAGGAGGCTGTGAGCCGCCGGGGGGCACGGTGGAGTGGGCTGACCGATTAAATCGTCACTTTGCCGCGGTGGGCTCCCGCGTGTCTGCTGAACTCGTGGCCCAAAGAACGACTGCACCACCGCTGCCACCCTGTCCCTCTCGTGTGGTGAGCGGGACATTTAGGGTGCATCCAGTTACTCTGCCCGAGCTTCACTCGGCACTGCAGCGCTTGTCATCATCGAATGCGTGCGGTGAGGATGGGATCACAGTGAGCATGTTGCGACTTACCTTTCCGGTGATAGCCCCGCATTTGTTAAACGTGATAAATGCCTCAATCGTTACTGGAGAGCTCCCGAGCGAGAGGAAAGTCGCAACTGTGGTCCCAATCCACAAGGCGGGGTGCACAAGTGATGTTAACAATTACAGGCCAGTGTCGATCACTTCTACTGTGGCGAAGCTCACTGAGAGAGTCGTTTGTGATCAACTATTGCATTACCTGTTGTCCCACGGTGTGCTGTGTGAGGAGCAGCACGGCTTTCGGCCGGGGAGGTCCACGGAGTCGGCGGTGTTGGACGCGGTCAGCTACATCACTCGAGTCATAGACGAGGGTAAGATCGGTTGTCTGACAGCGATCGACACCTCCAAGGCTTTTGATAGCGTTCAGCATGGCCGGCTCCTGGACAAACTTGGCTGGTACGGCGTGGACACTCATTGGTTCAGTGACTGGCTCAGAGGCCGCCACCAGAGAGTACGCGGGGGATCTGCGGAGACCGCTCCAATAACGCATGGAGTGGTCCAAGGATCGATTTTGGGGCCAGTGCTGTTTTTGTTATTCACAAATGACCTGACCTCATTTTTAAGTGATACTAAGATGGTTTTATATGCTGATGACGTTCCATTCATTCACAGTGGTCACCCCAAGCATATTCAACAGTTGGAGCTTGAAATTGGACAAACGCTGAGCGGCGCTCAGCGGTGGTTTACAGAAAATTCACTAAAAATTAATCCCAAAAAGACAGAGCTCGTTCTATTCTCCACACGTCAAAGAAGAATAGGAAATGAGCTGAAAGTTCAATTTGGAGAAACAATGCTCCGCCCCACTTCAAACGCTAAAATTCTTGGGCTTGTTTTGGATGAAAACCTCACGTTTGAAAAACATATTTCGAATATAGTAAAATGTTCTTATACTATTTTGATAGGTCTCTCCAAATTCTCCCGTCGGCTGCCACAGGAAGTCAAGAAATTGATTATTGAGGCCCTGGTGTTCCCACACATAATGTATTGCGCGACAGTGTGGGCAGCATGCAACGCTACACAGCGAAAACGCGTTCAAAAAATAATTAATCATGGTGCACGAATAGTTAAACTTAAATGCTGCCGACGTCATCAGCATATCATGCCTCACCTTACTGAGCTTGAGTGGCCGAGAGTAGAGCGACTCATCACAGAACGTGACCTCGCCATGGTGCACCGCCTCCTCAACTCTGTCCATGCACCATCGCACTTGCGAGACCTGCTGCAGCGTCGCGATTGTGTAACCGAGAGGGAAACGCGAGGATCGATGGCGGGAATGCTGCAACTTCCGCGGGTCCGCACGGAGCTCGCCAGACGTTCTTTCGGGTTTCGAGCAGCAGCGAGCTGGAACGAGACGCCAAACGAGGTTCGCCACGCCAGCACGGTCGTAGCGTTCCGCGCGGGGATGCGGAAATGTCGTGCTGGTCTTACCCAGATAGAATAGATCTCATCCGCCGCTTATTTTAAAATACGTTTGTGGGTAACTTGGATTTTAATAGCATCTCTTAGATAAATGAGTATAAATGGCTTATTCTTAGTATTTTAGTGGGCTCTTAGATCATTAGCCATAGCCATACTGTCCTGGCTAGCCATTAGCCAGGACAGTGCATAGGGGAGAGTGGGGCTAGTTGTTACAGGGGTAAGTTGTTACAAAGGAAATATCTTTAAAAATACTCTTGATATGGCGCCAATATTTACGCTAGCAGAAAGGTTACGCACATTTTACATGTCAATGCAGGCTCAGACCTGGTGGAACGCCATGTCGCCCTGTAGGCGCACTGGGGTAAGCTGTGACAGCAAAAGTATTTTTTGCTGGCCAACACTTTGAGTCGTTTTTTTGTCAAGGTTATTTGTGTAAGAATGTTGAATGTATGTTCACAAAATTAAGCGATGATTTCTTTTGTGAGATCACCAAGTAAAACGCACTAGCCTCTCCATGTTAAAGGGACTATCCCACCTTTAACATGGGGTTTGAGTTGAGATATAGCCAAGTTTGCGGCGAGGTTCAGAAACCACTATCTATCTAGGTTGCAACCCCCGCCGCCTCTTGGTGTTGAAGAAATTCGTTCCCTTCATTTGAAAATGGGCCTTGCGCAAGGCCCTATCTTTAACATGGAGCGACCGTTAGTGTGACGTCACCTCGTTTAATCATTCTGATTTAAATGGGTTTGTTCGTTGAAAAATCGCTTAAAACTTGGTCAGAACTTTGTTGTGGGGCCTACAGAGTAAAAAGAATCAGCTTTATGACAGTAATGTGGCCTGGGGAAGGAGGTAATTTTGGGCTGTGACGTCACATATTTGAAAGTTTGTGTTTGGAATATGGGAAGCCTAAGATGTTTAATGAAAAATAAATGCCAGAACCGTGGTCCTGGTCATCCAGTCTATAAAGTCGGGCACAATTTAACTGGTTTTAACAACATTTTAGAAGGTGGGATGGTTCCTTTAACAAACATTTGAGTTCAGTCTCGTGAAAGTCGGCCGCCGCAGGGCCGGGGCATGTTTAAAGATGGCTACCCGAGACTGCTTATAGCGTGCTCCATTTCACCTGGGCGTAAATTTCGTGCAGAAAATCAAACTCCGGTCAGTATGGCAATGCATGGTGCCCTTGGCGTCGCAGTAAAGGCAAATCAGAGATTGAGCCATGTTTGATGAGCCTTTTCATCGTGTGGAGTACAGTAATGGTTTATGCTTAATTGTTCTTGCCTTTCAATGAGAAAGGAAAGCATGTTTAGTATTATCCATTAGGGAGGCTTACGATCGGTTCCGATAGGACGGCCAATGACCGTTATAATGATGAAGAAACTACGAAAAAAGAAGTGTAACATGTTACCCCATATCGTGTATCAAGTTGCCCCACAATTTTTCAACTTACCCCAAAAATCTTGCTTTGGTTTTCTGAATTTCACATAAAAGTGAATCGTCGTAAATAAGTGAAAATTTGCATGTGCTTTCCAAATTGATTCAGCTAGCATGTGACCAAATTTGGTGCAATTTCATTGAATAGCTTGGCCACTAAGTGCAGAAGACCAAAAAGTGTAACGCATAGCCCCACTCTCCCCTATATGGAATGACTCTTGTGCTGAAAAGCCGTGTTTTAACGGATGCCGTATGAATACATGATGATGATGATGATGATGATGAAAAATAGGTCACAGGTTAAAGGTCACTTGGGTCAGGGTCATGAAACTTTCAGAGTAGCTGTAAAATTAATCAACTCAAGGGTACTGTAGGCTTCGTCGCCATCCGCCGGCTTTTGCGCGAGTTATTCGCGAAAAAAACATGGGGGGTCCATCCGAACCCCCTCCCCCTACACATGCTTTAAGATGACTTTTTAACTTCAGATTTTAGTAAAAGTGACCATCCCACCTTAACATTAGTTTTGAGCTGAGATAGCCAAAATGGGGTCCCTGGCTTGCACTTACCGGTTTGAGCACTCACAAGATCGAGTAATGCCTCAAATCGAAAATATCTAATTTCAAAGTTGCAGCACTTGGATTCAGAGGGGCTAATGCATTAGAATGCCCCTCTGAATGTGTGACGTCAGCGCAGATTTAACGATTTTAAATCTTTTGCTAAAACGTTTGGTAGCAACTAGCACGCGGTGGTATATGCTGCTTTGCGCGCAACAAGTGCCGCACTTTCAAATAAAGTCGCTAGGAACAGCGGAGCTCCCAAAAAGTAAACAAAAGTAAAACTCTAATATATTGAAAACCGGTGAATATTTTTCGATAAAATTTGGTATATATTCGTTTTCGCTCTTTCTGAACCGAGCGACATCACTTTCATGCCAATTCATTAACTTTTTTGAAGGTGGGAGGCAGTGGCGCGGGAACGTCTTCCAGGCTGGGGGGGGGGCTGAACCATAATCGTGATCAGCCTAGGGTTACAGGGTACCCTCAAATCTAGTTTTCTCACCGGTTTTAGGCCACCTATTTTTCCAAGCTTGGCATTTTCAACAAAAAAAAAGAGAAAATATTTGCAAAAAAGTCAGGTATTCCGTCTCAGCTGAGTGAAGGAACTACCGCTTTGGCAACCTGGAATAAAGGTTTTAATCTGCCAAAGCCTAAATGAGTTGCCGAGCCAGTGAAGGAGGTGGATTTTTCACTTGCATGCTTTCTTCCTTTGTGACCCACAACCCCTAATTTGGGGAGGAAAAGCTGCCCCAACGGTTCCTGACCTCATGAAAAGTTGTGGGGCACCGCCCCCACGGCCCCAGAGCTGTGGGAGCAAGCTTCCCCCACTGCCCCCTCCCCCGGTTCCCGAGCCTGTGTATGAATCTATGAAATTATGTTGGTAGATTTCCGATTTCGATTCCTCCAGCTGGGGGGGGGGGCTCAAATACATTACGAGCCCCCCCCCCCAGCCGAAAAGTTGGAGGGGCTCAGCCCCCGCTTGCCTCCCCCCTCCGGTTCCCGCGCCACTGGTGGGAGGGTCCCTTTAATTCAACGCTTCTCGACAGCAGCAACACGGTGCTGGACATATCAACGTCATGCAAGTTTTGAGTGAAATGTTATCACTGAAAAAAATCAATAGCATCGTAAATTTTACGTTTTTCCCTCTCGAGACTACGTTGTTTACCTTACATTGTAAAAAGATCATTCAGAAACAGCCTCAAAAGAGTTATTAAATGCGCTTTTCAGCGGTGCATTGCCGCAGTACCTACATCCGTTCCCAAGTTATGCACCGGTTTGTCAAACAATGTTGAAATAGGTGAAACTTGATATTTGATGTCCTCGGGTGACCTGACTTTTAAAAGCATTATGATGCTGTACTCGTTTTTCGGCATGAATGTGCTTTCGGAGCTAACGTGTGTGGAAAGCCAAAGTTGACGTATAGCCAAAGTCCACCATTTGACCGTCCACGCGTCTGAACGTCTAAAACACGGTGGTGCCAAAAGCGCCGATTTTGGACTATCTTTGTCAAGGTTAGTTTACGAAAATAAGGCATCCCTACCTTGGGTTCTTTGAACTGACCTCAGAGGTCACCAACTGGACTGAGACCTCACAAGTGGGTGACAATCGCTGCACCTTGCTTTTCGAAGACATCTAGCCCATAAGGAAAGGAGTGCAGCGGGCCGGGAGAGGTCGCTCCGCTTGGATTCACACACACACACGCACGCACGCACGCACGCATGCACGCACGCACGCACGCACGCACGCACGCACGCACGCACGCACACAATTGGCGCAAAAGTGCCTAAAAACTTTAATCGTGGCGCTTTTTGCTTAATCAGGTAAATATTTATATATTTATCTATTTGTTTGCTTCTTTATTTTGACTGTGTTGAACGCCGCTCATAGTGTGAGTTGATTTACCTGCTCGATAATAAAGATGGATCAGTAGCCGGCAGCAGCAGCGTCAGAGGTTCCCTGAACTACATACAAAAGTATAAACGTTGTTTTCCTTTCTTTGGGGTGCATAGGCGGCGGAACGGGGAGGGCACCGGGGCACCTTGCCCCCCTTTGATTTTAGCATTTTAACATGGCCAAGCCGGGGCGGCGTCCTGTCATGGACTGAAGAACCACCCCGGCCCCGGGAAGATCTGGGGGATACCTCCCCAGCCGGGGAGAGCTGTGGGTTACCTCTCCAGCGCTTCAGGCGGGAGGCCCGTCAGCCACCGCCCGCGCCGCCCGTCGAAATAGGCATCGCGGGCGGCGCCCCCCTATCCACCGGCCGTGCGGGCGAGCCGTCGACTGCTAGGGCCGGCGCCCCGCACGCCCGGCCGGCCGACCGGCCCCAGCAAAGAGGACGATCATGATATGGTAGAAAACAGAGAACCGTCCAGCGAGGGCGGTCTATCCTCGGCGACCGAATGACCTGCTCAGTGCTCATAATATCTTTCACCGACCCCAACGGCACCAGAGTGAGCGCCACCCGACCTCAAACTGCTCCATCGGACAGTGTATTTAAACCGAGGAAGAGGCGAGGTAAGTGGCACAACCTCTCTGTAGCTGCGAGAAGTACGGCCGATCACACCGTCAGGTGCTCATGGTATTTATTACCATAAAGTCTTGGAGAGGTTAAGAAAACGCCGTCTACATCCTCCAAAGGGTGCCGTTTTGCTGTCTTCTGCCGCCCACCCGGTCGGTGAAGCGCCCTGCGGAAAACCGATCGCTTCGCGAGTGGCTCCCACCGTCGACTGGTAGTCCCGCTTCTAACGCTGCACCACTGCAGCGCAGTCAGCGCATCGGCCTCCGACTGGAGCGGCTCAATCAGCGTACGGCAGCTGCAGACCGCCCGAGCTGCCGTAACAAAGACGACATGAAGCTGGCCCATCGTGCTGTGGCATCCCTGATGCTCATTGGATCTGCACTAGGAAGCGCTGGCGCCCTGCCACCTGATAAAAGTGACGGCAATGACGCCGGCGTCGAGCGTCAGTTGACGACCGGGGCTCCGTTTGAGCAGCTGCTGTTAGCAGGGGGTTTGGTCACTCTGGGAGCGGCTGGCATCATGGCATCACTGGTCATGGCTCAGAACAATCCCGAGCCGTCCGTGCCACAAGTGGTCAGCATCGCCAGTACAAATGTAACGCAAGCGCCGCCAATGTGCCAAACACCTGTCGCAACTACAACTATTACTTCTGCTACTACTACTACTACTTCTGCTACTTCTACTACTACTACTGCTGCTGCTGCTGCTACTACTACTACTACTACTACTACCACTACTACGTCTTCTACGACTACTGCTACTGTTGCTACTACTATTACTACTGCTGCTAGTACTACTGGCTCTAGTACCAACAATGCTCGACCACCGTGTACTGTAGTTTGTTTTCCTACATAACGGGGTATGCCTTAAGTCAGCACGAGCCGGGCAGTAAAACGATTGAACAGAATGGTCAAAAAGTAAAATCAAGAGTTCGTCCCGACAAAAATAGCAAAATACGTCTTTTTGTTTGGAACGAACAAAAGAGTCAGATGACGGGGAAGGAAAGGAGGACTCCCCGTACAAAACTTCAAGATGGATGCCCCCCAATGGAAGGGATCCATGGTTAGTAGGGGTGCGGAGCCGGAGCTGGAGCTGGAGCCGCCGGAGCCGCCATATTTTGCCCGGAGACGGAACCGGAGTCGGAGCCGTGAAACAATATAGCCCGGAGCCGGAGCCAGAGCCGGAGCCGTCAAAAAAGGGGGCGACTCCGGCTCTTTTTTTAAGTGGGAAAAATTATTGACCTAGTTCGGTTTGACAGTTCAAGGTAGTAAAACATGCGGTATTAAAAATATGAAAATAACCTTGTTATGCAAATACAGAACCAACGTGCACCAATGTCTTTTTCTTCCACCCGTATTTAATTGCATGGGGGATGTACTGAGTATTGGAGCCGGAGCCGCCGGAGCCGGACCATTTTACTGGGGGCCGGAGCCGGAGCCGGAGCCGACATGACATTTCACCCGGAGCCGGAGCCGTCTGAGATTTCCACGGCTCCGCATCCCTGATGGTTAGAACTATATATATAGAGGAGGTTTCATCTAGCGTGATTATAGGGGACTGAAAAAGAGGGTTACGGCTAACCTGAACAACGCTGACGAGGAGGCACTCCTTTCACTGATAAAGGACGACTCCATAATAATCAGACCAGCTGATAAACTGTCGTCCTTCGTTGTGATGAATAAATGTGTCTGAAATTTGGTGGCGCTAAGTCTCACGTTTCTTACGCTATAAACGATAAACTCAGTGATTCCGTTGCCGCTAATATAGTACAATCTTACCCTGATATTGTACTGGTTTTGGTGACCTGGTGGCCTGATCTGAAATGGCAGAGACCTGAAATTTTTAGGGAAGGTGTTAAAAGGCTGCCCCAGATGCTATGCAAAATTTGGCGGCGCTACATGCTGTGCTGTCGTTTTCACATTATTTGCGAAAAAACCTTAGGGGTGTTGCATCAACCGGCCCGGCGAGGGGTAACATGGGTCTATGGAAACGCCAAACAGTTTGATGTACGGCGAGAGCTTTGTGACCACGCATTCTATGGTGATATGCAAGTTATTTGAGTTTTTGACGGCTAGCGTGCCGACAATCCAAAAGTCCGGTTTTGAAGCGCTCATTTTTAGTGAATTTGATCGGAACCAGAGCTGCAGTGAATCCAAAATGTTTCCAATACGGATTTTGAGTTAAGTTAAATTTTTAATCGTTTGCATGGTTGGCATGCGTGAAGACATGATAGTCGAAATTGATGTGAAAATGATCAATAATATGCCACAAATTGTGTTAGTTCTTTTAGGTTATCAAAAAGAAACAAAATAAACAAGCTTACGACAACATTGTCATGTCATGTCTGACCTGATGATCACAATATTGTTGATAGATTGTCTATTTTATTTCTATTTGGTAAACTAAAAGAACTAATATTTTTGCATGTTATTGATCATTTTCACATCGATTTTGACTATCGTGAGCTAAATTTTGGGGATTCCTAAAATTTGGGCGGCGAGTGATGGAGCAGTTGAGTGACGTCAGCGTACGCGATCACTCGGCAGCCCGGCAAGTGACAATGCAAGTCATTTGTGAACAGGCTGAAGAGGATCGGTCCGGCTTTCGAGCCCTGCGGGACGCCGAGGCTGAGCCGGCAATGTCGCCGGTCCACCCCTCACCAGCTGCCTCCGGCCACTCAGATAGTCCTGGAACCACCGAGGATCGATTCCGTACCACCCTAGCTTTGATAGGAGGACGCCGTGGTCGACGCTGTTAAAGGCCTTAGGTCAGCGGCCGTAATCGATGATATTTCACGCTCTCGAAGTTACGGTTGAACGAATCGACAGCAGCGAGCACGGCGTTTTCTGTACGGGCAGTGGCACGACCTGTAGGCATATTGGCTGTGATAAAGAATGTTGTTAGCATTCAGGTAATGAGACAGGTGATTGCAGACCATTTTGTGTGTAAGTCTCCATAGATGTGATAAAAGTTTCAATTCCCTTTCAGCTGGAGTTTTGTGACGGCCGACCCACTATTTTTTCGGAAATCTCTGGCGGCTAAGCTTCGGGCAGCGTTGTGTTTTTTGTTGTTTCATTTTTTACGTTCAGGCATTTTTTATTATTCATACCTTTAGCTGCATATTTTATTCTCATGTGATTTTATACTCATCACTGTCATTTAGCGTTTTATTACTATTGTCTTCGTCTGTAACTGGGTAGTGGGTACTATGGCCTGTAGACAATCTACTTAATACAATACAATAATATAATGCAATACAAAATATCGAGGAACTTTCTGTCGCTACTATTGCAAACCAACTAATCAATTATGTATGCCCCTTATGAAGAAAATCGATCGGTCTTACGGGATTCAGTTTTTATTTCAAAATTCCTTTTCGAAACAGCAAATCTTCTTCATTTGGGCATTGATTTATCAAGATCACTTCATTAACCCGCGCCCTGATGGGGGGCCATTTTGGCCCCCCTGTGGTTTTTCTTAAATAGCGAGAAAACGGCGGCGCGCAGCGCCGTCAAATTCTGGGTACCTTACCGGGCATCGATTTGACACCTTCACACAAAATTTCAAGTCACAGGTCACCTCGGGTCAGGAGTTATTGAGGTCAAACTGAGGTCATGTTCGAGTAAAAATGAGCAAAAAACATGACATCTTGAAACGCTCACCAATTCTACAGTTAACAAGCAATTTTAAAGCTATTTATGTGGTTGTGTAGAGAAAAGAAGGCGCTACAAAATTGCTTTCTCGGATTTCCGAACTTTTGGGTTTTTTACCCCCAAAAATAAAACATGATTCTTTAGAAAAAGTAAAAAAAAAAATCCAAAAAAAAATTCGAATGTCAAAAAAACCGGAATATATGTGATAGTCCCTGCGCTCTTCGATATACACACCAAATTTTAGATCGATACATCTTTTTTTAGTCAAGTTATAGCGAAAAAAAAAACTGTTAAAAACGCAAAACGGAGACCACCATTGAACTTCCCGTGACGAGATGCATCGAATCGATACCCATTTTAAGCAAAAGTATAAACTTTGAAATTTGACCTAATTTTCCCTGACCTTGACCTGACCTTGACCTGACCATCATCAAAACATAATCTCAACTGGCTCCAAGGGCTGCCTGTCCCACATAATTGCATTTGGCATATAAAATGGACCATAAAACATGCATCCCATGATATTTTTAATTTGTGACCCTCAGTGACCTGACCTCTGTGACCTGACCTGGTATTAGTGACCTGAAATAGCAAAATATGTGTTTGACGAACATTTCCCCATCGATGATTTTCGATGAAATGCATTTTACTCGTTTTTACAACGCATTTCTTGAAATGCCTGTAAACGGTGAAAATTCGACCTTTGGCCTGACCTGTGACGTCATCGGTTTGACCGAGGTCAATGAAATTGGGTCACAAGGTAGTTCCTCGTTGGGGCTATCCAACGCCGTTTGCCGCTTGTCGCTATGTTGCGTGGTTCTCGAGATCTTAGGGGGGGCCAAAATGGTCCCCCCATCAGACCGCGTTGCTCGGCAGACCACATCAGGGCGCGGGTTAAGAAACACACCTGGCAACTCGTGGCGCACATTTAACCACGTGCAGGGGCCACAAAAGGTGCTAAGATCGATGGTGGGCACCGGTTCGTGTCATGTCCGCTGGTCAGACACCGTCCCATTCTGTAACACTTTGTGGCGTCTTCAGCGCATTTCAGTCACATGTATATTGTATAGGTACGCCATCACAGCTCGACTCAAAGTGGCCCGATCGGTCCCTGGGAGCGTGCCTGTGAACCCTAAGATGAAAGCGGCGGCCACTGGGATCAGACCGCTGCAAAGTGTTGGTAGCATACACTGTCAGACAGGTCAGCAGCACGGAACGAATCGTTTTGTCCTCAGTATCGCCTGCATATCTAACGGGTTGTAACGGCCCAGACATTCACGTGGTTTTCTTCTGCATTAGTATTCAGCAATCATTAATTTTGTAATGGGATAAACAATGGGAACTATTTTTTTGTCCTAACGAACTATTTACTTGTCCTAAGCTCTTATCAATCATTAATTTATTTAGTTTCGCCATGGCTGGATGAACTGGATCTCAGCCGTCTCGGCGAGGCTGTATACCTAGAGAGGCGAGCGACAAAATTCAAATGCATTGCACCTATGGCCTACGGCTTGACCTATGAATATTTCCGATCTTTATCCCGCGCCCCACTGGGGTCTGCGTATAACACGCCCTACTGGGGGGGGGGGGGGGCTATTCATAGCCCCCCCTCCTAACTCCGATACTACTGGGCCGATCGTCAAAATTCAAACGGCGTCTGATAGCCCCGGAAAAACTGTCGAGCGAAACCTAATTTCATTACCTCGAGGTCACCGATGACGTCACAGGTCAGGTCAAAGTAAAAATTATTAGCATTTTGGCTTGATCACGTTTTGGGCTCTGGCCGCCGTCTTACAAGTCAGACCAGGCTCATTTTTGGATCACACACTCGGGAACAGATGCTCTAGTTACCCTGAGGGTACCAAACTTGTACTTTGATTTCCAGGTCAAGGTCAGGTCATCACAGGTCACGAAAATATTATATCATGCGTCGGTCACGTGACACATGTTTTATGGTCCATTTAGGTCAGAGATTTCGAATTTGATGTCGTCTGTGTTATTCGAGGTCATTTTGAGTCGAATTTAGCTTATGTTAGGTCACTTTCAGGTCAAAAAAGGTCAAATTTTGAAGTTAAAATTTTTTAACAAAAAAGGTGTCTATTGGATGCAGTTTGAGCTCAGGAACACGATGGTGCTATTTATATTGGCGTACGATGTCAAATACGTTCTGAAAAATTGATTTAAAAAATTAATAATTGTGAATTTTTTGCAATAATGCGTAAAACTTGGCCATTTTTGAAGATATTTAGCTGAAACTTGCTAGAGTTAGTCATAATAATGCGTTCTATCACATATATTCCGTTTTTTTTCGAAAAGTCAAAAACTTTTTGAAAAAATGTAAAAATATAAATTTTGGATATTATTATATAAAATTTTCAAAACTTTCAAAATTTCGAAAATCCGAGATAGCAGTTTGATAGCGCAGTCTATTCTGAGTCCTCTCATGCAAAGAAATTGGATCTAGATTAAAAACTGAGCTATGTAGTTAGGATTTTAAATGACCTTTTCCTCGATAATTAATGGGAAATTCAATAAAAAGTAAATATTATATTGTTTGGCAAATTTTCGAACAACAGTTCATTCTCAAGCCACATGAAACAATTGACGACGAAGTTTTATAACTGCCGCCAAGCTACATTTTTTGAATTCTCACACGTGATGTACAAGGTGCAGTCTTCTTAAAATCAGAAATCTGAACTTAATCGATCATATCCCAAGCTGTTCCTATGATCGATTAAGTTCAGATTTCTGATTTTAAGAAGACTGCACCTTATACATCACGTGTGAGAATTCAAAAAATGTAGCTTGGCGGCAGTTATAAAACTTCGTTGTCAATTGTTTCATGTGGCTTGAGAATGAACTGTTGTTCGAAAATTTGCCAAACAATATAATATTTACTTTTTATTGAATTTCCCATTAATTATCGAGGAAAAGGTCATTTAAAATCCTAACTACATATATCAAGATGTTCCTCGCTAGAGCACTGCATACTATTTCTTCATAAAAACTGAGCTCTTGGGAGCGATTGCCGTGGTTCAATGTTTTACGTCGAAATCGGCCGAACATGACGTCACTCTGACGTCATTTCCGGCCGACCTATAGTAGCTAGGAAGTTCAAATTTTGACACAAGGTGTCAAATTGATGCAGCCTAAGGTACTGAAAGTTTGGCGTCGATACGTCAAGCGGTTTGGAAGTTATTGCAGAAAAACGGGAGGGGGGGCTATAAATAGCCCCCCGCCAGTGGGGCGCGGGTTAACCTCCGCGAACAAAATGTAATGAGCGGAAGGAACGAATACAAATCAATAAGCGCCAGCTATTGGCAGAGTTCTGTTGTTATGCAAACATGCATGAATTATGGTACACTGACTGCAGTAACTGTAGCAGGCGCTCACTCATAAAAATGGCGCTATATTACTCCACGCCATAGATACTTATTTTCAGTGGCGACACCAGAGAAAATATGCATGTCTTGCATGCTTCATACACATGCCTCTCGGACAGATTTT
This sequence comes from Amphibalanus amphitrite, assembly GCF_019059575.1. Taxonomy (NCBI): domain Eukaryota; kingdom Metazoa; phylum Arthropoda; class Thecostraca; order Balanomorpha; family Balanidae; genus Amphibalanus; species Amphibalanus amphitrite. The sequence goes on along the minus strand of NW_024882011.1, from coordinate 108,719 downwards.
TTCCAAAAGACTTTGTAATTCAGTTTTGGTCCAGTCAATCCTACCACCTACAAAAGGAGGTCTTAAGACACATGGCGGCAGCCGGCAGAGAATCTGATCTGATCTATTTTCATATCTTTAAATCTGATCTTCAAATATCTTCTTCTTCTTCTTCTTCTATCTCTTATCATGTATATCTATCTTCTTCAAAGATAAATCAGATTAAAGATCTCCGTTTTCACGACGGCTATCTAGTTAGTACACATTTGGTTCAGTTGGTGCAGATTTGGTGCAAATTTGGTCAAATTATGTTCATTGTACTTTTTGGAAGCTATGAGATCGGGTTGCACAGTTGCTTATACACAGTACAGTACAACACAGTAGTTATATACCTTACTTTTCAAATTATCGGACATTATGTTATATTGAAACACTGAAATAATTTCATGATATGAAGATGTTTGTTGTAAAAGAGGTTTGGTGCAGATTTGGTCAAGTTTGGCGCATTCGCCAGACAATTCGTCTTCAAAACCCACCACATGGTAATGTGACAGCGTAAGTGACGTGCATTGCTGTGCACATAACAGGGCATTCTGTTCACATTCATCCGAACCTTACAACAAGAACGATGCTGTTTTGAATTGCAAGGAAACGGCAGATGGTGATACATCTTTTGGTGGGCGGTCACTTAGTGCCGATTTGATACTATGAAAACACATTTCATTATGTGCATTTACGTGTCTGTTGTTCGCTGCGGGTAACAATCTTATCCATAAGAACACCTGCTACATTTGAATATCTGACACTCATAAATGTCAGCTAAACCTGTTCATTATTTCAATTCGTTAGTGGGGCATAAACAAAGTTCGGAGCGTGAAAGCTGACAGACGCAATTAATTTTCAGAGAAGTTGCCTGGTGGCCTTTTAATATTTATAAGCAGCCTATAACCATGAGGCTTCGGAATCTTGACCAGGTGCAAGTCTGTCGGGCGTGGGCAGATATGGCAGTTGCATCATATAACTTCAAATGCCAGTCTGGCTGGCTGGCATTGTTTGCCACCGCAGCACTCAACCCAACGTGCAGACTTAACGGGAATAACAGCTCATCCAAGGACGCGAAATATTTGGCTGTCTAATGATTTGGAAAGTGTTCCATCTATCATTTCTTTCCGTCAAAACTGCGTCCTGTCTTTTCAGTTGTGTTACTTCCTTTTGTACGCATCGTTTATTGTTTATTTTATTGTTTATTTATTGGCATAGCGTCCACAGGCAAAGCCCCACTTACGGGTGCAGTCGCACACTGACAATAACAACCACTCACACACACTGGATGGAAATAAATATGAGTGATAACACTGATCAAAATCCAAATAAATTAACAAGATGGCAAGAGCCTAAAAGTAAACCGACAGGCAACAGCCTAAGAATATAGAAGACATGAGCATTGAGCAAAAGCCTAAGAGAATATACAAGTATAGGCACCTGGCTAATGAGCGAGGCTAAAAGTATACTGACATGAGAAATCTCCTAAAAGTAATCAGCACAGGCAATAGCCTGAAATCCTAAAAGAGTGTAGGTATAAGCAAGAATGACAGTGGATGAAATAAAAAGACAAAAAAGACGAAAAATGAGCGTAGACAATGACAATGAGAATAAAACCGGTAACGGCTAGTTGCTACATGAGGAACTATATCAATGACCTTAGGCTAAGTATGTTCCCTGGTCGTCAGCAAATTTGGCTATCTCCGACCTTAGCCTGCAGCTAGGCATAAAGAAATCGGCCTCGGGGCTGCTGTGGACAAGCGAGTTCACGTGCTGGGGAAGACGAATAAGAAATCCTCGCTTCACAGTGTCCACTCTTCCGCGCGGCACATGAAAGAGCTCGGGACGGCGCGTGCGACGGCCGGGTGCCGATAGAGAAAACATGGCCAAGATGTCGGGACAGTCCAAGCGACCACTGAACACGGAGCGCATGTAGTTGATGTCACACTGTGTGAATCGTGACCTCACTGATTCGCAGCCGAACAGTTTAAGCAGCGATGCATAGTCAAGTGAAGGGCACCTCGCCTGTGTCCGGGCGCCCAGCCACATGAGAAAACGGTGCTGTAGTCGCTCTAATCGGCGCAGGTGGGTGACAGCGGCACCCGACCAGATAACACAGCCGTATTCCATTACGGAACGCACGTGCGCCTTGTAGGCGGTGAGGGCTGCGACACAGTCGAACTGCGCTCGATGCACCCACGAGACCTGCATGCTCCTCATCAGCAAGCCCAGCATGCGGTTCGACTTCGAGACTATAGTGTCAACATGGTCTGCGAAGTTAAGCTTGCTGTCACACATTGTGATGTTTATTCACATTCGATGATAACGCAAAAGCAAATATTCTCAATAGCCAGACGTTTTGGCCTCAGGGTGCCTTCGTCAGTGACATTATCGAGATACTATTACATTAACCCTCGCGGGCCCGGGGGGGGGCGTTTTTCGCCCCCCCCCCCCTGGCGAATATTTGCGATAGCTCCCGAACGCTTAGGGATAGGAAAGTGAAACTTTCAGTACCTTTTCTCCCATCAATTTGACATCTTCTGAAGTAAAAAATTTGGACCTAGCCCCCTTGATGACGTCACAAGGTCCATTTTTCTAGACCCCTGCACGGCAAACTTCGGCGTCACAGACGCAAACTTCAAATAGCTACTAAAAATAGAGTTTTAGAGATAAAGACAAATTAAGAGCACGGTTGTGTAGCGTTTGACCTAGAGAAAAATAGAAAAATAGTTTTGGTGACTGAGGTCAGAGGTCAGGTCAACGACCTCGAAATGTGGTTTTAGTTTTTCGCAAATAACTTCGACAAAAATGGTCCTAGAGCTACGGCAGTGGTACCATCGCATTCGCCTTGTCAAGCCGCGTCGAATGATATATATTTTGTTCGGAAAAGGTCAAATTTTATGTTGACCTCATGTGACCTCGAATGACCTCTGGTTGACCTTGACACATGAAAGGTCGTTTATGATGGATTTGTATCCGCTGATCACGAATCTGGCATCTATTTTCCTCTTAGCCTTCATTTAGAGCTTCCAAATGGCAAAATTGTCTTATTTATTATAACTAACTTGAATTAGTGAAATAGCCTCTAGCAGGGATACTCTTCTGTGACCTTGACCTTTGAGCAGCCTTGTATCGTAAGATGAACCACAAATAGGGAACTGATAAGCCTCAAAACATTTCAAAACATCTTGGAAGTTAGCACGCAAGATGTGCGAAAAAGTGCCAAGTTTGAGGTCAATTTTGAGCGTGACCTTGACCTTGACCTTTTCGGACTCCTCAAATTCTCTTCTTTCGTTTGACACCCAATTTTACCGGTTTGATGCAGCCTGCCGTCCTCTAGAAGGCTTACTTTGAGATCACTGCACATGTGCCGGTTTTTGCCTTTGACCTTGACCTCTGACCTTGAAAATTGACCTGAGGTCAAAAATTTTAGGTGCTTTAGAATCGTCTCGTAAGGACCTTTCGTTTGGTATCGCTTTTGTTTCCGTAGCTTCCTTATTTACGGAGTTAGACAGGGGGGCGAAAAACGCCCCCCCCCCCCCGGGCTGCGATGGTTGGGATTACCCCCCGGGCCCGGCCGGGTTAATAAATTGATCAAAATCTTTTACACTTCCAAAGTAAACATGACCTAGACTAGAGAATGGTTGAAAAATATCCAGGTCATGTTTTCCTCCAAGTCTCTTTTCCTCTCAATTAAATTTTATCGAGGAAGAAAAACATGATATTTCTCCAGATATTTACTTGGTATGGTAACGTAAGTAGCGCACGTTGTAAAAATGAATAACAATATCCAAATACATTTAAATGCCTTTGAACTTATTTCAGTGTTAAAAACCGTCTGTAACTGCAGTTGAATTACGAGCTCGCTCACGAGTTCAGCCAAGCCTTGTAAGTAGGTACCGCTGTGAGTGTGAAGGTTCACATTCCTGATGGGCAACGATGAGTGCCGCAGGCCGGGAGTCCTAAGCCCCATGCATCACCATCATCAGACCTCCGGTTCCTGAAGATTTATTTATATCGGCCTCCTTTTGTATGACCTAATCACACGATCTAGCATACAAACGTTTACAGTGGCTTGTGTGTGCTGCACCCATACAGAAGCTCTGATAGCATGTAAACAGGGAATACGGAGAACTACAGAACGGTGCTAGGTGCATCAACAAGCCTTTGTGGAGGCAGTGGGGACGCTGGACGACCAACGACCTTGCTGCTCGGGTAATACACAGAGGTCGCTCGATTCCTTGTACCGAGCCCTCGCGTCTCTGTAGTTCGGGGCCCTCATTTACCCATGGCAAAGGCATTCCATAGTAATTGCCTTCGCGAAGCTGTCCGTTGCTTTTCAATGGCCAGGCGTGTAGCGGGAGCGGCCGATTATCGGGCTGCTATCGACCCTGCGGTCGCCTGAGGCACGCGCTGCCCCCGCCGCGCGGCGCGGCGCGGACCCCGGCGGCGCCGGACCGCCCGCGGCATCAGAAGGGCCCGCGAGTCCGCCGGCGGAGGGCGCACATACCTGGCGGCTGCCGGTCAGATCACCGCCAGACTGAAGAACAATCGGAGACACACACCTTCGCCATGGGTGAGTGCCGGGTAAACAGAGCGGGGGTGCTTTGGAAATGGGTGACTTGTGGCTGGAGGAGCATCTTTTGTAAAAAAAAAAAAAAACGAAATTCCGTCGAGCACCGCGAATCACGATGTCTTGGTAGTATTTTTATCGTTGCTGTCACATTGTCAGTGAACTAAGAAAAATTGAAACAATCTATACTTGGATGATGCCCATTCGAGTATTTTCATTTTATTAATTTTCTTTTTAACCCGCGCCCCAGTGGCGGTCTCCGCCAACTTCGCCCTAGTGGGGGGGGGGGGCATATGTTACCACCCACCTCTAACTCAAAAACTAAGAGGGCTAGAAAGACGTGGTAAAAAGTAGTCAATAGCTCTCAATGCGTAGGGGAAGCCGGGGGAAGCCCGGGCGCGGGGGAAGCCCGGCCACCCCGTTTCCGGCTAAATTATTCACAATAAAATGCTCAACTGTTTGTCCTTTCAGCGTGGCAGCTAAGGTAACGCCAGCAAAAAAGTTAAGACTGACAAAAATTGCATATTGTTAAAGTTATAGCGCAAAAATGATATTTTAAGGGTTTTTAGCTAAAAAGTGAGATATGTTGCACTGTTAATGTTATACCATACAGTACTAATATTTATACGAATGTTATGTAAGGACCGTTTAAGTGTTTGTAGTGAGGGGTGACGAGGCAGGCTGGCTTAAGTATGACATTTTTTTCGAATATCGCTGTTCTAAAATAAAAATTAGCACATTTGGGTAACCCCGGGCGAGTGGCCAAGCTTACCCCAAACCGAGAGCAATGCCACTAAACCACTGTTTTCCATGAGATAATAGGTACTGAGCAGGTTTGGTTTACACCTAGATCAAAGATAAATTTCGAAAATAAACATGTTATCATAGACAAAGCCAGTCATGTCACTTAAGGTCAACTAGGGTCAAACTACGTTTTTGCAGATAACGCGACAGACAGTGAAGCTAGAGCTTCAAAAATGGTGTCGTTGTGTTCTTCTTCATCAGCCGAGTCCAGTGATATGCAATATGATGCATTAAGGTAAAAATAAAAATAAATTTTAAGGAATTTTGAAATACACATTTTTTGTCAATTTTGCATCACGATTTTCATCGACCTGTACTGTATATGTAGTAGACGCTAGCTAAAATACCAGTAGTGACATAAACTCTAAGATGTCCAGAGCTAATCAGTACCTTAATATTTCACTTTCCGTTAATATTTGGAAAACACATAATGGTTTCATCAACTCGTTGTAAAGCGCTGGGGAGGTGGCCGGCGTTACCCCTATGCCGGGCTTACCCCAGAAAAATCAACACTTTTTTAAAACTCGATTTTCTCAACCTTATACTTATTCCACGAAACCGAATTTTTGGGAAAACACGGCCAATGAACTTAGCTAGCTAGCAGGATATCAACATTTTATACAGCACGTATGGTATGTAATAAAAATGAAAAAGAGCTTACTATGCCGGGCTTCCCCCGGCTTCCCCTACGTTTGAAAGTATTTCGGTCATTTTTCATCTTAGAGCAATATTGGGGTCACCAGAGGTCATCAAAGGTCAAAATCTGCCAATGGTCATTATATTTTTCAGAAAACATGCCGTTATCTCAGGAACTATGGTAGCTAGAAAAACGCATGGAAAAACAATCGATAGCTCTTGGACTCTTCCATAGGCGTAGGAACAGGGGGGCCGGGGGGCCATGGCCCCCCCGCTTTCGGAGGTGGGGGGCCAGCAATGTTAACTGGCCCCCCCACTTTTTGCTGACTTAAGTGTCTATCTGTACCTACCACCCGGTACCCTAAACACCAGAACTTGACAACTATTCAGCTTGCCCTTTAGTGAAGATTCCCTTTTGTTTCTACAGCGTTATTGACCGCAATTTCCTTCACTCAATGAAGAAAACCATATCAGAGACAAGACTGTGAGTCCTGGTGCCGCAGCATTTTGTTGATTAAGATATACGGGACAGCGAGCACTGAAAAGGTATAAAGACAATACTAGCACGGTGCAGGAGAATGCGTATACAAACGACCAACGCTTGACCAGATCTGCTTCACGGGGTCGGCATAGTTCGTCAAAGGCGTACTAGCTGGGGACCAGGGTGACCGTGCCCCCGCCTCGGTTCAAACAGGCTGGGGGCTAGCAATGTCTGTATCTGCCCCTCTATTTGCCCCCCCCCCCAAACAAACAATGGGCCCCCATGGGCGTATGGGGCTCTGGCACTTATTCGATTGTCACGAGGCTCAAGAATCCCACGCCAGCTATTAACAGCTTCCAAACCAGTCTTTGAGGGTCCTACACTGATCTCGGAGGGCCCTTCAATGGCGGTCAAGCGCCCACATTGACCTCTGAGAACCCACATTGACCTCTGAGGGTCCTCCACTGGCATTTGAGGGCCCCTAAACCGGCCTCAAGGGCCCAGCCGACGTCTGAGGGCCTCACACCGGCCTCTGGTGGCCTCATTTCTGTCTATGGGGTCTCAATACTAGCCTTTAGGTGCCTCTGAGGGCCCCGCACTGAATTCTGGAGACCCGATGCCGACCTCTAAGGGTCTGCATCGGCCTCTGAGGGTCCATCTTGGCCTTAGGGGTCCAACGCCGGCCCATGCCGGTCTGTTACGGTCCCACACTGACCTCTAAGGGCCCATGCTGGCCTGTAAGGACCCACATTAGCCTCTGAGGGCCTTGCATTGGATTCTGAAGACCGATGCTGGCCTCAGAGGCCCATCTTGGTTTTTGAGGGCCTTCTGCTGGCCTCTGGGGTCCAACGCCGGCCCACGCCGGCATTTTAGGGTCCCACACTGACCTCTGAGGGCCTATGCTGGCCTGTAAGGACCCACATTAGCCTCTGATGGCCCAAGTCTCAAACTGCTCTTTGCAGGCCCTGTACTGGTCTCTGAGGGCCTTAACCCTCGCCGGCCGAGGGGGGGGGGGTGCCGCCCCTCCATATAGTTTTTTTCGCGATAGCTCCGAACACGCCGGCGATAGAGAGCTGAAGCTTGGCATACCTGACCTTTGAATCAAGCCGGATCTTTTGACACCAACCGCATTTTCGGGTCAGATCAGGTCACTGACCTATGAGGTCATAAGTGAACCTCTGCACGGTCTTCAGATGTCGCAACTTCGCAACGCCCTCACTGCCAGAGGAGATTTCACAGGGAAATGAACCTTGCAGGACCTAGTATCCATTAGAAGTCTCACAACTTGTACATCTCGGATTTTCTTAAGGTCATATGAGGTCAGGTCATTTTCGTGACCTCACCATTAGGTATAAGTCAATGGGGATAAACTGAAAACTTTTTCTGGCGCCGGGAACGAACTCCAACTATCTCAAGCACACCGAATCGTGATTTCATGCACTCCTTGCAAGGTTCGATGCGTCACTTTTGCAATGTTGACCTTGCGCGACGTCATTTATGACGTTATAAGGGTCATATTAGTTTTTCGTCAATAACTACCGATCAAATTGAGCTAGCGAGTCGGGAAAGCCACCAATGGACTCAGGAAGACCTTCCGAATCGAAGGATATGAGACATGACCTCATTCGACCAATTTCGTGACCTGGGGGCGCTGACCTGACCGTGACCCGAGGTCAATACTCTAAGTTTACCTCACCCAAACAAAAAGTATATCATTCGACGCGCCTGAGAGAGGCTAACACGATGCTGGCAAAATCGCGGCTCTGTGGCTGTTTTTTTGCGAAGTTATTCACCAAAAATGGAACTGTGCCTTGAGGCACTTGACTTGACCTCAGGTCAACGGTTGACCTAGGACCTTAAAATCGGGTATCGATCTCTGCGTCTCGTAACGGCGCACACGCTCGTTTTTTCCGCGACGCGCTAGCTTCACCTGGGGCAAAACGGCGAGGGGGGTCGTACCTGCTCCCCGCCCCCTCGGCCGGCGCGTATATAGAAAACTTATAGGTCCGGGCCGGCGAGTGTTAAACGGCCTCTGAGGGTCCAGACCGGCCTCTAAAAGGCCCACACCGGCCTCTGACAGTCAATCAGCCCAGTTGCAGTGGTCGCTAATATAAAACCTCTTAAAAACGTTACAGGCCTGGCTGAGCCTAGCTGGGCCGTTCATGCTGATTTTTATAGGTATATTGAAAAGACTCGCTTTGCACATTTCACGCTTGCTCTTAATGAAAAAGCTGCTGGATGCCTCTGGAATTTGCATGGGTGCCAACGGCTGCGGAGGACAGGGGAACGCGTCAATCAGTTTGAGTTTATGGACGGGACTCTCCCTGAAATTTAACTACTTTTATTTTTGGTTTTGTCTCGATTTTTTTTTACCTCTGAGCATGTTTGCGAAAACAAAGTGGCCGAAATCCGAGGAGAAATTGGATTTTGGGGGTGGGTTAGGTTTTAGACCTCTGGGAGCCTGGCCCCCCCACTTTCGAAAACGTTCCTACGTCTATGGACTCTTCTTTTGAAAAGGTCATTATCAAAATTGACCTCAGGTCACGGGTTTAGCCTCCAGAGGGCAAAAATTCCAAAAATAGCTGATTTTACGAAAAGTGTTTTTGACAATAACTTTCGACAACAAAAAGCCACGACATTTCTATTGCCAGAATCGTGTTCCTCTCGCCGAGACGCGTCGAATGAACTATAATTTGACCTTGAAAGGTCAACTTGAAAATTTGACCTCAGGTCAAGGTCATGACCTGACCGGAAAAGGTCATGTTGCATATCAGTCGATGCGTCTCGGCAAGATAAACACAATGAGACCATCCCCAGCGTTCTATCTCTTTCCAATCGCGAGCTATTGGCAAAAATCTGTTTGTAGCCTCAAATGACCTCGAATGACCTTTCTAGAGGCTATCAGCAAAAATGACACCCTGGTCATCACGGGTGGTCCAAATCATTGTGATTCTGAAATATTTGGACTGTTCCTATGCGTACACACGGATCTAGAGGCATTTTCATTTTTCTCCATTGACTTGTAATGGAAAGGTCACTCCACTGACCTGACCTTAGGTCACGGATATAAAAAATCCGAGATATACAAATTGTAGGCGCCCATAACATCATGCAATCCACCAAGTTTAAAACCTTTCTGACAAACACTACAGGCTGGACATGATTGCAAACTTTTTTAGGCTTGGTCAGTTAAGTTGACCTGGTGACCTGACCTGACATGACCTGGGGTCAAAAATTTCACACACTGTTCAAAATTGATGTACCAAAAGCTACCCCAAGCGGCGCGGCGCTACGCGCCGCGGTTTTTTATTTACACGCAAAAAACGCGACAGGGTGGTAACATATGCCCCCCCACACTGGGGCGAAGGTTAAGCGAACATGGCTAAATGGATGAGGCCGCAGCCATGAGACGTAAAAGAGCGAAGAAGTGTGTTGCCCATATGTTGTTGTTGATCAGCCCTTACCACCCTCTCCGTTTCGAAATCAGATATCTAGCAGTTAGCACTCATCAGAGGGCATCGTCTCAAACCATTCCTGGGGCGTGATCGTCATCCTTGTCCAAATGTGCTTAATGAAACATTAGCTCAGGTTATTAACCCAGATGTTTTCTTTCACTTGAAATCGTTAAGCAATTTATGCTAGTCGATATGTGTATGACCACAAAGGGCTCTATAAAACGTCACTGGCAACCGAATGGTGGCTATAAGATCTTGCGCAACAGGCGGTATTCATGGCACTTACTGTTAACGCCAGACGCCTTGAGACCCTAATTTTTCGCGATTATTTTTAAATGCGTGGAGGAATTTCAACCAAGCTCAGGACATGGCCGTTTCAAGACAGGCCGAAACTTTTACAATTTAGATATTTTATCGCCATTTCAATATTTCAGGCACTTGTCATTGACTCGTAATGTTAACTGTTTTTCCATCCTGGATAGAGGCTTTCTACGTCATATGACATTAGGCTCCGCCCACGACTGCGGCATTGACCCGTGCCCATCAGCGACCTCTGTACAAACGACACCCCTGCCATCTGTGAAGGACTATGAATTTCGCTGACGCTTCACGTGCTATGAGTCAATTGCAGCAGACGGTCAAGTAAATGTTAGGCTCTTGTTGACTCTTGTATGTATATAGGACCAAGAGGACCATCACTCCTCAACCTACTACTCAGTCGTGCTTCGAACAAACGCTAACGATTCCTAACAAATACGATTTTCGATGTAGGGTATCTGTTTGAAATACGAGCGAGCCGTATGATGTGAAGCTCAGGCAATTAACTTATTATTGCGTTGTTCGATGGTTGCATAGCGATGTACAAATCGGCAGCTACTTGGCGACATCCGACATCCCATTATCGCATTATCTGCAACGCCATAGGCTTTAAATACAGGTGAATATTTCCTAACCTTATGTCAGTTATATGCCATCTGCCCGTCATATGCAGCTTATAAAAAAAAAATATATATCAGCGAACATATCAGCATTGTAGAAGCAATGCGCATTGAGCATTTATGACTCCTTAGTCATCATATCGCTCTCTGGGCACTGTCAGCCAAGACGCTACGCACAACTCCGCCGGCTTTCGGCACCGCTCGACCGTCGCCCGTCCCCGCTCCCCGCCACAGCGAGAGTGACCGCGCGCCGGCCCGAAACCGCCGCAGGCCAAGACCACAGAGGCGGGGCTTAGCTGTGACGTCATAACGTATCACAGACTGACTGGTGATAGCCTCTACACACCGGATGAAAATCTTGCTCGAAATTTAACATTACGAGACAATGACAAGTGCCTGAAATATTAAAATGGCGATAAAATATCTAAATTGTAAAAGTTTCGGCCTGTCTTGAAACGGCCATGTCCTGAGCTTGGTTGAAATTCCTTCACGCATTTAAAAGTAATCGCGAAAAATTAGGGTCTCAAGGGGTCTGGCGTTAACAGTAGTGTTGTTTTAATAACATTGGCTTTCTACGTTTGAGACATTATTTTCTACAGCCTGCAAACCGGTTTCCGACGCGGCGAGTTTCCATTGATCCAGGCCCATTCATAAACTTCAGATGTGACGGTAAGGCGAACTGATGACCTTCACTGCACTGACCACATTTGCTATAGACTAGAGGTATAGGTATCGGGCGAAAATGAGATTTTGGCTGATTGATTTTTTTCACACTGCTCTGAAGGATATACCTAATTGTTTATCGAAATGGGCAAAATAAAAATAGTTTCACTTTGCTTGTATCGGTTTAGGAATTGAGAGGCGTGCTTAGGAGGGCACAAATCTTCAACAATTAGTCTAGTTTTCCTAACTCTTCTATTATGGCACTGTCACATATATTATGTATGGCCGGTACAGTAGCTCAGTTGGTAGAGCGTTGGATTCCGCGCGGTGAGAGCACGCGCTCCCGGTTATAACAGTCCGGGTTCGAAGCGCGGCGGCGCTTGACATTTATGGGCCTCCTGACAGGTACATATGGTTGCGGTTGGTGGCAGCCGGCAGGCCTTAGCCAGGCGAAGTCAGTGAGGGGACAGGCCGTGCGCGGCGTGCGCACGTTAAATCTTGACTCTAAATTCTGCCATAGAACCGGGATTGCGCGATCGGAGGGAAGAGGGCAGGGTCACCACAACAAGCTTCGCTTAGCAGTGGGCTCTGTCCTTGTGAAACCTACCTATCAAAAGGTTCGGACTAAATTCATTAAAATAAGAAATGGCACGAAGTTGACTAATTCATCGAAACAAAGATAGATAGGGCACTTTTCAACATATTTCTATCTTTTATTATCAGGTTCAATATTCATCTATCTGAAGGCCAATATAACTCAACTAGTCCAAAAAAAAAATGACAATGGCATTACCCCCCCCCCCAATCCTTCCCCCAAGATCTCACCTCCTATGAAAGCTAATAAGACGGAATTTGGAGGGAGGGTGGGGGTGATGGGGAAACTATGGTGTGCAAATTTCATTACATTAGTTTAATATCTTTAAGGTCAAATGAGGTCAAACGGGGTCAAATTTTTCATATCAGGGACTATTTGGTGCTTACACGCCCATAGCTGAGCAAGTTACTGGCCGACAGCACGAACATTTTTGAGCAGATATTGAGAATCTTTATTCAATCCATCCATGATAATGGAAATTAGAAGTCTGCTAAGAGTAAAATGTCTTCCGGTTCAGGCGGGGATCTGCCGACGTGGGAAGCGATTCAGTCACAATTTTGTGTTTACACCCTCGTAACTCAAGATGTTACCGGTTGATTTTCATATTTCTTTTACCATAAGATTGGCTGTACATTTATAAGTCTTCGCAGATAGGTTGACGCGAAAAGATAATCAGAACCGTTAAGCAGCGCAATGCAAAGACGGAACCGTCCAGCGCGGGCACCCGGGAGGAGCAGTCTATCAGTCCGGCGGTGAAAAGCGGCCGTCGCGCCTCCGCCCCGGCTGGATTTTGTACGCACTTAATTAACACCCCTGTTACTAGAAACGTTGTAGACTGATTTACTTATTGCTTTCACGGCAAGATGCACAATATAATTTTAGGCAGGTATATTGCACAGCTGACGTTAATATAATGATTACGGCATGAGTTATTTGGGTGTCCGTCAAAATTCGTGGAGATATGCTGTCCCACGATTTCAATAATGCCTCACGTCAATAAATGAGCTTATTTCAGCGTAACACGGGTCCGTACGCGAGATTTGGACATTTGATTGAAGAAAAAAAATCATTGAAAAGGCAACAGCAAAGTGGCAAAAAAAATTTGGACATCTTTCCAAAACCATGCTTTTGTGTGCCTATGTATTTTAGCTTGTCCCACAACCTGCGAAAAAAATCTACAGAGCTGCTGTGTAGTTATTTTTAGAGATAATTGAGCGCGAGGGAGTGTTGTGAATAGCAAATACATTGAAATTTCTCTTCATGGTTCTTATTTTTTGGTTATACAATTTAGCAAGACTGCACAACGCAAAAACGTCTGTCCCACGGTTTTTGGCAAACTTTTTTCTGGGTCACGTTTTTTTCTGGGTCACGGTACTTAGCTCCTCATTCAAAACATTACGGACCGGGTAAGCAGGGTCTGCAGACTTGCATATGGTCCTATCCCGCGAAGGCGCAGAGAGCGGGGGCGGAAACTGAAAACTGTCAGTTGGGCTGGGCGAACCCAGGGGAAATCATCTCCTGCGTGCCATAAGATTTCTTTATTCTGGGTCACACGCCCTTGTGGCTTGTGACTGGTAAGTGTCGAAAAGAATCATAGCGTCGTGTTGCTGCGTGCTCAGGTACTCCAGATAAGATGTACTTGGAGATTAGTATTCGATAACAAACTTGCCATATTCGGAAAACTGTAAAAACCATTCCCCTGGGTCACGCATTTTTTTCTTCTGGGTCACGAATTTTAGCGTGACCCAGGAAAAAAATCGTGACCCAGAAGAGAAATTCTGCCCACCTACATCATCTAGACATGCAAGTCTTTCCGCCTACGTGAGGAGAAGGTCATTGCCGATAACGGGGTTATATCGCGCATGAGGTGAGTGAACGTATCTGGTTTGATAATGCGTGACCCAGAATATTTTTTTTGTTTTCTGGGTCACGGACCATTTTACGCGCATGCGCAATGGCATTTTTTAAATAATTTCAACTGTGAACAGCCTAGGGTGCATGGTTTATGAAAAGGTAATGATTTCTAGGAAATCAGTTGTGGGACAAATATCGACCCAAATCTCCACGAATTTTGACGGGTACCCATTTGCGAAAAACAGGAGGGGTGTGCAAAATTCCTCTCCCGTCTCCCCCCTTCTCCATTGCGCATGTGAAATGCGAAAAGAAGGGAATTCGCTTACCATACGAGATCAAAACTGAACTGCATACGACATAGCGTTTTCGTATTATCGCTGGCTCACAAAATCACATGATATCCTTAATCCTATCCTTTGAATTTTGAAAAGGTCAAAGGACAAGGTCTAAAGACAAGATCAAAGGCCTTTCACATGGTCAAAGGAGGCCTGCAGAGTGCAGTGACGTACCCAAGGGGGGGCCACGGGGGCCATGGCCCCCTCTTGAGCGCCGAAGGCGCTCAGGGGGCCCCTCAGGCCCCGGTATATTTTTTGTCAAACACTGGATAAAACGTCTTTTACTAGGAAGAAAAATGATATCAAAGTTTCATTCATGTGCCCCTGGTTACCCGAGGGGCCCCTGATGACCCGATGGGCCCCTGCAGTAATCCGAAGGCCCCCGGTTTCCTGGGCCCCTGGTCGCCTAGGGGACCCCTGGTAGGCGGGGCCTGGTCGCATGGGGGCCCCTGATTGCCTGGGGTCCCTAGTCGCCTAGGGGGCCCTGGTAGCCGGGGGGCCTGGTCGCATGGGGGCCTCTGGTCGCATGGGGTCCCTGATCGCCTGGGGCCCCTAGTCGCCAAGGGGGCCCCTGGTAGCGGGGGCCTGGTCGCATGGGGGCCCCTGGTTGCCTGGAACCCCTGAGGACCCCTGGTTGCCTGGGGCCCCCTGGTCGCCTGGGCGGCCTGGGGGCCCTCGGGTGACCTAAGGGCCCCTTCGGAAGCAGGTGGCCCCCTCCTGGGCGAAATCCTGGGTACGTGCCTGGCAGAGTGTTGCATCGATCGCTGTCACATCTAAAAACTGTTTTCAGTGACGGCTGATCATTCAGGTATTTGACTTTAGCACTTGACATGATATCCTCAACTCTTTGGCTACCCAAACACACTGTTAGAAATAGCGTTGCCAAAGAAGGCTCCAAACGCTGAACATTAGCCCTGGAACCTGCAGTGACGTTGTGTTGTTCCAATCACTAAAGGATACGTCTGTATGTTACGTCTTTCACCGCGGCGGTGTACGGTCCCAATTCAGCCCGAGCCCGGCGGGCTGCGGCGCGTGTTTGGCCGCCCAGTGCAGACTCGTTGTTCTGCTAATGATGACGGTCGATACGGTCGCACATCGATCGCCCGTGGTGCGCCCCTATTGAATCATGCGGGGGACACGGTCGGTGGCGCTGAGTCGCCGCACACCTGGCTCGTTCTGGCGCACAGGTGTCGATTCCGCCGCGGTGACAATGGAGCACCGGCTGCACCCTAAAGTCGGATCTACCACCGCTTTTGCGGAACGCAGAGCCGTCTTACAATTGAGTTGGTGAAAGGCGCTCGTTTGAGGCCGTGACCGGGTTTGTTTGTTTGTTTTGTTGGGTAAGGCCCTTTCGGTCCAATTAGACCATTTCAGAGCCGGGAGGATGATAGGATATAGGGGGAGACATTGGTCTGGGCAGGCACCCTAGTGAGTCGCCGGGGCTGAGCCCGTCCAGAGGACAGGCCACCCAGCCCCAAGGCACTCACTGCACCCGGCTACGGGGTGCGCTCCCTCGGGAGCAGCGGTGCCGCTCCAAGGGAGCAGCCCGCATGAGATAAAAATGCCTGTCCAGCCCGGAAGGGGGTTGCGGCGTGGAGGAGAAGGATTTCAGTATCCTGAGGATAGAAGCACGGAACGGTGCGTGACCGGGACAGGGCGACTGACGTGCTGATGGGATGTGCGCAGTTTCAGGCTCGGGTCGTGCCCTATGTCTGCTGGTGGCGGTGACGGCACTGGCGGTGCCCGGACGCGCCCTGCCGGAGGGCGCTCCGGGAGACGGCGCCGTCTGCAGCAGCCTGCGGCCGCGGCACGGCTCCCACAAGCCTCAGCCGGGGCCGGCGCCGTTCCGTCTGGCCGCCCGCGCCGCCGAGCCGGCCGGCCAGTGGCGGGTGACGCTCAGCGGCGAGCAGCCCTTCCGAGGGGTGCTGCTGCAGGCGCGCGCCGCCGCCGGCGACGACCCGACGCCGCTCGGACGGTTCACGGCGAGCTCCGATACACACCTGATCGACTGTTCCGGCCAGCCACAGGTGCGTAACACGTCGACTTGTAACCAGCCACAGGTGCGTAACACGTCGACTTGTAACCAGCCACAGGTGCGTAACACGTCTACTTGTAACCAGTCACAGGTGCGTACCACTCTGAGCTGTAACCACTAACAGCCACAGGTGCGTAACACTTGCTGGCTCTTGCACGCTAAGCTGTAACACTCTTAGCTGTGGCACTCTAAGCTGTAATACTCTGAGCTGTAACACTCTGAGCTGCAACACTCTGAGCTGCAACACTCTGCAGCTGTTGTCATCCACAGGTACGTACAAATCTGAGCTGCACCGGCCACAGGCACGTAACTCGTAACGCCCCGTCAGTGGCTTGTATTTACTCACGAAACATCGGAGCTAACATTGCTAGCGTAGCAACAGGAACGCAAGATAGTACAGACAGACACAAGTGCGTACCTCTCTGCAGTCGGTGAGATATGCATGATAAACTCCCTCACGGGCATAAATTAACTGACACAGGGGTTGATAGTCTTGATTTCTCCTGTGACCGCAGAAAGCAACTTTAAGCTAATCGGTAAAACGAATTGACGCATGATGTAAACAAGATAACGATAACATTTGTCGAGCCTGTTGTCTTTATGCCAAGTCATCGAAAGTGCTAGCGGTGAAAAAGTGAACAAGTGTTCATGACGTCACTCTCCACCGTGCTCGAATAGAGTCTGTTATATCATTTGGGATTCGTTAGGCCTCCAACACATCGCGGGTCTCCTCACAGAAACGCTATATTAGCTGTTTTCACAGCGGGCGATCTGGCGAATGCACCTTGACCAAAGCTGCACCAAATCTCTTTTACAATAAATATCTTCGTATCATGAATTTATTTCAGTGTTTTAATCGAAAATAATATCTGATTTTGTTTTTTTAAATGAGACATTTAAGCATATGTGCAGCCCAAACTGATAACTTAAGAAATGCAATTAACCTAATTTGACCAAATCTGCAGCTAATCTGCTAAATGTGTACCACACTTTTCACTTAAGCTATGTTTATTTACGACCGAAAATACACACAGTCAATCCATCAACCAAACACTTCGATTTTTCTCAACATATCGACAGATATCACTCAAGCTCGTTAAACAGTCTCACAAAACATCCCCAGCGTTCGTTGAAATCGCCACCCTCAATGTGTGTGAAATGGCCGTCGTGAAAATGGCTATTATATGCGAGTAAATATATACTGCTGCTATAGTTTCGACTGCGGGCTAGATAGCGGTTTACAAAACAGAGCTCGCTTATTCCAACCGTCGCCCACACTACTTGCAAAAACGCCCTTATACGTCCCTGTGTGTGTTGCAAAACGCGCCGAGCATCGATCCCTCTGTTGCAGAGCGCGCTGGGTACCGATCGCTCTGTTGCAGAGTACGCCGAGTACCGATCCCTCTGTTGCAGAGCGCGCTGTTTGTTTGTTTTGTTTTGTTTTGTTGGGTTAGGCCCTTTCGGTCTGACAAGACAATTTCAGAGCCGAAAGGATGCTAGGAATTAGGGGGAGACATTGGTCTGGGCAGACACCCTAGAGAGTTGGGCAGACACCCTAGAGAGTCGCCGGGGCTGAGCCCATCCGAATAGACAGGCCGACCAGCCCCGAAGCACTCTCTGCACCCGGCTACGGGGTGCGCTCCCTCGGGAGCAGCGGTGCCGCTTCAAGGGAGCAGCCCGCATGAGATAAAGGTGCCTGTCCAGCCCGGAGTGGGGGTTGCGGCGTAGAGGAGAAGGATTTCAGTTTCCTGAGGATGGAAGCGACGGAACGGAGGAGAGCGCGCTGAGTGCCGATCCCTCTGTTGCAGAGCGCGCTGACGCACAGCACGCCCACGAGCCGGGACAGTCTGGAGGTGACCTGGAGCGCGGCCAACTCCAGTGGCCCGGTCCGGTTCGTGGCGACTGTGGTGGCCGATTACCGCACCTGGTGGGAGAATGTGCACTCCGAGCCGATCACGGTGGTCACGGCCACCAGGAACACGCTCCGCGCCGCGCCGCTCCAGGTATACCGTGCCGGCAGGCGCATACATGACAAATAGATGCCGACGTTTTATGGTTTAATATTAGCCAGACATTGTGATGGATCTGATCGGGCTGGACTGGAAGATATACGACTGCATGTCAACTGGCTAAATTAGTGCTTACATGAAATGATTCAGTGTTTGGCTATTGCTATGCATTTTGACCAATCAAAGTTAAGTGTTTTGTTGTGCTTCTATCCATGTATAAGTGAGTGCTGACATTATGACGTCGCAAATGGCTGTAGCCCGATTTAATTACAATCATTTGACGCCTGTGCAGGAGAGCGTGGCCAGCAGCGCCGAGGAGGTGTACGCCGGCTGCTCCGCGGCCGAGTACGGCTGCTTCGGAGCGCCGGCCGGCTGCGAGGCCACCAAGCAGTGCGACGTCCTCTTCACCTACGTCACTGACGGCGCCGAGTTCAAGATGCGCCTGATGGCCGCCGGCCAGGATGACACCTACGCTGCCGTCGGCTTCTCGACTGACAACAAGATGGTGAGGGCTGAGTGGAGGACATGGAGTTCGGCGCCAGCGGAAGGGAGCTTCCAAATTTCTGGGATCACAATGGAAAGAGATAGTTTATCACTCGTGTCAAACTGTCAATTACCTATTATAATAGTGAAAATTGCGAGCACCACTACTGCTTTAGAACATTAGGCGCCAACTGCAAAGAGGTCAGCTTCATGCATTCAATATTATACTATTGCACCTTCAGTTGTTGAACGCATAATGCATATTATTCGTCTTTCATTGGATGCATTTTTAGTTGTTTTTTTTTTTTTTTTTTTGCTTCGAAACTGCTTTCCGTTCCGTCCTTGTGAACGAAGTTGTTGGGGAGTAGCGGTTTCGACATTTCTTTCATAAATAATCACAAAGAAACGCTCATTGTTATAAGCAGCCCACAGATGTTTACGAATGTCGGCCATATCACATCTGTGTCTGTCACTGTGTACTCGTACCCTCTAAACGCACTATGTCCATGTCTGTTGTTTGTGTTGCAGAGCTCCGACGGTGTCATTGTCTGCGCAGCAAACGGCGCCGATAATCCACCCAAGGTGTACTATGCGAGGAACGTGGACACGGGCAGAGACTGCGAAATAACGTCTGAGGCGGTAAGAACAACGCTGCTATTTCGAGGTTTAAAGTTTGTAATTTTCACCCCCTTACGTGCGCATTTTTATGGACATATTTTACTTGGCTTGATGCACCAACACGAGGTATTGCGATATTAATCAGTGCAATATTTCTAACCATTTTATTAGCCAAACTGACCGTAGGCGATTCGTAACGACGTTTCAGAATTGTCCGTATGCAATAAAACATTGATTTCTACCACCATGTGACAATCTTTCGGGCGTTTTGTGCGTTTCAGAATCCGGAGAGCGCCAGTGCCGTGCAGACCTGGGAGAAGGATGGGTACTTCATGTGCTCATTTACGCAGGAAGCCGACCTCGTCATTTCAGATCAGATGACCATCGACTTGATGGCGGAGCACTTCTTACTGGTGGCCACGGGACCCATTGGTAAGTGTCTTCATAATGCGAGACTGTCGCATTGCTTAACGGCGCAATGAATGCTTACATGTGCAGCTGGCTAATTTAGAGGCTGATTGCACAATTGTCTTGAAAACCCGTTGGACTCTTCGGCTGTGATCCTCAGCAGATAGCGCCAACGTCTTCAATATCATCAGTCCAAACGACGATTATTTAGTCTGAAACAAAATGCTGTATGGTGCGCCAGTGACGCATATGTAAATGGCAAATGCATGTCTGAACTCTTCAAAACCTGTGCCTTGTGTGCTTGTACAATGTACATAAGTGGTTGCAAACTTTATGCTTCCAAACGCCCACTTCTGTTGCAAACCAACACCTTTTCGCTTTTGCACTTGCAGTCCTATACCCATATAACAGCTTAGACCTATGGAAATGTCACCCACAGAGTCCCTCCAGTTCGAACTAAGATTACTCGAATTTCGAACTTAGGCTGAAGTTATTGGATTGCGGTCATTGTGTGACTGCTACTTTACGCCATGTGGTATTTCCTACTTTTACAAGCCAGGAGTGACGCAATTATCGTGAATCGTGTTTTTTATGTAATAGGTAATTTCTTCGCATAAAATCAAGGTCACAGTTAGTAGTCAGTCGGATGTTTTTTATTTATTTTGCTCTTACATCTTGAACCTTACATGTAAGGTTCATGGCTCTGCGTTTATCTGTAGTATCCGATAACGTCAGCCATGACTTGCCTCCATTTGAACATGACATTGACGCAAGTTCGAGAGCCACGTATGATCCACCCTCCGCTAGTGGAGCGAGATACGGCCCGGAATTCACTGAGGCGTCGTCTGGGTACCTACGGACTCTACCCGTGGCAGTGGGAGGTTATCGGCCAAAGGCCGTAAAATTCTCCAGTCATGAGCGCAAGTCATGTGCCGCAAGATATCGGCGTGACTAGCAGTTACGATAACGTGTGTTCAAGATATTGCCACTTCATGATGATCTGTTACTATGCAGTATGATATGATTATACGAAAACAGAGGCTGTTGTTATTCGCCTGAACCCTCTGACCTGGCTGCATGAAATTCCCGGCAATTATTCGTGTTTGTTGTTAATTTGGCGGCTGCCTGTCGTTACCTAGCCATTGTATCCTACCACAGACTACTAAATATGCAGGGGTGTAGGTCCCATCCATACCTTTTGCACGCCCACGCTCCACCTGAACCGAATTGAAGTGTTTCGATGGCTAATTTTGTACACATAATGCGGCTGCAAATATAGTGAATGTCTTAATTATCAGTTCCCAGACTGAAAGTGTCTTTGAAATAGCACCTTAATTAGCCGCGCACCTGGTTCCCCCCATTGGTCGATACCAGCACCACCCTGTCCCTTGGAGGTATCTGGAGCTCTGGCCGCCCACGACTCTGCACTGTGGTCTGTTACAGACGCGTCGCTGAAACTGCGCTACCACCACAGCAAGCGGGAGGCGTCGGCCGCAGCGGTGAACCTGACCGACGCCTCCTCCCCCGGGGCCGCCGGCGTGCCCGCCCTCATCAAAGGTAGGCAGACGCGCAAATCACACCGTTCTTAGATACATCGGAGTGGCATGCGCTCGGTCGACTTGGCAATGAATATGATATTCTAGCAATCAGCTGGCTATTTTATAGTGTTTCTTCATTCTTGGGTAGGTATGCAATTAACATTGCAAAAATTTATGGTTGATAAGCAAGCATTTCGCACTTCTTTCAAACATCGCTTTCATTATGAAATGAAAGTGTAATTTTCATTACACTTCCATTGCAGCCATGCGTGTTATCCAGACAATTAGGCAACAGGCATGCTAATACATGTGTGGTTAAATGGTCTAGTTGAATGGACGAAAATGGCGAATATGGATAAACGGTTATTTGGTCTCCACTTGCGGTTTCCACGTAGAACAGAGCTGCTATTTATACCCTACCGATTATAATCGTATATCGCTCGTCGCCACCAGCCCACGGAGCGTTCATGCTGATCGCCTGGATCGGGACCTCTGGCATCGGCATCATCTCTGCGCAGTTCTTCAGGGGCGTCTGGGTGGGCAAGAAAGTGCTGGGCACCGACGTCTGGTTTACGGTAAGCTGGCGATCAAATATCAACATGTTGATAACTATCTGAGATCTGCAGATCTCAGATATCAGAGGCGGTGAGGGGATCGGATCAGTAGCCACTCGTCGCTCAAATGTCAGCATGTTCTGAGGGGATCTCAAATGTCATCGGGCGGGCTAGGGGGGGGGGGGGAAGGAGCTCCGCCAGTGCGGTATTTTGCCAATTTTGTAACCTTACTAAATTTGAGTACATTTATACTTCATACCCTAGTTATCAAAGCTGCTGCGCGGGCACAGTTTAGTTACAGCTATCAATCTTATGTAACCAATGGTAGCACACGAGCTGTTTTTATTAGATTGGTAATAGGTATGCTGTCTGGAAGAAGGGGGCAATAAAAACATAATATTAAATAATAAATAGGTATTTTTACGCATGGTTTTTGTTTTATTATAATTGTTTATATAGTTTGCGTTGTGCTATGCTTTGATGCATTATTAAAAGTAATATTTATTCACCTATAAACACATCTCAGCTTGTGACGGTAAGTGGTATCTGTAACGTGTATTTCAACGCCGTTTATGTAAACGATAGTAGCCGTTTTCACGACGGCCATCTGGTACACATTTGGTGCACATTTGGTGCAGATTAGGTGCAGATTTTGTCAAATTAGGTTTAGTGTGTCTCTTAGTAGCTGTTCTAGGGTTGCACTAATTGCTTATATGCCTGCTTTGTCATATCATCAGAGAGTATCATCGATTAAAACACTGAAATAAATTCATGAAATAAAGATATTTGCTGTAAAAGAGATTAGGTGCAGATTTGGTCAAATTAGGTGCACTCGCCGGATAGCCCGTCGTGAAAATGGCTAATATCTTTTTAGCAACTGTATTGCCTGTTTGCAGATTCACCGCGCATTGATGGTTATGACGGCGCTGTGCACCTGGATTGGATTTGCCCTAATCAGCGCCCAGCTAGGAGGCCTGGATTTTGACCACAGCCACAACATTGTTGGATTCGTCGTGTTCCGTGAGTAATGATGATCAATTGATAGATCTTTATGCACTCACTGCCAACGTGTTTAGGACGAATATTCGAAACACCAGGTACTTTTTATTTATGGTAGCTTTCGAAAGCACTGCGGCTTTCTTCCTCAGCCTAGACAGTTAGACACACATAGAATCAAATCAAAATTAACAATTCATCCTAGTCGTTCGTTTCGTGATATTAAACATCGTTTGAATACGTATAAGTGGCGCACATTCAAATTTCTAAAATTATGTGATCACATGCTTAAATTAAGTCTTCGCTTCTTGGATGAAGAGTAAAAATATCAGGTAATATCACAGACGTCAGCAACGATAAAAAAGACACATGCCTATCACCTGCGCTTCAACATCATAAGCAAATCGTCAAAACGGCGAAACAACATGCATACAAGTATACATATTACAATTCCGCAGGTCCCAGCATAGATACACCCTGCACTTTTTCACTACTTCAGCACACGGTACACATTTGCCATCGGTACACCGGGTTTTGTATTTAAAACTCTACCCTTCGCTCTTTCTATGAATATCCCTTCTTTAATCTTACGTTTCCTCCAGTCTGTTTCATACGCCAGAATTTTGACATTTTCCCATAGGATGGAGTGACCGGTTTCAATGACGTGCTTTGAAATGCCAGAGTGGTTGTCGTCCATGTTCCGTATCGCTCTCTTGTGTTCAGCTTCCCTAGCCCTTATACTTCTACACGTCTCCCCAATATAAACCTTGTTACATTCACACTCATATTGGTAGACTACCCCAGTATTTTGAATTTTTTCCCGCTTGTCCTTTGGTCTAACCAGCATGTTCCGCAGGCTCTGTCCTGGTTTTGAAGTTACCCTTGCGTAGGGTTTCAACGACCTAGTTATCCTTTCTGTGACCCCTTGTATGTAAGGCAGAACAACAAGCGGCTTTTCCTCTCGCTGTTCCCCTGTTGGCCTACTCCTTTCTCTGGTCATCTTCCTACGCGTAGCCTGTATGAAACTTTTTGGATAGTTGTTCACTTTTAAAGCTCTTTGTATGCGTTTTGTTTCTTCGGCTTTATCGCTCTCGTCTGTTGAAAAGGTCTCCCCTTGTTTTATAAGTGAGCGAACTACCGACTCTTTGTGTTGCACGCTGTGATGAGACTCAAAATTTAGATAGTTATCAGTATGCACCGCTTTTCGATATACCGTCGTTTTGACCGAACCGTCTATTTGCCGCCTGACCTCGACGTCCAAAAATGGTAAGGTACTGTCACTTTCCTTTTCTACCGTGAAATGAATGTTGTCATTCTGACAGTTCAAATGATCAAGCAAGGGGTCCACGTCGGTACCACTGATGACCACGAATGTGTCATCGACATACCGTTTCCACACCTTCACCGGTTGAGCAAAGGACCTTAGAGCTGACTGCTCCAATTCCTCCATGAAAAGGTTCGCTACAACTACACTAACCGGACTTCCCATAGCGGTTCCTTTCATTTGTTTGTGGCACTCTCCATTTACCTGAAAGTATGTTGTATCTAAACATAATCTAAGTAGAACTAGGATGTCATCTACCTCCATCCCCGTATTGGCTAAAACGACGCTGTCACCCTTCTCGTCCTCGGCCTTCAACCTTTTCTGAACTATTTCACAAGCTTCATCCGTGGGAACTGAAGTGAACAGCGACTGAACATCGAAAGATACCATGACGTCATCCTCGCTGATAGTCAAACCCTGGACGTACGTTACAAAATCTCTCGAGTCTTTGACATGATAGCCTGTCTTTCCTACCAGCGGTGCTAGAAGGCTTGCTAGGTGCTTAGCAAGAGGGTAGGTTACCGAGCCAATGGTGGACACAATCGGTCTCAGTGGGACCCCTGGTTTGTGAACCTTGGGAATCCCATAAAACAAAGGCGGCATGGGGTCTGAAGGGTAGAGTTTTAAGTACAGACTTCGTGAAATTCCCCCTTTTCTTTCTATATTCTTTAGAACTTCTCTTACTTTCCGTGAGTAACTGTTCGTCGGATCCTTTGGCAGCTTTTCGTAGGTGCCCTCATCAGAAACTAGCTCATGCACTTTTGCCTGATACTGTTCCTTGGTTAGTACACATACAGATTTTCCTTTGTCACTAGGTAGTATCACTAAATCATCCCTCCCCTTGAGGTTCCGCAAGGCACATCTTTCCTCAGCAGTCAGATTGTCGCTTTTCGGTTTAAAAGATTGTAGTGCTTTCGTAACTTCAAAACGAACTTTGTTCGCATCGTCAGGTGACAATTTACGGATGTTTTAGAATTCAAAATAGCGTTTCATGATTTAATTTACATTGCTTTTTAATCACTGATTTTTCAGATCACCAGGTCTATCAAACATATTAATTTTCCCGTCCTCCGTCTCCATCTTCTTAAACGCTTCCTTCCTGAAACACCTTCCCAGGGCTTCGCCGTCAAGTGATACAACTTCAATGCTTTATTCTATGTTCCACCAGTGCTCATCTCTACTGTCCCGTAATTCCGTCAGTGTCACTGCTCACCTTTGTTGCTTGATCCGGCCAGTGCTCACCTTTGCTGTCCGTTCCGCAGTGCTCAGTGCTCACCTCTGCTGTCCTTTCCCCCATTGTGCTCACCTCTTCTGTCCCGTCCCCCAGTGCTCAGTGCTCACCTCTGCCGTCCTTTTCCCTGTGCTCACCGCTCACCTTTGCTGTCCGTTCCCCAGTGTTAAGCGCTCACCTCTGCTGTCCGTTCCCCCAGTGTTAAGTGCTCACCTCTGCTGTCCGTTCCCCCAGTGTTAAGTGCTCACCTCTGCTGTCCGTTCCCCCAGTGCTCACCGCTCACCTCTGCTGTTCGTTCCCCCAGTGCTCACCATCGTGCAGGTGTTTGGCGCCGCGCTGCGGCCGCACCCGGACCACCGGCTGCGTCCGCTGTTCGCCTGGGGGCACCGGATCGGCGGCGTGTCGGCCTACCTGCTGGCCGTCACCGCGCTCCTGCTGGCCCAGAAGCTGGCCAAGATCATGCTGCCCGACTACTGGTTCTGGGTGGTGGTGGCCGCCGTCATTGTGCACCTGGTCATCTCTGTCCTGCTGCTGGTCAGTGCCACGACGGCAGGCTGCGGATATTTTTTTAACTTAAAAATCGTTCCGTACCTACATAATCGCTGGTATTATTTGAATTAAGTGCAATGGGTACAATATAAGGACAGCCGTATATTTCTTTTTCGAGTGATGTCTATCATCGTTAGTCACTACGCTATGGTATATGTACCCCATAACAGGTCAGTTTGCGCTCATTCCGGCAGATAACGGACAGATGCAGCAGCCCGGACCTCTCGGGCAGCCCGCAGGTGGCCCCGGACACGGGTGCCCTGGTCAAGACAGAGGCGCCGGTAAGCAACCAACACAACTCAAAACTTTTCTTTGGAAAAGAATAGATGGCTGAATAGTTGGCAACGATAATTTACTCCGGTGTTAGTACAACCAAATATTTCTTTGAGGATGTATTTAGATATTTTTCAGCATTTCGCTATAACTTGATATCTAAGGGTTCTCTTTTAATGTAAGTAGATAAGAAAAAAGAGCCGTTCTCATCACTCTTGTGAGTAGGTAGTTAATTGATTGGTATCTGTTTCAGGGCTCCCCGCTGCGCCGAGCTATGCTGGGTTTCTACGTGTTCAGCTCCGCCGGGTTCGTGATCGCCCTAGTGACCATCCTGATCGTCTCTACCGCCTGAGATCGTCTGTAGTCTCTACCGCCTGAGAGGGATAGTCTACCGCCGGAGATAGTCCCATCTACCGCCTGAGACTGTCTTTACCGCCTCAGCTAGTCACCACCGTCGGAAACAGTCTCTACCGCCTGAGCGAGACCTTGGGGGGCGTGGGGGCAGTCCGACAATCACCCAAGCTGCTTGCGCCGAGAGCGACGCGCGCTGGGAGTGACACGCGCTTAGACGGTTTGTTGTAGACAGCGACTGACGCCGAGAAGGGTGGTCTGGGGCGACGACAATTGCAGTCAACGTGAAACGTTCATAGCATTGTGTGTAGGGGTTGTAACCACCTGGGCCTGGCTCACTTTGACTGGGAGTTACGGTGCTGCAATGTGATCTGGGGCTTCTGCGGTACCTGTTTAATGTTTTGTTTGTTATTTTGATGACTGTTATGAGGCTATTATGACTGCCATGGGTCGATCTCTCATCGATTCGTTTAATTAGAAATAGGTTTGTTTACATTTTATTGACGATGTATTTATTTGCTTGTGTTCAGAAATGTGTCTTACTTTTTCATATCCAAATGGTTGGGCAAATTCAACGAATTGCTTATGAAAAGGAGTTCCATAGCTGGACCTTCATCGTGTGAAACCTAAAAATGCAGATATCTTACCTTTCGTGTGCCATACGGGTAAGAAACGGATTCGAAATAAAGTCACCAAATTGCACGTCGTTTGATCCGAGGCGATAAACACCAGGTAGCGTCACGAGAAATAACGCGCGGCTGACTCAATGGTGTGAACACTTGCGGGAGTTGAAAAAGTGTCTATGAAATAGCATTAGGAATAGAAATTACATTTTTTCGTTTAACCCGTGCTTGAATGGTGCCTGGGGGGGGGGGGCTTTACAAAGCTCCTCCAGTTTTTCTGCAATATCTTCTAAACCGCTTGACGTATCAACACGAAGCTTGCAGTCCCTACCTTCAGCGGGATCAATATGATACATTGTGTTTAAATTTCAAGCTTTTACCTATTGTAGCTCGGCCGGAAATCACGTCAGAATGATGTCATGTCGGCCGATTTTGATGCAAGCATTGAACTACGGTACCTAATCGCTCTCAAAAGCTCACTTTTTAATCTAGATCCGATTTCTTTGCATGAGTGGACTAAGAATAGGTAAATGTGGCTATCAAACTGCCATCTCAGATTTTCAAAATTTTTAAAATTCAGGAAAATATACACCTATACGATAACAAAAAAAATCTGATTTTGTCAAAAACACTTTAAAAAACGAAATACGTTGGATAATACACCCACTGATAAACTACTGTAGAAGGTTGTAGCCCAATATCTTCAAAAAAACGGCTAAGTTTTATGCATTATAGTCAAAATTTCACAAATGTAGCTTTTTAAATCCATTTCAGCACGTTTTTGACATCGTACAGTAATGCACATCGTGTTCCTGGGCTCAACCTGCATCTGATAGACACTTTTTTGTTCAAAAATTTTATTTTCAAAATTTGATCTTTTTTGACCTGAAAGTGACCTGACCTCAGCTAGTTGCAGCTAAAAAATGATCTCAAATGACTCAGACGATACTGTTTTCGAAACCTATGAGTGAAATTGATCATAAAACATGCGTGACGTGACCGGTACAGTGGGTCTATTTAAGATCTCCAGAGCCACCACGTGGCGCTACGGTCGGGGTAGGGCGAGTCCAAATCCCGAGGGAAGTGAGGTCACCGGTCATTGTGGGGGAAGGAGGGAGGGGGAGTGACGCGGTATCACGGCGCATGGGGCGTGCGTAGCGCCGGGAGTGGGTCGCCCAGGGCCGCCCGCCACTGCGCCGAGGCTGAGGGGAGGGGATGAGGGTTGCGGGTGCGTTCACTCCGGTATGGTGGTATCCTGTTCATGTGGAACCGGCAAGAATGCGACTGAAGGGAATCATTATCTCAAACAAACGGGCAAACCAGAGGCAGCATCAGTTCCAGCCAAAATGTTCAACAATGATAATTGAAAGCTAGGACGTATTCATAGCATGCAACTATTCAGTCGATAGTTGCATGATGCTTTTCATGATGCATGATGAGGCTTTCTAAACTGTTATTTGAATTAGATATTTTTCATTTGGCACGTTCAGTTTTGGTGGGTTTTATCGGGTCGAAACGAAGCAGAAAAGAAAAAAAGTTAAAATTGCTCCGGACAAATGGCAAAAATATTTTCTTAAAAAATAAAACTTAGCTTAACATTTATAAGCGATACCTAGTTTTGACTTTTGGAGAGGATATTGGGGAAAGATATTGGGGGAAAATGTCATCGTGCTTATCTGTGTTGCAGAAAGGTTTTGGTTCGTGTCTAGATAAAACAAGACCCGGGAGTGGGGCCCGAACTCACGACATCGCATTCAGCTCACAGGTTACCCAACCTCAACGCTACGAGCACCTATCGCCCTGCGCAGCTTGCTCAGTCTTTCGGCTAAAGTTCGGCCAAAGTGTCTGACGGCTGTCAATGTCACGAGGCGAAACCCCAAGGTAAATGTCCGTCCCGGTAGCTCGGTCGGTAGAGCGTTGGACTCCATGTGCCATGTGGTGAGAGCGCACGTCCCGGTTGCAAAAGTCCGGGTTCGAAACGCGACGTGTGCTTGACGTTTTTGAGCGGCTCCTGACGGGTATGGTTGTGGTTGGTGGCAGGCCGATGCCAGGCGAAGTCAGTGAGGGGACCGGCCGTGCGCGACTATGTGCGCACGTTAAAATTTGGACTCTAAATTCTGCCATAGACCAGGAATTGCTTGATCGGAGGGTAGAGAGCAGGGTCAACGCAACAAGCTCAGCTTGGCGGTGACTTTGTCCTTGTGATTCCTTTCTTTCAAAAGTTTCGGGCCAAATTTATATTAAAAAAGGTGGAGCCGAACCAGGTTGGGCCGCGTTGAACCCGGTTGGACCGGTGTCTTACGCGCAATCATGGTCAGACAAAACAGAGGCTAATTTCGGGTCAAATATTTTTATTAACTGATCTTATTGTTTTTAGCTTACACGTATAATAACTTTAAGCTTTTTTAATTCCAGACTTCATGCGCAAAAATGTGGTATTCGTCCACTTTTTCTCATCTTCTCTAAGGGACTTGATTTGACCTTAAAGGCCCATCTTACCAGCAAGAAAAAAATCACCTGCGTGATGATTATTTGCCAAAGGGCGCTCTACGCATGAAACGCCAGCCGTTCAAAAAACTGGCGAACGATACGATCCTTCTATTGCTTGAATTATATTCAATGAAAATTTCAGGAGACATAAATAATCTCAATCCTTATAGCTACTGGGCGCCCGGAGCATTCGCTAGCATTCCATTGCCAGCTGCATTACCAACATCACATTTGCATTACTTTGGGCTCACCAAAATTAACAGTAGATGAGCCGGCCACAGCAAACCCATGCCTCATTATCCTTTCCTTCCAAGCAGCCAACTGCCAACTGAGTGCCAAGCTAACCGGCCGCCCGGCCCACAACCGCGATATGGAACAACGCTGGAGTGCGCCATTTGCCTGCGGCAGTGCCACACCGCGCCGGGGCTGTTTGACAGGTCACCCGCACCGTGACCTCGCCACCCGCCCCCCCCCCCCCCCCGCCCACCTCCCCACCGGGCCCAGCTCGGTAGTGACCTCTCCTTGAATCTCACATGGACTCGACTGAGGCTCAACGCCATCTAGTTGCGTCTGGAGATCCTTACTAGATCCACTGTACATGATATAAAATTTCCGTAAACTAGTATGGCCTGACCTTGACCTAAAAAATTCGAAGTAAAAGTTTGGTACCCTCAGGATATCTAAGGCATATACCAAGGAGTGCGTAAACAAAAAATGAGCCTGCTCGGACTTGTTAGCTGGCGCCCAGAGCCTAAATTATGATCAAGCCAAAAGGCTGATAATTTTTACTTTGACCTGAGCTGAGACGTCATCAGTGACCTCACCTCGAGGTCAATAAAAATAGGATCCGCTCGACAGTTTTTCCAATGCCATCAGACGCCGTTTGAATTTCGACGATCGGCCTAGTAACGGGTGGTCAGTATGAAACTGGACAAAATTTGATTAAGCATAGCATCTCCAATTATGGACAGATTTTAATTATTTTTGGCGGGTGAATGCTTCCAGTTATTCTATATTACCAGCTCAGATTTCAACTTTCTGCTATTAACTAGAAGAAAATATTGCGCCGTTAAGTCAGCAAGCGTTCCAGGACCTGTTCGCGCAAGTTTGTGAAAATAACACAAATTACAAAAATGCTACCATTATGCGTCACATTACGCCATAGGGTGTAACCAGATCTGAAGAAAATGTGATCATCGATAAATTCTGAGGACTTGCAGATGTTTTGCATGGTGGGAACGGCAAGATCACCCAGAAAATGCTCATTCAGCACCGGAAGAAACAAACCGGCGCCGTCACCGAACAGTTGGGCTCTCCTTGTGATATCTGGGAAGAAATTTTGGAATCTTCAAAACAAATGACCAATTAATGTGTCAACAAGCAGGGATCAGGTACAAAAATAGGATAAAGGTGACGGAGGCACAATTTCATACGCAGAAAAGCCGCCTGCGCCGTCTGTCACAGGGTCGAATGCAGGGTAGCAAAAACATGGAGGTGCATATGGACGAAGAATCTTACTTCACCTGCAGTGGCAGCCAAATGCCTTTCATTGCCGAATTTTTCACCTCAGCTGGTGGAGACACTATTCCACATGTGAATCGCACCTTCGCTTTCGACCTGAGAGCAAGCATCCACCCGAGATGCCCGTCTGGCTTGTCATGAGTCCGAGGGGCTCACACGTCCAGTAACTTGCCGAGCACAGCCTGTGCTCGGTAATGTAAAGGGCGAACTGTGCTATGAAAAGTGTTTGAATGGCGTGTCGTTACCACTTATTGAGTCTCAGAACACAGAGCATGATGCTCTGTTAGGTTCCGACCTTGCAACAGTCACAGTACGCGCGCTAGAACACGAAACTTCTTGAGGAGGCTGGGGTGCCCGAAATAGCACGTGACATGAACCCACCATGGACTCCTCAGATTTAGCCCTTGAGGATCTGTGGGGGCTCATCAAACAGAAAGTGTATAAGGGAAGGTGGCAGGTCAGCTGAGACACACAATTGAAGCGGAAAATCCAGCAGGCCATCCGTCAAATCGACCCGGAGGTGCCGCGAAAGACAATAGCGGGGCTGCCAGCGCGCGTGCGCTTGGAGGCTGACAGAGGTCCAGTGTCGCACATCCATTAGGCGGAGCGTGATCACAACAAAATAATGGCACGGTAACGCGATTTTCGTTGCTTTCGCTTGAAAAGTTTCGACACAGTAACAATTCAAACTTTGTCCAGTTTCATACTGACCACCCGTTAGTTTCGGAGATAGGAATTTTTTTTACGTTGGATACTCTGGATTTTTACGTTTTTTACTCTGTAGCGCCCCCTCTCCCCAGTCACTTGCGTTATTGAAAATACCCCAGTCACGCGCGGGTTAACCCGCGCCCTGATAGAGTCTGCCGAGCAACGCGCCCTGATGGGGGGGGGGGCATTTTGACCCCCCTAAGATCTCGAGAACCACGCACATGGCGACAAGCAGCAAACGGAGTTGGATAGCCCCAACGGGGAACTACCTAGTGACCCAATTTCATTGACCTCAGTCTAACCGATGACGTCACAGGTCAGGTCAAATGTCGAATTTTCACCGTTAACAGGCATTTCAAGAAATGTGTTGTAAAATCGAGTAAAATGCATGTCATTGAAAACTATCGATGAGGAATTATCCATAAAACACATACCTATATTGCTATTTGAGGTCACTGATACCAGGTCAAGTCACAGAGGTCAGGTCACTGAGGGTCAACATATGAAATACATGTGATGCATGTTTTATGGTCCATTTTACGTGGCAAATGAGATAACGTGGGTCAGGCAGCCTTTGAGGCCAGTTTAGGTTATATGTTCTGGTGAATGTCAGGTCAAGGTCAAGTCAAATACCTAAGGTCAAATTTCAATATTGATATCTTGCATAAAATAGGTGTCGATTCGATTCAGCTCGTCATGGGTAGTCTAACGGTGGTCTTTGTTTTGCGCTACGTGGTCAAGAATTGCTAAAAAAAAAGGTTAGAAAACTCGACATCATCAATTTTGGGCAGCTTTTTCGCTATAACTTGGCCACAAAAGGAGGTATCGATCTAAAATTTGGTATGTAAATCGATAGACGAGGGTAGGGACTATCATACGTATTCCGTTATTTCGAAATTCGAAATTCTTTTGTTTTGTTTTTTTTTGCTATTTTAAAAAAAAAATCAACTTTTTTATTTTGGGGGGTCAAAATCACTAAATTTTGAAAATCCGAGAGGTCAGTTTTGTAGCGCCGTCTTTTCTCTACACGATCATATAAAGAACTTTGTAATTGCTTGTTAAACCGCGCCGGGCCGGGGGGAGTGTTTGAACACCCCCCCCCCACTTAGGTTTTTCGCAGATATCTCAAAAACGGCAGCGCGGAATGCCGCCGTTTTTGGCACACTTGTTTGTGCATCGTTTCCGCACATGTTGTAAAAATTTCAGACCCAGGTCGCCTCAGGTCAGGTCACCAGGTCACGCCAAGTGACCTCACCTCAGAAAAAAATAAGAATGCTCGTCATAGCTACACCGACTGATCGATTGCCTTGAAACTTTCAGCGATTGATTAAGGCAACATTATCTATCAAATGTTGATCTCGGAATTTTGATATCGGTGACCTAAGGTCAGGTCAATTTTGCGGCCTCTCCATTAGGTACAGGGTCAATGGCAGAAAATTGAAAAGTGTCTGTTTTGCACGAACGCTATTCTAGACACTCTCAAACATCGATATGTAGTTAAAATTGACACACTGAACCGGAAAATGACAACTCTGACCCCTTGTTATGTCCCCGAGGTTATCTCGGGTCACGAACAGAATCTAACAGTTTTTCGCTAATACCTTCTGATAGAGGCGTGCTAGAGCGCTAAAAACGCGTTAGATGTGTTCGGCTCGACGTTGCGGATCGACTGATATGCAACATGACCTTTTCCGGTCAGGTGATGACCTTGACCTGAGGTCAAATTTTCGAGTTGACCTTTCAAGGTCAAATTATAGTTCATTCGACTCGTGTCGACGAGAGGAACACGATGCTGTCAAAAGTAATGCCATGGCTCTTTTGAGTCAAAAGTTATTGCCGAAAAAACATTTTTCGTTAAAACGGCTATTTTTGGAGTTTTTGCCCTCTGGAGGCTAAGCCGTTGACCATAGGTCAAATCTCAAATCTGAGAACAAAATTCAGAAAGGCCTGTAAAAGGGCTATCGAATGCGCTTTTCCGTGGCGCTGTAGCTCTATCGGTTCCTGAGATAGCCGTCGTCGGCAGTTTCCAAAATGTTGAAATAGTCAGCATTTTACCTTTGGTGACCTCTCGTGACCTGACCTTTGACCTGACCCAAAAAATGACCGAGTGTTTTCGTCCTTATTTTAGACGTTCTTTCGATTGCCGCTTACTGCGTGTCGCTACGTGGCCCAGGAGCCGAGTTAGAAGAGGGGGGGGGGTGTCTGTCGATATTTTGCCATTTCGATATTTAGCAACTTCGATATTATGCGAGTCGATATTTTGCTATTTCGATATTTTGCTATTTCGATATTTTGCGATTTCGATATTATGCGACTCGATATTTTGCGATTTCGATATTTTGCGATTTCGATATTTTGCGGTTTCGACATTTTGCGACTTCGATATTTTGCTTTCGATAATTTGCGTTCGATATTTTGCGATTCGATATTTTGCGTTTCGATATTTTGTCATGGAATCGTTCAGACGTGTTCCGGACAAAATATCGAAATGCAAAATATCGAATCGCAAAATATCGAAGGTAAAATATCGAAGTGACAAATATCGAAAGAAAAATATCGAAATGGAAAAATATCGAAGTTGCAAAATATCGAAAAGCAGAATATCGAAATGGCAAAATATCGAATCGCAAAATATCGAAACCGGAAAATATCGAATAGCATAATATCGAAGCTGCAAAATATCGAAAGATAAAATATCAAAAGACAAAATATCGAAAAGACAGGATATCGAAAGACAAAATATCGAAAGACAAGATATCGAAATTCGAAAAGGCAAAATATCGAAAGACAAAATATCGAAAAGACAAAATATCGAATGCAGAATATAGAAAAGACAAAATATCGAAAGCAGAATTTCGAAAAGACAAAATATCGAATGCAGAATATCGAAAAGACAAATTATCGGTTAGGAGAATATCGAAAAGACAAAATATCGAAAGCAGAATATTGAAAAGAATCGCTGATGCATTGACGTTTACGACACTTCTTGCTTTGATATGCAAAAAAGGCATCACAGGATGTGTTGGGCTGGGTTGGGTTGGGCTGGGTTAGGTTAGATTAGGTTAGCGGTTAGGTTAGGTTATGTTGGGTTGGGTTAGGTTGGGCTAGGTTAGGTTTGGTTGGGTTGGGATGGGTTAGGTTAGGTTGGGTTAGGTTAGGTTGGGTTAGGCTTGACTAGGTTTGATTAGGTTTGATTATTATTTTAGATCAAATGTAACTGTTTCCTTCTATTGAAGCGCCAATAAGGTTGAATCAACTAATGGTCCAGTTGTCCACTGGTTCAGTTGTCCACTGGTTCAGCTGTTCACTGGTTAAATTGTCATCGGTTCAGCTGTGACTGGTTTAGTTGTCACTGGTTCAGTTGTCACTGGTTCAGTTGTCACTGGTTCAGTTGTCACTGGTTCAGTTGTCATGGAATCAAGTTTTAGTGCCTCGTCAATTATCACACCTTGGTGCCGCCTATGCCTTCGTCTTTTTGATATTTCGCTTTATCGATATTTTGTGTGTTCGATATTCTGCATTCGATACTTTGTCCTTTCGATTCGATATTATGCTTTCGATATTTTGTCTTTTCGATATTTTGCACTCGATATTTTGTCTTTTCGATATTTTGCTTTCGATATTTTGTCTTTTCGATATTTGGCGTTCGATATTTTGTCTTTTCGATATTTTGTCTTTCGATATTTTGCCATTTCGATATTTAGCAACTTCGATATTATGCGAGTCGATATTTTGCTATTTCGATATTTTGCTATTTCGATATTTTGCGATTTCGATATTATGCGACTCGATATTTTGCGATTTCGATATTTTGCGATTTCGATGTTTTGCGATTTCGATATTTTGCTTTCGATAATTTGCGTTGGATATTTTGCGATTCGATATTTTGCGTTTCGATATTTTGTCATGGAATCGTTCAGACCCCCCCCCCCCCCGGCCCGGCGCGGAATCTCAGAGCACCGGCCCGGCGCGGGTTAACTCTGACGAACTGAGGTCTCGAACATGACCTCAGTTTGACCTCAATAACCCCTGATGACCTATGACTTGACCTATGATGAAATATGACTTGAAACTTTGTATGAAGGTGTCAAACTGATGTCCAAAAACTTCCAAAAGGTAGGTACTGGTAATTTGGCGGCGCTGCACGTCGCCGTTTTTTCACCATTCAAGAAAAACCCCAGGGGAGGGGCAAAATGCCCGCTTCCCTTAGGGCGCGGGTTCAGTATTCCCGAATCTTAGGGAAAAAATCCAAATCAATATGTTTCGTCAAGTGGTTTCCTGAGAGAAAAAAACAACACTATTCACGCGATGACGTCACCAAAACTGAACACGTCACAGGCTTGCTAGTGGCTACGGCTGGTTTGATCCAGCCGTTTTTTTTTTTGTAGAAAACAGATAAAACTAGCCACGAGCCAGGGGTAGAATCGTGCTTACCTCTCTTCAAGTCCTCACCACCACCTACCAATAACATAACACTTACAGGCAAGCAAACGGAGAGACAACAGGCAGGTAACATACGGATTTTGAGAAAATATGTACATAAGTGAAACTTATTACGAGAGAGCGAGCGCAGCGAGCGAAGCGAGTCTTTTCAATACCTATAACGGAAAAATCTCAGTATGAGCGACCCGGTCCGGCCTGTAACGCTTTTGAGAGGCTTATATCTCAGCAACCGCTAGACCGATTGGCCTGCGGTCTCTTTTGCTGGGTAGCCCCATCCCTTTTACCCCGTAATTGACTACTTTTGATACATCTCAGTGACCGTCGTGGCACGTGCCACGTGAAAAGTCAAGGGTGTTCAAGCTGTTTTGCAAAAGTAGTGATTTTGAGAGGCTCATATCTCAGCAGCCGCTTGGGCGATTGTCATGCGGTAATTTTTATAGGGTATAGCTGTATCGGGTGCGGTTAGGGTGCTACTGCACGTGCGCACGTGCAGGGGGCGCTTCCAGATCTCGAGAACGGCTGGGCCGATTGCGCTCAAATTTGGTACACGGTTGGTGACCAGTTAGTAGGGTGCCGTGCAAAAGTCAGTTTGGACCCCAGTTGCACGTGCGCACGTGCAGAATGCCGCTTCCAGATCTCGGGAACGGCTGGGCCGATTGCGTTCAAATTTGGCACACCGCTAGCGACCGGTTAGAAGGGTGCTTTGCACAAGCCCGTTGGAAGTACAGCCCACCGCTAAAGTAATGTAGGGTTTTACTAATCTCAACGATTGGCTTTGACTGGCGATTATTTAATGCGGACTCGGAGTGATCGAAAAGAAGATGTCAATAGCTAAAATTGCAGCTGCAAGGGTGACGATACAGATAAGCTACATTCAAAGTTTCATTGTAGTCTGGCTAATCGTTCCTAAGCTTCTGAAGCAGAACATACCCATGACTGAAACCCCACATTACTTCTGCTGTGGACTGTACCTTCTCACCCTTCCGCACGTGCAGGGCTCACTATCTCGCTCGCTCGTTCTTCGCCCAAAAGGCGTTTTACTGGTAGGTAGTGCTGTAGCACTAGCAGCCTACTTACGGGAACAAGCAGATTATGATCAGAAATGGAGCTTGAATGTCATTTTACTTTGATGAAACGGTTTCCTACGGCTACCCAACTCATTCATGTCGATACTGATTTACGCCGGAGTATCACCACGGGCAGTGCACGATATTTAGAAAACTGGGCAGTTGAAGCTGGACGGACACTTTACTGTACGGGTCGAGCCGTAGTTTTGTATTAGTAACTCTCGCATGTGTAGGGGGGTCGGATGCCCTTATAGCGCAAAAAGCGGCCGATCCCGACGAAACTTTCAGTACTCTCGAGTTGATCAATTTTACACCTACTCTAAAAATTTCATGACCCTGACCCCAGTAACCTATGACCTGTGACCTATTTCTCGAGACCATGTTTGGCCGGAATCGCGATTCGGCGTATGACAGCTCGTTAACCGCGCGTCTGCAAGCTTTTCGTGGTTTCAAACGTTCAAACATGTGATTTGATGTTGCTCCCATGCATTAGGGTGAATGTCAAGGTCACCTGAAAGTCAGGTCAGGTCATTGACCTTTGGTGACCTCGGCTCACTTTTTCAAGTTTTCCATGTTTCCATGCTAGTTTTTTTAGCTGAATTCGAATTTAGAAACCATATGAACATTTATGATGTAGTTTTGGTGCCTTCATAGCATGTTACGAAGCTGTCAGAGGCAGTCGACACGTTGTACTCCAAATACCCGTCACAACCCCTACTGGTTGACCTGACCTGACCTGACCCGACCTGGTCTAAATGCTTGAAGACATCATCTGTGATCAAAACTAACACGATATTCGTGATCAGCACCCCGAAAGCCCCGCAACAGCCACACTTAACGACTTTCTAGCACGTCCCGATTTTCCCGACTTTTGGGTCATTGACCTGGCCTGGAAGGTCAACCAATGACCTAGGACCTTAAAATTGAGTATAATCGGCTTTCTCTCGTCACGGGCAGCACGCTCGTTTTTTCCGCGAAGCTCTAGCTCGATCAGGGGCCAAACAGCAAGGGGGTCCAACCGACCCCCCCCCCCCCCAAAAAAAAACGTTAGAAGCTGGCAAGTGGCAAACGTCGCTGTGTTTGTTTTGTTTTGTTGGGTTAGGCCCTTTCGGTCCAATGAGACCATTTCAGAGCCGGGAGGATGACGGGACAGGATATAGGGGGAGACATTGGTCTGGGCAGGCACCCTATAGTGAGTCACCGGGTCTGAGCCCGTCCAGAGGACAGGCCACCCAGCCCCAAGGTACGTACTCACTGCACCCGGCTACGAGGTGCGCTCCCTCGGGAGCAGCGGTGCCGCTCCAAGGGAGCAGCCCGCATGAGATAAAGTTGCCTGTCCAGCCCCGAGGGGGTTGCGGCGTGAGGAGAAGCATTTCAGTATCCTGAGGATAGAAGCACGGAACGGTGTGGGCAAACGCCGCACACATGCGACGGTAAAGTAATCTTCGGTCGAGCCACGTCAATCTAGCCCGCGCATGACTGGGGGGGGGGGGCTCTACAGAGGCCCCCCAGTCAATATCTTCTATATTTCTTTTTCGGCAATATCTTCTAAACCATTTCACAGATCAGCACGAAACTTGCAATACCCTCACACACAAAGAAATATTGACACCGTTAGCGGTGTAATTGCACAGTACATATCTGAGCACTTGAGGAAGGTTAATTTAGTCCCTTCCCCGCTTAAATTACTCGCATTGGCTTCTAAATGAACACCAAGAAGAAGGTAATAGAACACTGTTAGGAGGGTTGGGTGTTTTACTACACCATGATATAACGTTAACGGTGTTAAATTACCCTGAAGCTCTTTTTAAAAGTATGCTATTACCCTTTCGCTACCCCGTTTACGCGGTTAAAAAACACCCTAGAAGACCTTTTCAACAAATAGTACATATCTGAGCAGTTGAAGGAGGTTTTTTACACCCATGGTATATCTACGAAAACACTCCTCATCTACTAAAAATATACTTCTACGATTCTATTAATACAACGATTTTACTTTTATAAACCATATTATAGGTAT
The DNA here is from genome assembly GCF_019059575.1 of Amphibalanus amphitrite. Lineage (NCBI taxonomy): Eukaryota > Metazoa > Arthropoda > Thecostraca > Balanomorpha > Balanidae > Amphibalanus > Amphibalanus amphitrite. Next base: position 69,123 of record NW_024882011.1, on the reverse strand, counting down.
TAAAACACGTGCATATTAAAATAATACCGTTGACTAATCTTAATATTTCAGGATACATAACATCCGTAGCTTCCTGCAAATGTCCAAACAAAGTGCCTCAACGAATGCAAGACATGTTTATTCGCATTTTTGAAACACTGGTGTCGTAAGCCAAGTATAACGAAATCGAAAATCACTATTTACGGCTAAGTTAGCACTTTTGCATCTCGCGATGCACAAGCTCAAGGTTCGATTGTTTCGCAAAATAAGACATCCGCTAATAAGCACAAAACAATTTGTCACCTATTGTAGGAGTTAGAACAGAACGCAGAACCACAAGTGGAACAGAACATGTGTCTTCGAATGCCTTAAACAAAGGGTACACCAAAAACTTAAGCAGCAGCAACGCGTGAAACACACTAAATGAAGTGGAAACATCCAACACCAGATACATAATCAAATCAAATTCTACTGTCTCAGTGATCCCCTAACTCGCTAATCCCAAAGTAATTTCCTGCGCATAATGACTCGCACTGCGGCACTGGTGTAGTCAACCTATATACGAAACAGGAAATCACCATGCATGGTGCTACTGCAAACAAAGATCTTGTTATCATGACAACGGCCTTTAAGAAGTGCAGCACAGCTTTTGAAAGTTTTCAGAAAATTCAGGTTTGATTTTTCAACAGAAAAAAACTCTAACCAAGTGCGTCCGCATTATTGTCCCTTATGAGATTATTGTCCTGTATCAATCACTTCGACGCCGTCTCGTTGGAGTTCGCCACTGTTTGGCTGGCCGTGATCACAACAGCTCATAAGTCCACGAAGCTGTCCCACAGCTTTGGCTGACTCTGAAACAAGCCAGAAGACCCGCGCTCATTTAAAGGTAGTGTGCCACCTTTGAAAAATTTCCCATTTTATTTTTCCTAGGATAAGAAGCTTCTGTTTTTACCTAATATCGCAAAGAAAATAAAAAATGGGCCTGGAATAGTGCCTTTTTCGCCTAAAAGTTTATCGGTGTTTCGATATGTATAACAACTGTAGTGGGTTGACTTGCAAACAGGCGTCGGCAACAATCGCGAATGCGGCGCACATGTGACAATAAGCAAAGGTCATTATAGAGTTACGACGTACGGGAATGAGTTATCAGCTGTCTAATCGTAGACAACACAATGTCGAGCCTGTTACGTTAGTCGAACTGTAAGCCTGTATTGGTATTGTTTCTTTTATTTGGCTGTCGAACATTATTTATGGTTTGAAATATGATTTTATGTAAAATAATTGATATGAAAAAGCCGTCTCTTAAGTTATGACCCCATTCCACCACACGCAAGTGGCAGAAATGACAATGATCAGCTGACGCATTTTTCTTGGCCGAAGTCAGAGCGCGCGGCCCGACGCACCACCACCGCACCACAAAGTATGAGCAGAAGCCACGCCCAAAGCCAGGGCCCCGGTAACGTGAGGTAGCCGAGTCGGGGCAGCGTGCGCTGACCCAAGCCGGGGCCGCAGCTTTGGGCGCGGTCTACTGCATCCCCGCGGGCAGCCCCGGGCTATCACATGACACCGGGAGGACGCGCGGCCCCGGCTTGGGTCAGCGCACGCTGCCCCGACTCGGCTAACTCACGTTACCGGGGCCCTGGCTTTGGGCGCGGTCTACCGCACCACCTAACAGGCGTGTTCGAAACCGCAGGAGATGATGATGAACGGGTTTATCGAAACTTGATTGGATGAGCATATCGGTAATAGCGATTTCAGTGTGTGCATTTATTGTTCATAGTGGTGTGAAATGTGGTTGGGGTACGACCGACAACCCGTCGGGGCGAATTTCGCACTGGGGTACTCAAAATTTGAAGAATTTAAGACGTTTCCATGAGTTTTGAAGGTATGGATAAGTTCTAAAAATCCGGTTCTCCTTATCTGGGCCATTAACTCCATACGGTCCAGGAAAGCTGGCACACTACCTTTAACGATCCTTCATGTAATGCCTATTTAGGTACTTTGATCAGTCATTCGATACTTGATTCGCAATTTACTTTCATATACCCTCCGGAAATAAAAACACGGTCTTGACAGGTATTAACCCGGCAGGCCTACCAGCCACCTTCCGCGCGGTGGGGGGGGGGGGCATTTTTTTGCCCCCCTCCGTATCTCCGAAACTACTGGACGGATCCGGAAAATTCAAACGGTGTTCGATAGCCCTGTCAAATTTGTCGAAAATTTCATTGACCTCGGGGTCACCGATGACGTCACAGGTCAGGTCAAAGATAAAATGTTTCACTGTTCACGGGGCTTCTAGGGAAAGCGCTATAACACCGAGTAAAACGCATTTTTTCGAAAATCAGCGATAAGGCGTCAGTTGTCTAGTACATATGTTGCTATTAGAGGTCACTGGTCATACCAGGTCAGGTCACAGGTCAGGTCACCAAAGGTCATCAAGGGTCACCACATGAGCCCAACTTTACTAAGGTTATGCGATGCATGTTTTATGGCCAGTTTTTTATTTCCAACTCAATGGTGTTGGTTATAAGACCATCAGGTACGGTTTAGGTCACTTTCTGGTGGAGGTCAGGTCAAGGTCAGGTCAAAAAAGGTCAAATTTCAAAGTTGATATTTTTGTATAAAATGGGTATCGATTCGATGCAGCTCGTCACGGGGAGTCTAATGGTGGTCTTTGTTTTGCGCTACGAAGTCTAGAATTCCTAAAAATTGAGTTTGAAAATTTGACGTCATCAATTTTGAAGTTTTTTTCGCTATAACTTGGCCAAAAAAGGTATCGATCTCAAATTTGGTATGTAGATAGAAGGCGGTAGGGACTATCACATATATTCCGTTTTTTTCGAAACTCAAATTTTTTTTTGGATTTTTTGGCTATTATATTCAAAAAATCTTTTTTTTTATTTTTGGGGGTCAAAATCCAAAAAATTCGAAAAAACGAAATAGCAGTTTTGTAGCCCTCTTGGTTCCACACCTTTTATGTCTGAAACATTTTTCTGTATCCCTAAAGCTGTAGGCCTGACAGCTCTTCCCGCGAAACCTTTTTTTGGGTCGAAAATGGCAAAAATGACGTCACTCTGACGTCATTAGCGGCCAATCTATCATAGCCTTTGGAAAAAATGTTGGTCACCATGTGCGTTAGCTGTTCCCGGGAGGGTACTGAAAGTTTGGTGACGATCGGCGCAGCGGTTCTCGAGATATATTGAAAAAACTAAACGGGGGGGGCAAAAAAATGTCCCCCCCCCCCACCGCCTGGAAGCTTAACCCGCGCCCCGCTGGGCTATTCAGCCATACGCGCCCTGCTGGGGGGGGGGGCAGATTCTGCCCCCCCTGTCTAACTTCCGAACCGATGGTCGTAGAAAGACGGGGAAAACGGCAATCGAAAGCTCTGAACAAGGCGGATCTTAAGAGCCCAAATTTTTTTGCTTAAGTAGGTCAAAGGTCAGGTCAAGGTCAGGTCAAGGGTACAAAATGCAAGTTTCTACAGTATCGGCCTTGCACCGTAGTTGCCGAAGAATGGACCGAGACTGATTGCCCAAAACGTGTTCTTAGCCTACCAAGACAATATTCGTTGCATACAATGTCATTCAAAGGTCAAGGTCAAGGTCAGGTCAGGTCATGCCAGGTCACCAAAAACAAAATATAGAAAAGGGCATGTGCGACACATGTTTTATGGGTCATTTTACTCATAGAATTCAATAGGCACACTCAATAAGTGATATGGACCACCTCTGGATGAATTTCAGGTCGAGATCAGGTCAAGGTCAGGTCAAGTGAGGTCAAATTTTGAAGTTGGTTGTTAAGGCCTAATAAGGTGTCTATCTGATGCAGTTTTTCACGACGAATCGAATGGTGCTATTTTTGTTTCCGTACGAGGTCTAGAACTTCCAAAAAAATCATTTTTCAAAATTTTTGTGTGTCGTGACGTCATAAAATTTTGAATAACTCCCACATTTTTGAACCGATTCTTCTAAAAATTGGTATGTAGGTGCACATAGACCACTTCTCTGACATATATTCCGGTTTTTTCGATACACTCAAAATTTTGGATTTTATAATTATTTTTCCAAAAAAGTCAGTTTTTTGAAAAGATTTTGGCCAAAATCCAACATTTTCAAAAAACCGAGATAGCCATTTGATAGACAAAGTAGAATCACGTATAACCTTTTTTGTTACGTCTTGATTCCTTTAAAAATGAAGATGTTAGCGGCGTTTGAAATTTTGCCGTTTTTTAGGCGAAAATGGCGAACATGACGTCACTAAAACGTCAATTTCTCAAAAAATTTCCGACGGATTTCGCTCAAATTTTCAGGGAACGTGTCAAATTGATGTATGATAAGGTACTGAAAGTTTGACGTCGCTGGCGTAACGCGTTTCGAAGTTATTGGCGAAAAACGGGAGGGGGGGCAGATTCTGCCCCCCCCCCCAGCGGGGCGCGGGTTAAGCTAGAAATGACCTCAAACGACACAGACGACATTATTTTCGAAATCTACGTGTAAAATGGACCATAAAACATTTGTCACGTGACCGATACATGATATACAATTTTCGTGACCTAGGATGACCTGGCCTTGACCCGAAAAATTCGAAGGAAAAGTTTGGCACCTTCAGGGTATCTAAGGCATATATCAAGGAGTGCGTAAACCAAAAATGAGCCTGATCGGACTTGTCAGCTGGCGGCCAGAGTCTAAATTGTTAACAAGCAAAAATGCCGATAATTTTTACTTTGAACTGACCTGTGACGTCATTGGTGACCTCGAGGTCAATGAAAATAGGTTTCGGCCGACAGTTTTTACTTTTTCCAGGGCTATCAGATGCCGTTTGAATTTTGACGATCGGCCCGGTAGTTTCGGAGATAGGAGGGGGGGGGGGCTCTGGAGAGCCCCCCCCCCCCCCCCTCAGTCACTCGCGTAATCGCGTTATGGAAAATACCCCAGTCATGCGCGAGCTAGATGTCTCTGGTCTGTAGTGGCCTGGTGGCGTCATCTATACACACAACGCATAGACTATCGTCTGACTTACCTAGTGCACGATCAGAAGAACTCCTGCTTCTTTGTCGACCGCTAGGTGGCTGACGCCGTCCGGTCCTGCGAGTTCGGCTGCTGTTCCATTTAGTAGATAGTCTCTTAATTCTTCTATACCAGTTTTACTAGTACTCTTAGCATTCATTTTACACAAATCATGATGTTTGTCAACAAATAGTATTATTTGATATTTTCATAGATAATTTTCTTATCAATGAAAGACAGCAAACATTTATCATCATAGTCTGTATATCTATGTTTATCATGCACAGTAGAAACTAACACTACTAAAAGCCTGGAACAAGTTAGTAGGACCACACCTGGCATCGGCAGTTGGGAGCGAGAAAGCGGGGTGGTGTGGGTGTGTGGTGGCGGTCTCCGGTTGAAATACAGTGGTGTGAGTTTGGATATTGTGCGTGACGCCTCCCTGAAGCGAAATGACCTAATAAGGCATGTGGACGAAACGGACAGAACGGAAGCTCGGCGTTGGTAAGTGACATTGATGAGATTCATGTGATTGTGATGTCGCATCTTTTGTTTTGGCTGGGATGTCAGGCGAATGATGAATCCCTTTCGTGCCGGAGGGAGGGGATTGGAAGCGCTGCCATTCCTCGAACTGTAGCCATATGTGCTGTTACGTAAGGCAACGCAGTTCTCATAATTCAGATCAGTGTCGCGTTTGAGCTGAAGACAAAAATGAAAGTCGTCAGGGCGCTGTGACCACCAGCTGATCCTACCCGGGGGGCGGGGGAGGGGCTCGCACAGCTGAAGCTGCTCCGGGCACCGCTTTCTTGGGAAACCGCTGAGAGGCCGGAAACTGCCGGCCGGACGACAAATTCGCTGTAACTGGACCATCATTTACCTGGGCCGTGTTCTATCAATCACGTGCCTTATTGAACACGCCTGCTCGTTGTTTGTCGTTCAACCTCGACGGTCTCGACAGTGACGATTGGACAGTGAACTCACATCATCAGATTCCTCTGTCCGCCGTCTGGTCACTGGTGGACTGCTCCTGAACTGACGCAACTGGAACTGTCTCAGTCTGGTAAACGTTCATGGACTGACGCGACTGTCTGGTGGATTTCTCCTGGACTGCCCGCTATCCAGACTGGCCTCAGGGCTGTCCAGTGTTCAGTGTCGACTTATTGACTGAAATGTCGACTTCGGTGGGCCGGCTGGCCTGTCCGTTCCAAGGTGACTGACTGGACTTGCTGTCGGACCAGACTGCGTCTGGTTGGGCGACTGGTGAGCGACTGAGGTTTACGTACTGAACTGAAATCTTTGACCAGACTGCTGCTGTCGGACTAGACTGCGGCTGTGAGATCAGACTGCGGGCTCTCAGATCAGATCGTGACTGTCAGACTGGACTGCGGAGTGCGGGATCTCAGAATGGACCGGGACTGTCAGAATGGACTGTGCTATCATAATGGACCGCGTCTGTCAGACTGGACCGAGTCCTCAGACTGGACTGCTGCTATCAGACTGGACTATGGCTGTCAGACTGGACTGGGGTTCTCGTCAGATTGCGGCTGTGAGACTGGACTATAGTCTCTTAGACTAGACAGCCCTGCCAGACTCCGTGACAACCGTCCGACTGGATAGCCCGACTATGCCTGAATATGTCTACAGTCTGCTCATTCAAACACGCATGCAGACAGACATGCGCGCAAACAAATAAAGGCACAACAAAACTTCTAAGCAATTGCAAAATCACAATAACCGGAGTCATGGGCTACACGACCCTTTTCTTGAAAAGTGCGGCTTATGTATCGGAATGACCGTGTGTCAGCCTATAAAATATGTTTACTGCAGTGTTTCCCATGAGTCATGACGTACTGTGTGGTAGAAATGTCTGTTCGGTAGAAATGCCACCTCGCCTGTTAACACGTGCGACACGTGCTGGCGAAGGCTCTCGGGGATCACGTTCTCGGGGACGGGGTCTCGGACCAAGACCATGTCCGTGTCAGGTGCGGGGCCGATGGGGACCGGTCCCGGACCTGGAGTGGAGATCTGGCACCAAAAAGGAGTTCCAGCCGTGTACAGCTGGGCGGGCTGGCTGACCTCTGTCTGTCCCTATGTTCCAGCCGTGTACAGCTGGGCGGGCTGGCTGACCTCTGTCTGTCTCTCTGTTCCAGCCGTGTACAGCTGGGCGGGCTGGCTGACCTCTGTCTGTCTCTCTGTTCCAGCCGTGTACAGCTGGGCGGGCTGTGTACGCCATGGCCTGCCTCTGTGTATCGGTGACACCGTACACATTCTGGAGGAGTGTGGCGGATGGTACCGCGGCTACACGGTGCGACACCGCGGCCGGCGCGGCCTGTTCCCCGCCTCCTACGTCCAGCTCAAACCGTGCCGCGTCGAAACGGACGGGTGAGTACCGTTTGCTGGGGTTGCAGGGCGATGGGTAGTCCCGTCCGACAGGAAGGAGAGTAAAGGACGGGGTGAGTGCGGTCTCCTGATGCTGGGCTGCGGGTACTGAATTTAAGGTGGTCCCTTCCGGTCAACTTCCGGTTATGTGCGCACTTTGAGGCTGTGCGGACTATGGTAAAAAGGTATTCTCATCAACTCAGCAAAATGGTAGAGTAATCTTAGCTCGGACAATCGGCCATCGGTTTCCACCCAACGCGAACGTATGCGTCGGCCGCAGAGCCGAACGGTCAGGTCGAACGCAGCTGTCAGGTCGAACAGGTCTATCAGCGTCGAGCGCGCGTCGCTGTCCGGCGCCGGCACCGAGCCCGACGAGAGTGGGCGCCGGGCCAACCCGTCCCAGTGGGAGCCGACGGTGTCCGACGCTCGACGGATGGCCGACCGGATGTAGGATGGGGCGAGGGATGAATGCCGCCACACCGGGCATATCCAACGCGGTCTGTCGAAACTGGCTGCTGTTCTCGTTTATTGGCATCGCCCGGTCATCGATCGAACCGTTCGATTGCAGTGCGTGTACCTACATTACAAAATGAAAAATCAGGTGGATGTCTGTTCTATTTTAAACGCCGGAAGCTCTAGTCTGGTTCATTAATTTATAAATGCATTGTTTGTGGACGTTGTTTTTATATGTTTTAGATTCCCTCTTATTTTTGAACCGAACTATGCAGCTCATTTGATATTTTGAATTTTCATTATATTTTTATGACTCAATATCATATTCCATGGACGGTATTGATTTCCCAGGATGTTACTCCAACAGCAGAGTTTTCGTTTTGTTCAGTTTGATTTACGCACGACTCGTACGGTACATCTGAGCCATTTTAAAGTGATTACATGTAAAAGAGAGATATTTCCTCGGGAGGTGACGACTAAGTAACGGACTGGCTTTGTGAGCGTCCACTGCCTACCGGGAGGGGAGACTATAATGTCAGCCTGGACGACAGGCCAGTCCCGCCTATCGATCAGGTCCTAGTCTGGAAGTTTGAAACGGAAGATGAGGCAAGGAATTGGAACAGCGGAGATATTGAGGAAGGAAGTTAAGCTGACATATCCACAACATTTTACATGGCAAGCAACAGCGTAGGTACCGTATTTATACTTAAAATGGAATTTGGTGAAAGAATTGGGTGAAGAGTCTGCAGCCACAGGCCAAATGCGCTATTATAGCACACGATGATATCCAAATTGTTTTCGCTTGTTTACCAGCTTATGACATCTGAAGCATTTTTCATGATACATGGGATGTGAAAAGCGCGCTCTCCAGCTCTGCTCGCTGCTGTTTTGGAAAGATGCGTCGCCGTGATCCAGGACACCAGCGCAAGCGTTCCCTGTCGTTCACGACATGAGAGCCTGAAAGCATACCTTCACGCTGTCATGCTCCACTGACTACCATACCAGCTCGGTCGGAGTTGACGTAGTCCCGAGCCACCCGGCCACCTTGAACTTGAGCCGCAAGGCGTGACCAATGCATGCATGCAACTGGTTAAACGTTCTTTTAGACTGTTTGTAAACTTCGTTTTAAATAGATCTGGGCTTTGTCGTTAAAACCATGCATAATGTTTCCGGAGTTGCAGCAGGCCTCTTCCGTTTTAATGTTGGTATGACATTCGGTGTAAGCAACTGATGTCTTTGTAGCACTGGGAGCGTGCACGCGATGACAGTGTCCGTTTTCCTGTGCCCGTCGCCCTACCCCTCCCCCTCGCCCACATGCCACCACGCCATGGCGTCGGTAGGACAGTCAGCATTCCTGCATTAATGCCACTGCGCACCATGGTGGCACGTATCATTGGATATTGCCCCAGCAACGTTGAAGGTCTGCCCTGTTTTGGCTGTGGGGCTTAATCGACAAATCCTGGTAGCTCCGGGCTCGTATTTATTGGAAACGTGTTGAGCTTGCATACATTGGCCCGAAATATGGTTGCATGGCTGAGCACTGGCCAATGATATTAAGTATTGATTGGGATGTTGAGGGATATTGGGATATTGAGGTGGTGCGGCGCTCGAAACACGCACTCGCACATACATCCATCGTCCCGTCCCTACAGGTAACCGGACCGGAGGCATCAGTGTGTGTGTGGGGGGGGGGGGGAGGAGGGCGCCGAGGCCGCTTCACCTGGTACTGCGGATCAAAGAGCCCCCTTTCTCTATGTAATCTGGTCTCCTGAGTTTGAGGTCTCTGGAATCCCCACACATCTAAGTCCCCCGCGCCCGCGGCCGGCTGGACTGTACAGCTGCGCACCCTCCGGCTCGTCTCAGAAGCCCGAGGCGGCGGCCGGGGGCCTCGTCTCCGCCGCGCCGCTGCTCGCCAGCTAATTGAGTCAGCCTTGGTGGCCCATTGTAGTCGGCCGCAGGACCACTGGAGACGCCCATTGTAGGCGGTCACAGGAGCCGACCACGGGATGTGGGGCAGGAGGGGACAGACGCCCGCCCAGTGGGGTCAGCGGACACCCGCCCGGCCGAGCTACCACTCTCAGGGAGAGCAGGGAGAACGCTCTGTCTCGGAGCTGATTAGTCCGCCGTGTTAGCATTTCTGCTCTGAACTAACTTAGTAATCTAATGGACTATGTTTCTTAATGCCAGAAGTCTCGCTGTAACTCGTTATAACCATGCTTTATAACAGCGTTATATCAGCTGATTACCCGCTGCTGTCCGCGGCGCGGTGGGTCGACGACATCCGGTCTGGCTAACGCCAGGTCTGAGTGGCGCGTCTGCCCGACCTCCCCCGTGACAGGCGCCGCGGCAGATGACGCCAATTTATGCGGCAGGCCCGGCCTGCAAGGCGCTCCAAGGCCGCGCTCGGCATGTAGGGTGCAGTGCGGGCCATGCTCCGGAATATGAAGTCATCTGAATCTCATTATCACAAATGCGCCGACGCTGGTGCACCATGGGGTAGGAAAGAGACGGGGGGTCCGTATATTGCAGTTGGAAAGAGACTGGCAGTCCGTATGTTGCAGTTAGAGAGGCTGCAGTGTTTCGCATAGGTATTTCATTTGATTTTACAGCACGTAATCTTTCTTGGCCATGCATAATGCTTTGTCTGCAGGGCTGATGCTGGGCTTCTATTTTGATATGTTTGAATCTTTTAGTTAGTGCGTTTCCGCTTTTTCGCTGGCCAAGTTCATACTTTTTTTGCGCCTTCCCCGCGTCTGCCAGAGACCCAGCAGTGGCTCGAGGACATTCCGATGGCATTTCTTTGTCAGTTCCGGAGTTGAGAGCGACGACTGGGCAGCAGACGGCCTCGTGACCATCCCAAGCGTGCAAAAACACCGGGCTCTGAGCCTGGCACGGCACTCGGCAGTCGCCTCGGGGGCGGTGACGGGGATGGTGTTTGCTGTGCCCGGCTTGCCACCCTGTCCCTGGTCCTGGTCCTGCTCTCGTTCCTGGTCCTGCCAGGCGGCGCACAGTGAAACCGGCCGGGCAGCCTGTTTTTCGGCCCGCCGCCCTCAGCCGCCGCGCCGGCCGCCGCTGCTTTCTCGGTGGGTGGAAACGACCGCCAGTGGCGGGAGGTTTCTCCGCGGACGACCGACTACGGACCGGCCGGACGGCTGGACTGACAATTTCAGCGGATGGACAGGCAGCTTCAGCAGCTGGACAGACAGTTTTAGCTGCTGAACAGGCAGCCCAGACGATTGTACCGACGTCTGACAGATTCCGACTGCTGGACCGACAGCTTCATTGGCTGGGCTAGAGGCCGGTGGCCGAAACGACTGCTGTTGAGGTTCAGTCAGACTATAGTGACCGGCAAATAGTTGTATTTGTCCAACTGCTGACTTTCCGAGTCTCCTACTCATTTGTCAGCAAGGAGTCACCAACTTGCTGCGTATGCTATTAAATGCCTGATAAGCTCCATGAGACAATTGTTAATAAAGCGTACGAAAGGCCATATTTACTTTAATGCGAAATATTACATTAAACTAAATGAAATTAAAGATTTTTTTGAAATTAAAGTATCATTTAGTTTAATGTAATATTTCGCATTAAAGTAAATATGGCCTTTCGTACGCTTTATTAACAATTGTCTCAAATAAAACTTCTCCATGAGACAGTTGCAGCGGGTTGAACTACCGAACTCAATGGATCACCGTGGGGATCGGACAAACTCATGAGCCGACAATGCGTCACCCCATGGGCCCCAGTGTCATCTCCCGTTCTAACCAGGAAATTCCTGCTCTGGCTACTGCCGCCGCTCAGTGTCGGTACCGGTTCACATCAGTCCAGTTTAGTATTGCAACCTCACCACGTTGCATCTTGTGCATCACGTTGTGATTGTCGGCATTCTCCGATGCCGACAATCACTGACAACAGCTAGCTTTTAAACCGATTCTTCCTACAGCTCCCTTGTTCATAACTTCGATTCTGCTGGGGACGCAAGGTTCAAACCGACGCTCCGCAATCCATTGGCATGCTTGGTTATTGGTATGTATCTACACTTCACCTATGGTTCCTCCTCAGTTTGACCCTTGCTTTGCCCCAGTCTACCAGGCATGTCTACCATCAGCAGCGGCGGTAATCGTGTGCTCCGTACTGGCTGGAGGGGAGGGAGTCCGTGGCCATATTCGATCCGAGAAAGTCCGCCCCCGGCCACCTTTCGTGACTGCCGATCGGCGCGGAATGCCAACTGCCGCCTTATCGGGCCCGCGGCGGCGGCGGCGGCGGTGGAGGCGGTTGTGGCTGGTTGATGGTGGTCTGGTGGTGTTGGCGGTGGTCTGGGGGTGGTGGTCGGGTGGGGACGGTGGAATGGTTTCTCCTGGGCACGGCGCTCTGAAGCAGCGGCTGGTGCAGTGGTGCAGTCCCGGGCAGCGACTGGCGTAGTGCAAGCATTGGGTTGCGACTACTGCACTGGAACAGCCTAAACGGTTGACTAGCAGAGGCCGTTGATGAACACAATCCATCTTCATTTGAAAAAGCTTATCTCTGTTGGACGCTCGAGCTCGCTGCCACTGACCCGACTGCTGCTCATCACCAGTCACCAGTATGGTGTATTGTCCGCAAACTGCTATCGTTTCCGTCTTTATTCGTTAGTTACAGCGCCAGTACCAATGACTGCATTCGAGTGACCACTCACGGCAACCGTCCCATCGAATCTCGGTGGTGTTCGGTCACTTTTGACTCTTGTACCGTCACTGTGACTCGCAGTTCGCAGTGTCTCCGCTCGGGAGAACACTCCGCCACCTGTTCTGTGGCTGCTGGTATGGCGCGCTTGGTGTGATATTGGAAATATTCCGCCTCTGCAGATGCCAGGCAGTCCTACACGCCAGCGGCGCCGACATACCGGAGCCAATACCACTGGCACCTGACACGCAGCACTTCGACCCCAGCCCACCTGCCTCTCAGCGGTCGCCGTCCACTTTCACTGGCTGGCAGCGCCGTAAGATAGGTCAGACAGGCCGCCTCGGTCGACCGGCGTAGAAAGCGAACGTCAAACACTCCTGGCTGTTGCTGACCGGCATCTCATGGCTGCAGGGAGGGCGCCCCTGTCGGTCAGCGTGGTGGGAGGGACAAAGGGACGGCACTTTCCTCAGGACGTCAGGGGCCGTCAGCGCTGAGAGGGGAGCAGCAGAGCTAGCCTTGCCGTCCAGGGTCCCACTATCTCTCTTGGGGTGACCCCTTCCCCTGATTGTTAATCATTATGATATATTGTATGCACCCTTAATGCGCGATTTTCCGATATTACATCGGGGCTGGGTGGGGTGGGGAGAGTCACGCACAGCACGCGCGCTTATCGGCACCATCAGTTATTGATGAGCTCCGAAAGGGGTGTATCAGAACGTTATTAATCTGGCTTGTAGCAGCGTCAGGGCGTCGGGGCCTGCTGCTATAGGACCTGCTCGCACGGCGACGCTGTTAAAGCGGCAGTGAGGACTGTTATACTGACACTGACAACTAACTCTGGCAGTGACAGTAACTGGCATTGACACTGACAGTGACAGTGACTGGGACTCATCTGGTGGTCGCACAGTCTCACCGCGTGAAGCTGGTGTGCGGCTGTTTATTTATTTATCTAGTGGACGGTTGATGAAGGGCTACGAGTCGGTGACCACGAGCCACGCTGCCTTTTGGCACAGCGGACTTAGCACCCGCTCCATCAATCCTGCGGCTGATTCACGACTGTAAAACTGATTGAAGCTCGGCTACATGGATTTTATTAGCATCCGCCCACTGTCACTGGCGGGGGTCGTCGACCGTCTGAAGTTGAACTGAGGGACTTGAAGTTCCCGAAGACAGGAGCCGCCTGGATTATGTCGGTGTTATCGTCCTCTTCCGGTCGGCGCTCATCCACATATACGCTCTCAGCCGCCGGGCCGTGGCGCAGTCGGCCCGTCCCAACATTGTCCCAACTCCTGCCCCGACCTCATGCGGTCCCCAGTTTCAGCCCATTCAGCCGGTGCCAGACGTCCGTCGGAGGGCAGATGGGTGGCTGGGCGCGGCGGCTGGTCGGTTGAATCGCCCTGCAGGCGGGCAGACGGGGGCGAGCGCGTCGGTCGCCGCTGCGGGGGTCGTCGGCAGAAATAGAGCGGCCAGCGCCCTCGGCCCTCCCACGACGGCCGACGGCCCTAGAACACCGACCGGGATGGCCTCCAATACCGCCCAGGACGGCGATTGAACGTCTTTCTGTTACAGCCCTCTTAGCAGCGCCTCCGGCGCAGCCATCGTGATACGACGTCCACCACGCTGCGCAACTTCTAACGTCCTCCTAGACTGTCCTTCTTTCATAACATCTTCCTGAAACGAACTACAACAGGCGGGACCCTGGAACGTCCTCTAAGCTTCAGCAACGCACGGGACACCCGCCACCATTGGCCCAGTACTGTCTGTCCAGCCAACCGTAGCCGCTGAGACGGAAAGTCGTACCGCCTGACGCCCACATTTCCTTGCCGACTTGCAGTACCGGTTATGTCATACGTTGGAGCGTTTGAGCCGGCCGGCCGCTGACGTTCACCCCATATTTACGCACTTAGCGGGCGAGGAGCTTAGCTTGTTGTGGCCGGTGCTTTGCATCACCGCCTCGGTCATTGATTCCACCTTACGTAAGGCATGGCTGGTAGCTCGCAGTCATGTTGTGAATCCTCACTCAGCCTTTAATATGTTTATGAGCAGCATGTTGCATCTTGGTGTTGTGCGGGAATTCACCACAATTAGCATAAATACCGCGGAATGAGTTCAACACGTGAACCGGTCGCTGGTGCCCCTGCCAGCAGTCACGGTCGGGTCTCGGGGGCTCTGCCAGCACCCGCAAACCCTCCAACAGCCAGCATCCAACCACACATTTATCTCAATTCACCCCACAGAACGAGAACAGTGGGGAGATGAATGACGAGAATTATGTGGTGAACGGTAAAGATGGCTGCCGGTAATTGGTATGTACGGCATATCGAGTGTATCTTTGGACTTCGGGAGACCATTGACGCAGGGGCACATGCCTGCGATACCTTCGTCTATCGCGGAACGCACTACAGCGAACGAACGTCACCTGGTCTCTATCTCGCGTCCATTTTACGAATGCCGCTACCAGCTCACACTGTGTCTCGATCCCCGGGCACAGGCTCCGCTGACCGTATCTGTCCCAGGTCCCGTGGCTGTGCTCCATCGTGTTAGTGTGTGCCGTCGGCAGGCCTAGGAGCTGATCACGGCCCACCTGTTGTATTGTATTGTATTGTATTGTATTGTGTTTACTACAAGCACCCACAGGCAAACGCCCTTTTAACAGGTGCAGTCAAAACAGAACGTAAAATCATAAACAAGATGAGGTGAAAACACAAACGATTCACAACACTGTAGTTAAAAGCACGGCATAACATAGGTAGGTATCTACTATAAGCAACACTAAAAAGAAAACAAGCTAAAAGTATACACTAAAAGGAAACATGCTAGTACACACTGGCGGCCTGACCGAATGAATATGCAGCAGTTCTGAAGGCTCCAAGTGTTGCCGTGAAAAAGTCAACTGTACTGTTCGCGGCTACGAGGGCGTTACAGCTACATATTAGGAATTCGCCCGAACATAGAGTTTTTGACAGTATTGACTCGTGCTGGTGGGATATTCCACAGCCTGATGTTGCGCACCCTTCTACTAGGTGCTGAGAGTGAGAACCTTGTGACCAGTTGCGGGCAGTCAATCTGACCATGGAAAATCTTGAATAAAAACATGAGGTCGTGTTGATGAAATCTCGATTAGATGGATGGAACCTGAAAGTGAGACAGTAGATGTTCGTAATCCAGGCAGTTTGTGGGATGGTCCGAACGAGATGCGAGCCAAATGAGGAACTTGTGTTGCACACCCTCTAGTCGTTTCATGTGGGTCACTGCAGCGCATCCCAGACGACACTACAATACTCCAGGAGTGATCGGACATGCGCAAAGTAGGCAGTACGCAATGCTCTGACGTCAAGGGCCCCACCGCGCAGGTTGCGAGGCTGCTGCATACCCCAACCTGACCAACTCAAGTGTGTATTTCTGTGTGTATCTCCGTGCTCTGTCAGCTCTGACCGTCTGTCTCTGTGTCTGTCGGCAGGCCCCAGGAGCTGATCACTGCCATCGAAGACGGCGTTGTCACCGAGGTTACACAGGTGCTGCGCGAGTGGAGCGAAAAATGGAAACAGCTCTTTGTGGTGAGTGCAGCCCACGCTGTCCTGCGTCCGTGTGCTTGTGTGTGCTTGTACAATTTCTAACTTGATGGCATAAAAAGATCCGCACATGCCCCCAACTCATACAGTGCTCCATGTTTTCCAGTATTTCCGACTTAGCTTGTCCCGTTTGCATGGGCATTGCATTTTTCCGTTTGCCTGGCGTCGTGTGTTCTCGGTTGTATTGACAACGTCAGTCCCCGCCCTTTGTATACCGACGTGCCTCATTTTCCACGTTTCCGTGCAGGCCGTTACCTCTGGGCCCTTTACAGCTGGCCGTTCGGGCAGTTTGCGCCGCTGCCAGCCGATACGGTCTGGCCAGACGGTACCGGCGCGGCGGTAGCGTTAATCATGCCCATCGATCCCGACTGGCGGGGGTTCTGAGCCGACACTGGCTGGCGGGGGTTCTGGGCCGACATTGGCGGCGGCGGCGCCGCGCCGTCTGCTGCCGCCGCCCCAGGGACGATATCGGAGCGAGGGAGACCGGCGACAGAGGACAGGAGACCGGCGACAGAGGACAGGGGGCCGACGAGACGTGTAGAGGGACTGGGGCAGACTGGCAGAGACTGGGACAGACTGACGTGTAGAGGGACTGGGGCAGACTGGCAGAGGGACCGGCGACAGACGGGAAGAGGGATGGAATCGGATCAGACAGCGAGCGAATCCGGTCCAGTTTTAGTCGGACTGAGACGGATTGATCCGTCCCGGTCCCCGAGTAGTTGTGCGTCGTCCAAGATAAACCAGGCCTGATAATGCCGAGTTTACCCTTGGCACTGTCTGGGAGAGCGGATTCCGTCCTCTCTCATCCTCCCCACTCCTTTTCCCTCTCTTTTTGTCACCCTCCGTTCCGACCTCCCCTGTGGCTGCTTTTCACATGAGCCCGCTGAAAGGCGCGGCACAAAACGCGCAGAGGCGGCGCGTTCCTGTGTCCTTCCCACCTCTCTCTGTGTGTCGCCTCTCACGGCCTCCGCGTGCCACGGGAGCCAGCTGGAATGTGCCGACACCGTGTGCAGAAGCGGCGCGTCAAGGTCGCTCGACGGACAGGGTCGCGGCGCCGCCCACCCGGCTATTCTATACCGCATGGTGCCGCCGCCCGCCGCCCCAGCCGCCTACACCGGCGCGGTGTGCTAGGTATGATGTGATGCTGCGCTCTGCCGCCACATACCTTCCTGGGATTAAATGGCATTTATGTCCTTTGATCATTAGTCATAAAAGATAACCAAAATATTATTCAGACAAGCTCGCATGTTTGCCGTTCGAGTGTATTTGAAGCAGGTGCTCGGTGATTCTGTCGGTGTATTGCCCCGCAGGTGTGTGTTTGGAATGTCACACCTGGTGCCTATCAGGCGCTTGTTAGCCGTCTCGCATGTGTCAATAATCAGGTGTTTGCTAGCGTGTCGCATATGCCAGTGTATCAAGTGTTTTTTAAGAGTTCTGACCCGTCGGAAGCTGGTGTGACGTGAAACCTTCATACCTCATTCATTCATTCATACCTGCTTCAGTCTTTTTATCATCCAGGTGCTGTTCAGAGGCAGCCTTGTCTATGAAGACATGCTTTTGTTCGATGGCATTGCACTTTGCATATCTGGTATTTGCTCCGATCAGGGCCACCCAGTTTCACGGGGAGGGTGTGTTTGGAGGGCGTATTTGGGTGACACCGTTTGGCGTTTGTATGAACTGCTTCAGTCTTTGCATTAGCCATCAGTCAGTTGGCTGACTCGGCCGTTAGCTGCAGACGGGAGGTCGATGACGGTGTCGCCACTCAATCGTTCAAGAGGTATCGCCCATCGATACCCGATACTGTCTATGGGTCTCTGAAGGTACTCCCTCCATCGCTGATGCCACGTATATGGTGTTGGTGTTCCTTCCGCTAACGGCGTGTTCCTTATGTCACTGACGCTGTCTGTCTTCCCCGTCGCCAGGATCGGGAGTCGCTGGAGGTGCTCGTCTTCTCCCTGTCGCTGACGGCGTGTTCTTAGGTCACTGAGTGACGTATTCCCTCTTCCCTTCGCCAGGACCGGGAGTCGCTGGAGGTCTCCTCCCTATGGAAGGTGATGCACGAACTGCTCGACTGGCGGCGGCAGCTGCTTACCGGAACACTCACCCAGGACCAAACCCGCGAGCTACGCGTCCGGGTCACCGCCAAAATCGACTGGGGAAACAGGTCAGTGTCCACGGGAAGCAGACGGGAGAGCGGGATAACGACAGGCATGCTGTAGTCTTCAGCAAAAATCGTCGTACCACCAGCGTTATTTTCGGATAAGATGCGTCGGCACGCTACCCGAACGTTTGCGCTGGTTCAGGTTTGCGCAATAGGTGTTCTGTTTATGTGCAGGGTGCTGGTAGTGGCAGCGGCACGGAATAGCTCTCCGGGATAGTGACACGGACAGCTGCTTTTGTCGGCTGCGCTCAGTCGCCACCGGCGCGGCTGTCGCCAGCAGCTACCCTATGACAACAGCTGACTGTGACAGGGCTGTCAGGGTTCTGGCACTGACTGTATCAGGGCACTGGTATATAGAGTAGGCATATCACTACACCACCTGTTAGAGACTGTCATTGCCAGCGAGGCCAACGGTCACTGTCACCGGCAGCTCTGACGACAGCTGACTGTGACAGCCTCTGTCAGGGTTTTGGCACTGTCTCCGCGGAGTATCCTACCACACCACCATCATAGGATACACCATCGTCACTCGTCAGAGACCGTCACCGCCAGCGCGAGCGGTCGGCGGGACCGCGCTGTCATGACTCATCTGTCCGTCTGTTCGGAGCTCGGGCCGTGCGAGACATTCCTGTCTGCTGTTTGTGAGTTACGGAACGTGCCTTCCCGTCTGTAGATGGGTTACGGACCGTGTTGTCCGTCCGTAGTGAGTTACGGGACATTCCGTCCCTTCAGCCTACAGTGGCCCAATATTCCGCTCCGTCCGTTCGGCAGCGGTTTCCAAGCACTCAGCTGTGGTCGATGGGTGTGGCCCGGTCGGAGCCCATCTGATACAGAGGTCAAACGGAAGGCCCATCGGTCGGCGGTGATGGCGGTCGTCTGTATGGGAGCGGCGGCACGGCAGGGCTCCACACGAACCCCCACACAATGGCGAACTGTTCCAGTGGTGATGAGTTTACCCAAGGCAGCCTCACGCTTCACTGTTAGCGATAACACTGCACGGAAACTGGTGATTCCTCATTAAATGTTTGTGGAATCGAAAGCATGAATTGGATGCGACGCATGAAAATTTGCCCTTATTTATCGCACGGTCATTGCTGAATACTTGAAACTGAAATTCCGTCTTTTTGCAGCGTATATCTCACTAAAATTTCGTCTTGCTATTCGAAAGGTCATTTATGCAGTGCGTCTGTATGTAAATACCGGCCTTCATTCGCGGTGCACCAATAAAGTGGGAGCTGTGGCACTGTTGGCGCTGTCCGAGATGTCACAGACGGCACTGACTAAGGTGCCGCCGGCGCTGACAGGTGCCACCAGCGGCGATTTGTGAGCCGTGGTGCCGCTGGCCGCCGGCCCTGTCTGAGGTGCTGCCGGCGCCGGCACCTGTGACCCGGACTCGGCGCTAATCGCTGCGGTCGCCGGCCCGCTCCACCGCGACCCCAATCGGCGTGCTGACGGCGGACGGAAGTACAGCGCCGCCGCGCCGGCTGCCGGCCGGGTCGGCGCCGGCTTCCCCACCGGGCCGGCGCGGCGGCTTCCCGACCGGGCCGGGTCGGCACGGGGCCGACAGCGTCTCCACAGGGTCGGACGGGACGCAGCGGCTGCACCGGGCTGCCCGGCGCGCTCTCGTCGACGGTCGACGGGCGCTATTTTCCACCGGGATAACCGGCTCATGAATATGAATGGGAGGCTCATATACTGCTTCATTTTATGGTTTAATAAAATCCGCCCGGCAAGAATAGTTCCAAAATACCCCTACCTACGTGTAGTGTGGGTCAATATGGCGAAAATGTGTTCTTTGGTACTTTTATTAAGTAACGACTACATTGGATCTACTGGATCTCTTTTATGAATCTCTGTATTTTTAAGTGTCATCTATTTGCGAATGAGTGAGTGCGTGTCTTCGGGTTAGTGTTAACCTTGTGTGTGTATTTTATGTTGTAGTATGACTTCACCTGTTAATGGGCCATGAGCCTGTTGGCGATTTATTTGAATAAATAAATAAAATAAATAAATAGATAAATTGCATTGGCTCAAATATTGGCCAGGTGTGTTTCTGTTTTCAAGATAAGATATGTGCTAGACCGTTTCGATATATTTGCTAATTATCCTTCGTAGACTATATGATAACCAATCACATCCGATAACGGTCAAGTGCGTCGTGCACCGTTTAAATGCACATTGCATAATATGCACTCGTGACCTAGTCCCCCTACGGACGGTAAAAGTGTCCATTCAGACGAACCACCCAATGCCCTGGGGCCGGTCTGGACCGCCGCCGTGGCCCGGCCGCTTTCCCGTCCGGTCGGCGAATTTTATCGCACGTGACGTCAGCGTTTTTCGAGAGAGCAAACATCGGATGCCGCCACACCGGTGGCCGTGCTCTAAACGCTTCGGTCGACAAATACAGGCATCTATCAGCAAGCAAACGCTATCAGGCGGTTACTGTAAACGCGTAGCCCTATAAACTGTATCGCACCGTGAGAACTACGGATTGCCCCATAAACATTTACAGTCTAAGAGGATGCCTATTATAAACAAGTCTTCCGGTCACTCGCTAAGAACCGCAACGCAATCGGTTGACACACAGAAATAGTGAGGTCAGCTGGACTGTAGGCCATTCAGCATGCTGGTTTGGGAACCCCAAAACGTCAACATTTTTTTTTTTTTTTTTGCATACAGAAGGGTACGGAATCGGCCGGACTTTGGCCTCCAGGAGAACACATTTTCTATTGTCTCCTGACTTCCGTTGTATCTTCGTCATTCATTCTCCTATCTGGGTGTCAGTCCAACAGTTTAACACCTCATCGGGGTCCGAAGTCGGACCCCGTAGCGTCACAGAAATAGATGATGACGAAGCGGCGGCAGTAAAGTGACGGTGTCAGCCAGGGGATGGAGTCGGACCGCCTGCCGCCGCCGCAGTTCTCTCTGACGGTGGCGGCCAGTAGCGCCGGCGGCGGCCGACGTCGGACCGCGGGCTGCGGACGGTCACAGCGGCTCCCGTCCGCCCTCGAGGCCCGCCGCCGGCCGGCGAGGCGAGGAGGGTCGTATTTCAGTTCCGGGCGGCTCGCCGTCGACCGCGGCTCATCGGGGCGGGACGGACTGGGGAGGAGGGGAGGGGCGTGGGACATTTAGCGGGATGGAGTCCGGAGTCGGGAGTTTATTCCTTTATTTATGGGTGAATGAAGTTGTCGGAAGATAAGTGCACTGAGGAAAAACGGGCTTCTGAGGACGCTGGCCGCGTGCGATTCGTTACATATCGCCTCGGGCATGGTGCCACTGTCTAGGCATGGTGCCACTGTCCTGCCAATTGACGACCGATCGGTGATGGATTGCGTGCCAGCTCGGCGGTGCTTCCGCGGAGAAAGGGGCGGTCGGCCTCCTCTCGAGCCGAGGAGGGAGGCTCGAGAGGAGGCCGCAGCGCCGATATCTCCTGCGCTCCGAAGGCCGACCTCTGCCGCCCGCCGCGGCTGTTTGCCGACACGGTCCGAAAGTGAAAACGCCTGCTGCGGTGGCGCCGGAATGTGGTCGGCGTCTTTCCATGCCGGCGGCGACGAACGGAGCCTGGGAGTTCGTGTGCGCCCGCGGCGTCAGCGGGCTCTGCGCTGCGGGAGTCGCTCTCGTGTTCCAGACCTGCCCCGGCGGGTGCGCCGTGCTCTGCGCAGCCCTCTGCGGTGCAGCGGCTCTGACCCGGGCCGTCAGCCCTCACCCGGTTTGGAATCCGACCCGCCGCGCCGGTCTGATGTGTTTACTCTGCGCTGGATCGTCTCCGGTACGGGTATGAGTGTCCCCGTGACCGGCGCGGCGGGGAGGGTCGGGCCGGAACTCGCCGACGGGCCGGGCCGCCCGAGTGGGTAATAGTTTCCGGCTGTGGTGGTGTGGCGTCTCGGCTGACGCGCCGCCCGCTCCCGGCGTCACTGTGCCCGGTCCGTTCTGCCCCGCTCATCATCATGAACGGTAGCTGAGAGATGGGAGGAGTGAATCTCTGTGCGAGGCAACTGGGAGATGGAATTTGGGGGGAGGTGTAACAGTGCCACTCGCCCGGGGCCTTTGTCCACTGGCAGGGGCGGTGACGGGGTACCGACACAGTGGCGATCCCATGCATGCCATACAAACTACGTATGTGGGTGCAAGCGGCGACACGTTGCGAGCTGACCAATCCCTAGATTCGAGGTGTGTTGGTCGGCCGCGGCTGCCTTTGGTCTGTATGACCGCGTCTGTCCTGACCCCGCCTACTCACCCACCCAGCCCCGCGGCTGCCGAGAGCGGCTTACTGCTGTGCCCGCCGGCGTTCGTTCGTAGTGACATTCCTGTGGACACGGCGGTGACGTGGGGTCCGCCCCGTGTTTACCACCTCCCGCAGAGGGGCGGGGCGCGCCTGCAGGCAGGGGGGGGCGTTCTCCGGCGCCGCCGGCTGGTGACTGACGGCGGTCATCCCTAGAGGGCGCCATCGCGCTGTGTCACCAATTAGTGCAGTTTCACCAGTCAGGTGCAGATCCAGGTGATGACAATAACAGTGATCATTCACTTATGATGGAATGTAAGAAGGACATTACGAATACAGTGGTCCGGCGCCGTGTTAGTCACGGGGGCACAGAGCTCACCGGGCGCTCCGTCGTTTCCGCCCAAGTTTACCCTCTGTCTCACCGCCATTGAAGGGTGCGCCCTCGGCGGCGGCGGCACCTGCTGAGCTGTCGGCTCTGACGCCACCGGGCACCTGACCGAGTGCAGAGGCACGGCGGTGTTTGCCTGTGATATCAGTCATCGAGGCGGCGCCGCGCCGACTCTGAAGTGGGCTCAGGTGTTACTGATAACAACCAGGTGCTATTTAAATGACCTGCCCGAGACTGTCGGACATTTAACCCACCTTTGACCCATGAGTCACCAATCGCCATTTCATCGTGTTCCTATCAACCGTTCTGCGTTGTCTCTACTCACGTGTTGACCGTAATGTGTTCGGTCGCCTCTATCGATGACCTTTGACCCGATATCATGTATGACGCGTCTGGCGTGATCTGACCTCATGTGACCTGTCTGTTACAGGCAGCTGGGCCTGGACCTAGTACCCCGGGTCGATGGATGTATGGTCGACCCGGACCTCCTCTCCGTGGTGGCACTTCATCAAGTGGTACGCACGCCACCTGTCTCCGCTCATCAAATAGCCGGCGGAGGGAGATACCGCTCTATCACATACCAGACAACGGGAGATCGCACTTCAACCGACAGCCCGTGGGAAGCTTGACTGGCTGAACGTGATGTGTTAGGATTTCGGGATTCTGCTCAGTCGGGGTGCCGTCAAAGCCTTTACATATATCAGAGGTGCATTATTTCTGTGTTAACGAGACATCCTACTCGTGAGTGATCCGTCTCTATGTTGTCGGGTTCCTACCATCGGAGTACATAAATGTTCGCTATTTCTGTGTCGCCGTTGAGCTTACGTCCGTTGTGTCTTCTCTTGCTGTCGGGGCGTCGTCTGCTAATGTCCATCATCTTTGTGTTGCCGTGGTTACCTCAGAGACTCGTCTCTGTGCTGTCCGGGCGCTGTCAGGGCTGATGTTCGTCCTCTCTCTATATTGCAGCACACTCAGAGCCTGGAGACATCACAGGGCATGTCGGTAAGTGGGCGCTAGTCTGTGTTTCCGTGTGTAACGGCGTTCTACGGGCTTCACCGTGGCCAGTGGACTTGGCCGACCTTGCTATCTGGCAAAAAGAACGATAACCAGTCAGCCCGAATCAGCGGGGCTTCCGCGATATCTTTCATAGCGCGTACTATCTTTCACCGAACAGTGAACATGCGTTTATGATAGCTGTGTGAGATAACGGAATCCGTGTAGTTTATGCTGTCTTTTTCATAAAGCTATGAATGGTGAGTTGACTGTATTATCACGTTTGGCTGGATGTGTGAATTGCATGCATTCATAGTTCAACTCCTTATAATCCTTCGCTGTGATTGCCGGTGGCTTGCTGCTGACGGCACTGAGTCAGCTTGGTGACGTCACTGTATCAGTCTGGTGCCGTCACTAAGACACCCTGTCTTTGATCGCTCCCCAGATCCGCGGCACGCTGCGTAAGAAGGACACCAAGCAGGCGGCGGCCCACAACCTTCACCTGGCGCTGCGGGATTTCGTGTACTTCACCGGCGAGGACGCGCAGCTGTTCTTCTCGCTGTACGACGCCAAGAGGGCGCGCTTTGTCAGGTAGGTGGCCGCGCTGTATGCGGAATACATTGCTGTATGGTTCTGATGAGCCGTGCTGTCAATATTCTGGTACTCCCAATTAGTTGGGCTGTATTGTGCCAGCAGTCCACAGAAGTGTGAAGTCAGTCCGCCTACTCTGCTCCAAGTCCGAGGAAATGTGTTGCCAGATCTAAGCTCTCAGTACCCTGTGATGCACACTCGGTTCACAGAGCGGTGTTTTCAGTGTGTGATTTTCTATCAGCCTGCCCAGCCTCGCCGCCTGTGAGCGGCGCCGGGCCGACGGTCCGACGGGCGGCTGCGTCGGCCGTCGGCCGTCGGCCCCGCGCCGTTTGTTGACGTTGGCCCTTTGTTTGCTGGCTCGAACCACAGCGCCCGGGGCGGGTGTTCAGAACTGGGCGTGCTGTGCCCGCCCCCGCGACGCGGATTCCGGGAAACCGGCCGCAGCGCCGCCGAAAGGGCTCCTTTCAGCGGAGACCGTCCCGGCTTTATGGCTAATAGTTCAGTGGGGTTTCTTTGAAGTGCTGGCATGGGAGTGATGTTCTTGCAGATAATGTTCTCAGTAGCCCCAGCAGCCGTTACCTGTTCTAACACACTTACACTCATGCTCAGACGACTAGGATTGTTTTTGGCTTGACGGTGATCGGTTTTCTGCAGCATACATCAGCTGTACCTCGTAATTAGCGTCAATAGTGGTTATACCCGATTCTAAGATCATTGCTGGTTGCCCTGGTCGGTTTTTCCATTTACCCCTTTGTTGCTATCACTGCTCTCAGACAGAAATTACACCCTTGGTATTGATATAATGTTTGTATTCCGTGTACCGTATCAGCTGGTTGACAGTCAAATGTGTTCTGGTACCTATCAAATGGACTATTGACGCCCCCTTCCTTTCGCTTCAGTGAGCGGTTTCTGGTGGAAATAGCTCGCGATGGCGCCTCGAACTTCTACAACAAGCCTGCCAACAACGCGTCTACCGTGTTCACTGTGAGTTTATTGAGCTAACGCCTCATCCCTCTTATAGATCTTGTCTTCACTAGAGTTAATTCATCCTCGTTCCTCCGAGTTGGCGTGAAGGACGCATTACACAGACTAGTAGTTATATAATTGGACATTTGACAGATACTGTACACGATTCCGTGCTGTTGCCATGCCAACCGGGTAGCAGAGCTACTTGCGGCAGCGCGCGATCACTCGCACCGGCTTATATGGCCTTGGGTTGTCCTTAATTAGTTAGACTGGATCTAAGCCTCCTTCAGGAGCCACTGAGACGAACAATCCTCCGATAGCGGTGATGGGTCGACAGTCGACACTGACCCCGCAGTGGCGATTGGTGCTGATACCCGCTCAATGAGGGTCATGGTGCACTGTCCTCCCCCTCCCTCACCCCCCTCAGCACTCTCCTCTCCCTCATGTCCCCTCAGCCCCGTCCTCCCTCCTCTCTGAATCAGCACCGGCGCACGGGAGCGGTCAGTGGCCACTGCGTGACGTCAGTCGGCCAGCGGTGCCCACTGCGCCGGCCGGCTCAAGGTCGGCACGGCCCCGGCACGTGACCGCTGTCAGCTGATTTCACCGGGTCCCTCCCCCCCCCCCCCACCCCCCAGTACACCTCCCTGACCCAGCCTGAATCATTTGCCAATACGAATTGTAGATCATTTGCCGATTCGCATCTCAGAATTGCGGTTTGGGCTCACCGCTTCCTCTACAGTCTACATCCACGTAGTAAATGATATGACGATTCAGTCTGCTGTTTTGTTCACTGTGCAGTGTTCAGTGCTTAGACGTGTCTAGTGCCCATGCGGTGTCCCTACTGACCCGTCCCTCCCTCCATCTAGGACCTGGGCTCCCTGGAGCAGTGCTCACAGCTTTACTGACCCGTACCTCCCTCCTCCCTCCCTGCAGGACCTGGGCTCCCTGGAGCAGTGCTCTCAGCTGTACCTGGTGGTTCAAGTGCTGCGGGTGGGCCGTATGCTGCCGGCCGAGTCGTCCCGTCGGCCGGCTGTACAGCGGTTCCGGCGGCCGTTCGGCTGCGCGGCGCTCAATATCGGGGACGTGCTGTGCGCCGGTCGGACGGCCGAGGCGGGCCCCGAGCGCGAGCTGACGGTACGCCTGCAGCAGGCAGAGGAGCGCGACTTCTGGCAGCTGCACGAGCTGGTCATCCGGCAGGCCAGCAAGGCCAGCGTCATCTCCGGGCAGGGCAACTACGGTGAGATAACGGGGTAACTACGATGTGCCGTTGACGGGCCGGCTAGAGAAGTTTAAGTGAGTCCGATGTTCCTTTGGACAGTTTTTATTTTGCGGCGGCATCCCTTATTTGCCGCACAGCTGCTTCGTCTTGTTTTTTCTTATGTGATGCTTTCTTCCTTATCCTGCCTCCGCTCTGCTCCAGGGCTGTCTGACAACTGATTCTCTGCCATCATCTACGTTTCAGGGGTCGTACTGTCGCTGCGGCTCCTCCAGGGCAGCCTGGCTCAGCTGCGGCGCGACAGTCCCCTTCTGTTGAAGCACTCGGCCGTCACACGCAAACTGGGCTTCCCGGACGTCATCATGCCGGGAGACGTCAGGTTCGTACTGTGCTGCTGTTTGTGGATGACTGAGAGAGCGAGTCAAGCCCTTGGGTGCGCTCAAGAGATGTGTCAGTACTGTTGCCATTTGCCAAACGCCGTGGCTTTGATCAGATTTTCTGCCCTACTCGGAAACAGCACGTAACTGACGCTCATGAATTCCCAGGAGCGATAAATGTCTGACGCCAAGTCCTCTGTCCTCAGGAACGACCTATACTTGACGCTCGAGCGGGGCGAGTTCGAGCGCGGCGGCAAGTCGACCGGCAAGAACATCGAAGTGTGTGTGATGGTGGTGCGCGACGAGGGACGAGTGCTGGAGGTGAGAGACCGCAGAGGGAGGAACGGATAGAGAGGGAGGGAGGGGAAGAGGGAGATCGCTCGCATCCGGGAGTGCATCCGAAGCTGTGAGGGGTGGTTCTACTGACCAGAGGGCAGTTTTGTCATAGATAAGTGGGAACCGTTGGGGGAAATACCTCCAGCAGTTGCAGCGGCTCGATGTCTGGAGCTCCGAGCGGTTGCTGCACGCTCCTGGTGTGTCCAGTCATAATGTGGCGGGTCTATACACGGGGAAGACCAGGCCAGTCCCGGCCCCGCACCACCCAGGCACTCTGTCGGCGCCTCGCTCCGGCCGGGCGCCGCTCTGTTGTATAATTCATCTCAGCGCTGCCCGGTGATACGTCCCTGCAGTCCCGCCGCGCCCCGCCGCATCTGACCGCTGGTGTCCCCGTGTCCTTGTAACGCGGGGTAACGACATGGGCAGTATCCTGTCTGCATGGTTCAGTGTAGGCTCTTCTGCTGCGCAGCACCCGAGGAAAATGCGCAGAGAGATGTTTGACCAGTGGCTGGGCATGGATTTGGAGCTATAAGCGAAAATTGTTCGCTGCTCTATATCGCGCTATGTAGGATATGCTATGCTATTGTCATGCATGATTTTTTTATATAAGTGTAGTATTTATTATTCCGTTTGGTCTCCAGTTTGTACTCTGCTTTCCATCCTCATTCTTCTTGTGTCACTATGGCTACTTATAGTTTTGAACACTTCCTTGTCATTTTACTGATGTAGTCATTTACTGATTCTGTGTAAATTTACCCATGGTCTCCAACTGATCGTCTCCCACGCCACCACTAACCGCCTATCCGTCCTTTCTCAGGAGTGTATCGTATCTGCGGGCGGCCAGCCGGGCCGGCGGCTGTACAACTCGCTGATCCTGTACCACAACAACGCGCCCCGCTGGAACGAAACCATCCGACTGGCGGTGCCCATTGACTCGTTCACGGGCTCCCACCTGCGGCTCGAGTTCAGCCACTGCTCCAGCAGTGAGTCACGGCCGACTTCTAGTTCTGTGTCTGTCTGCCTCCTGTGTTTTGGCTGTTTAGTGTTCAATAAGTCCTTTATGTCGACCTTGTCCACTAGCCTTGAGTATTCAGTTGACTTGCATAGTTCCGAATGGCTCCGTAACCCACAGCGTGCCCTGCGTGCTCATGCTCTGCACTTGCAGTCACCTGTGTGCCGTTATTACATCCTCCCAAAGATGCAGGGTGCTTCTGATAGACCTTCGTCTTACCGCAAGTCTTTATGTGTCCCACTGGGACCTGATCTCAGAGGTGCTAATGGCACAGTACGATCTGTTCGCCCTGAACTCTCCTCAGTCCCGATCTGCCGTATCTGACCTTCTGACCCTCACCCCGCACCCGCAGCCAAGGAGAAGGGGGAGAAGAAGCTGTTCGGGTTCGCGTTCGCCTGCCTGATGGACGACGAGGGGGCCACCATCCGCGACGGGACGCACGAGCTTTGCGTCTACAAGTGCGACGACAGGCACAAACTGCTGGTGCGTGTCCATAGTAGTCCGTTCAAATCGGCATCTAATGGCTGATGGTCGTAAAAAATATGTAGTCTGTCTTAGTTACGTTCTTTCCGAGTTGGAGTAACGGTTAATGCAATTTCTTTTTGATCTACCCAAAATCAAGAAAGTCTCCACCATCGCTGTAAATGACTCCAAATTTAAAGGGGACTGACGCTGCCTGTGTCGGTGTTGTTTGTCCGCAGAACCCCGCCTGCTACCTGCCGCTACCCTGGCACTCTGATATGTGACTGACACGACGCTGCTGTGTTATTGTGTCCACAGAACCCCGCCTGCTACCTGTCGCTACCCTGGCACTGTGATATGTGACTGACACGACGCTGCTGTGTTATTGTGTGTCCGCAGAACCCCGCCTGCTGCCTGTCGCTACCGTGGCACTGTGATATGTGACTGACACGACGCTGCTGTGTTATTGTGTCCACAGAACCCCGCCTGCTACCTGTCGCTACCCTGGCACTGTGATATGTGACTGACACGACGCTGCTGCGTTATTGTGTCCGCAGAACCCCGCCTGCTACCTGTCGCTACCGTGGCACTGTGATATGTGACTGACACGACGCTGCTGCGTTATTGTGTCCGTAGAACCCCGCCTGCTACCTGTCGCTACCGTGGCACTGTGGTATGTGACTGACACGACGCTGCTGTGTTATTGTGTCCGCAGAACCCCGCCTGCTACCTGTCGCTACCCTGGCACACGGGCCTGGCCCAGGAGCCGGCCGGCGGCAACCACCACTTTACACGGACGGGCCGCGAGCTGGTCTGCGTGCAAACGCTACTCTGCTCCACGAAACTGACACAGAACAGTGAGTCGACAGCATGTTACGCTGTTACAGTGACTCAACAGTGAGTCAACGATCTGTTACAGCGAGTCAGAAAAGTAAATTAACAAGTTTATGAGGCTGTCCCAGAACAGTGACTCAACGGGCCCTGAACGGTATTGGTTTATTAGCTTGCTCTAGAATGGGGAATAAACGTGGCATCGTGCTAACGTACCGTAGTCATGAAACAGTTAATCACACTGACCGACAATTACTGAGTCAATATTCCGTGGTGGTGACCTAGCGGAACGTGAGTGAACGTGGCATGTCATGGGACTAGCCAGCTTCAAATTGTCAGAGAACATGGACTACGTCGTGGCGCCTCAGCAGCCCTACATTCTTATTTAGATGCCGAGTATTTTCTCATTTGCACTTGTTATGTGCATATTCCAGAGTTATACCCATGCCACTCGAACTGCGTGAGCCGGTATAGACTCCGATAACCGATATCATACCGCTCCATTCCAGTTGATCTGCTGTCGCTGCTGAAGTGGAAGCAGAGCCCGGACAGGATCGTCGAGACGCTGACGCGCATGATGAAGCTGAAGGGCGAGGAGATCGTCAAGTTCTTGCAGGACGTGCTGGACTCGCTGTTCTCCATGTTCTCCACAGAGGACGGCAACTCGACCCAGCACTCCGGACTCGTCTTCCAAGTGCTGGTAGGTTTCGACTTCGGCACATTCGGTGCCACCCGATCTCCCGTTCGCATTGGTTGCTAGTCCCATCGGCTAATTTGTCTTTGTCTTTTAAGTCTTTAGAGTTATGTTATCAATGTCAGGACGTATGGTGTCTGCTGTTTCTGTCACATGTTATTCATCAACAGGTGAGTATCTTCAGCCACCTTCAGGACAGCAAGTTTGAACACTTCCGGCCCGTGGTGGACGCTTACGTCAACGGACACTTCGCAGCCGCTCTCGTATACAAGTAAGCAGCTGGTTGAGAGCTGGCCCACCGCTGAAACGTCCGTCCCCTGGTGTAGCCGGTGCTGTGAGGCTCCTATTCTTAGCTTTGTCTTTAGGGCTTGCCGTCTATTTGTGCATAGTTTCGTGAAGCGAGATGTTCCCATGCCACCGCCCGCCCAGTCCGCCTGCTTCAGCTATTTTGTCGGTCCTCCGTAAAAGGGACCGATGTGTTTCAAATGTTTGGTCGTGACACCTTCTCGGTTCCGTCTGTTATTCTCAAGTGTCCCAGCACTGACCCGAGCTCTCCATTCCGTCCGCAGGGGTCTGATCAGCTGCGTGCGCCACTACGCCGATCAGGTGTCGGTCGCCGAGAAACAGGAGCCTCTGGTCAAGTGTTTCCGCAGCCTCGAGTTCATCTTCCGGTTCGTCATCCAGTCGCGGCTGCTGTTCGCGCAGCAGAGCGGCGGCCAGAACGAAGAGAGCTTCCGCACCGACCTCTACAGCCTGTTCAACGCCTTCAACAAGATGCTGTCCACCTCGACCGAGGCGGCCACCGGCACGCAGGTGGGCGGCCGCTGATGGACGGAATAGGGGACTAACAACGGTGATGCCTCCATTATTACTGACGTTTGAGTGTGGCTGGTCTTATCTTCGCTCAATTATACTCATCGTATTTGCAATCCTTACCGGGAAGGGCATGGCCACCTGCCGCCAATTGGTCTTGTAGTGTACCTGTCGGCTGTCA
Source organism: Amphibalanus amphitrite (assembly GCF_019059575.1). Taxonomy (NCBI): domain Eukaryota; kingdom Metazoa; phylum Arthropoda; class Thecostraca; order Balanomorpha; family Balanidae; genus Amphibalanus; species Amphibalanus amphitrite. Next base: position 37,832 of record NW_024882011.1, on the reverse strand, counting down.
CATATGTCGTGGTCGTGGCCCCTATATAACTTGTGCTGTGACTTGTGGTCTGCCTCTCTCCTGACATCTTACCCACCGTATGCCCGTGTCCGGTCAGGTGGCGATGCTGCACTCTGTGCCGGCCGTGTTCGTCCAGCTGAGGGCCGTCCTCTCCGACATTGAGATCGCCCGACGGCTCTCACTGATGCTGGAGTCACTGCCGCGCGAGGCGCCCACCATCGTAGCCCAGGCCAAGCTGGCAGCCATGAGGACGGTGGCAGGCAGTCCGCTCTTCCAGGACCAGGGTCAGTGTCTTTGGTCGGTGCCGCACGCGGGGTTCGGACCCGGCGAGCCGTCAGAGTGCATAGCTTGGTGTTGCAACGAAATTGACATATTAGCGAGCAAGTGTGCTATTCTCTTGGTGTCTTCATGATAAAAGCATGGATTCGTTTGGGGCGAACAAAAGCGATCGATTGAGGTAAACAAGATATGTTTTTCCTGGCTCTTTCTGGCTGGCATAAACACCACACTTTCGTATATTGTGCGCGTGTCGTCATGCCTAATAATGAGCTCACTGTTTGTGCTCTGGCAGAATCTCGGCGACTGCTGCTACAGACAGCCTGTAAGCACCTGCGGCACCACGTCAGCCATGGACAGGAGCTGCGGCTGTGTACGGATCTGCTGGGGGAGCTGCTCACCATACTACAGACGCTACAGGTAGGGACGGGGACTATCGTACAGAGCTGCTGGGGGCCCATTCTACAGACATTGCACCTAGGAATGGGTGCCATGGTAGGTACGTTTGGTTGATCTCACGCGGCATGGTGTGTATTAAAACTGAACATGTTGATATCGGCACCGCTCCTGTGTGTATCGGCGCGTCTGGCACAATTCAGCGCTTCCAGGTGGCAAGTGTACCCCATCGATGTAGGAATATTACCCCATCCTCTCCTCCATCAGGTGGAGTCGGGCGCCGACCTGCACCGGGAGGTGGAGATCGTCTCCGTCTACCTGCTCGACACGCTGACCCGCGCCGTGCTCACGCTCGAGTCCTCGTCACCGGCGGCGGGCGGCGGTCAGCGCGGCCGGCTGGTGGCCGCCCTGGCCTCCCTGCTGCGACTGATGGCGCCGCGACACTACTGCCACCTGTGGGACGAGGTGGGAGACTCGGAGCAGCTGACCCACTTCCTGCTGCGGCTGATGGCCGTCTTCAGGGAGCTGGTCACCGAACAGGTCAGTACGGAGAGAGGGGCGAGATGTGCGCTCAATGATTTTGCTTTCTTTTTGTGCATTATTTAATGCTGGATTTTATTACAGATTCACATGTTGTAATTTTGGGATTTGTATATTGTCACTGACTGGGCCCGCCGCCTGTCCGTTTCAGATGTTCCCCAAGGACTGGTGCGTGCTGCACATGACGGTCAACAAGGTGATCCTGAACACGCTGACCGAGCTGGCCATCCCGCTGAGGGACCGCTTCCTCGAGGGAAAACACTTCAGTCAGCAGGTCAGTACAATGTCGTTACAGGGCCTGATGACACTCGGCTCGTCCATGTTTGGCTAATTTTTCTCTGGCCATATCCCGAGACGTGTGACTGGTCTGACCGTAGCAGTTAATCGACCTTGCCGTTTATTTTGCTTCTAAAGGCTGTGTCTTGACTAACATTGTTAGTGGCTATTTTCGCTGTTATGAACGAATTGACCATAATTGTTTATATTTGTTTCTTTTGTTGCGTTATCTTCGGCTTTTGCTCAGCTGGTGTCAAACGTTCTAACCTTGGACTCAATTGCCCCGTTTCAGCTGTAGCTCAACTACCTGACGCTGTCGGTGACGTTCCTGACCCAGCCGAGTACCTCTGGGATCTGACCCACTGTCCCGCTATGTTTCAGCTGTGGCTCAACTACCTGACGCTATCGGTCACGTTCCTGACCCAGCCGGCCCTGCAGCTGGAGACCTTCTCCGAGGTGAAGAGGGAGAAGCTGCTACAAAAGTACCAGGACATGCGCGTGCTCATGGGCTTCCAGCTGCTCTCAATGTGGAGTCTTCTCGGTATGTGTCGGTTCCGCCGACGACGCTGATACGAGACGCGGCATTAGTTTCATTCATTTATCTGTCATTCTTTCATTCATTCATTTCATTCATTAGCTGAACATCGGTTCGCTGTCGGCTGGTCGGTCAGCTGTCGCTTAGAGGCATCTCCGGTGACTTGGAGGCTTTCTCAGTCTTTGAGACATATTGGCCGTCTGCGCTGAAATGACGTGCTCGTTCACCTCGATCAGGCGAATTTGTAACCAAAGCGTCCGCCGACTGGCGCGGATATTAATCTGGACGCTGTGTCCCTGTTCTGTCAGGCGAGCACAAGGGCCACTTTGTGCCGGCGCTGGTTGGTCCGCTGCTGGAGGTGACGCTGGTGCCCGAGACGGAGCTGCGGCGCGCCACACTGCCCGTCTTCTACGACATGATGGAGGCCGAGCAGAACGCTAAGGGCTGCTTCAAACAGGTGGAGACGGAGCTGATCGACAAGCTGGACATCCTCGTCAGCGAGAACAAGGGCGACGACGAGTACCGACGGCTCTTCGACACCATGTGAGTGCCGAGTGGGGCCGCACAACGCCCGGGGCATTGGAGATGTGGGCTGATTGAAACAGAATATGTTTTCAAATGGCACAACGAAATCGATTTTGGTATTTCGGTGTCCTAAGTGTTCCTAACGCCAGTCACGAACAACTAACAAGCGTAGTTTCTCTTGTTGAACGGCCTGGTCTCCCGAACCCGTACACTGAGTTTCTACCGTAAAGATCAAAATGCTGTTACACGATCAACCAGTATCCGCGTGATGCTAACGGCTGTATGTATTTTCACGCAGAGACAGACTTGTGGAATTGTAAGTGCTTCTTGTGATCGTTTCCTGGCCTGGCTCCCGGCCTTTTCCCTTCGTTAACTTTGGCTAGACCATCTGTGTGTCTCCCCGGCGTTGAGCCATATCCCATGAACTGTACTATAGCGTCCATCGCTGCCATAATTGTCGTTTCTGTCTGCAATGCATACTTGTCCATTTTGTAAACATGTGTATTTTGTCTAGCTGCTAGCTTGCGCCTTGCACATAGTTGAATTATGTACACCTACACAAGCTCTGTGTTACATAGGCGTCGCTTATTTTGATGGCGATTTCAGCCAGCCAGTTAAGATCAATATTTGAAATAGGTGGTCATGTCCCGTGTTCTCAGTGGATGTGATGTCGGGGTGTATGTGCTGCCGTAATGCGCAGCTTTAACTTTCGAAAACTGAGCATTACACGGCCATTGTTCTGCCGTTTGTGGTCCCTCATCCACGATACCTTGTTCCGTCTTCGCGGCCTGTTACCCCGCCGGCTGTGAACGTCAGCTAGTCAGGGACATTCGGCAGTCGTCCATTGGCCACTACCTTTGATCACTGGTCTCTGATTTCATAACCTGTAACCTCTGATCCTGCCGCCTGTGACTACCAACCCAGTGCTGGAAATGAGGCCGCTTTCTGGTCCCGGCGTTTTATTCTCCGGGCGGGTTAACCCCGTCCAGCGTTTAGCCTTTCGGGACCCACTCAGGGTCGCGGTTGTTTTCGCCGCTCGCCCCAGTCGAGATGCAAAGTTAATAGTCACCCGAAGCTTATTTAGGGACAGCCAAACCACCCTAGTCCGGAGTTACTGTTAAATATATGCATAATGCATATAGATGAAAGAAAAAGATTTGTAGAATCGATTAATTTCGAAGTCGTATATTCAGAGGCCCCAAATAAACTTCGTGTGACTATCAGCTTTGTATCTCGAATGGGCCGAGCGGCGAAAACAACCGCGGCTCTGAGAGGGTCCCGAAAGGCTAAGCGCTGGACGGGACTAACCCACCCGGAGAATAAAACGCCGGAACCAGAAAGCGGCCTCATTTTCAGCACTGTACCAACCTCTGATCTGTGACCTCTGATCTGTAACGGTGACCTCTGACCTGTGACCTCTGGTCACCTCTGACCTGTGACCTCTGGCGGCCAGTCTGATGGAGCGGGTCAACAGCTGCGCTCCGGCCTGGCGCGAGGCCGGCGTCGGGTTCGTGTCGTCGGTGACGCGGCTGCTGGAGCGGCTGCTGGACTACCGACAGGTCATGGAGGGTGACGAGAACAGGGACAAACGGATGAGCTGCACCGTCAACCTGCTGGTTAGTGGGAGTTATGGAGCTGTCGTTTGGAAGGCTCAAGGCAGTGCTGGACACTGTTGTATTTCTGTCCGTGGGTTTAGGGTCCGTAGTTAGTCATGTGATATGTGTTAGTGCAGTTGTATCATGCAGTTATTCACTGGGAGTTGCAGGCGTGTTTACAGTCAGCGTTGTGGGCTGCCTGTACTGTTAGCATACTATCGATCAGGGCATATTGTGCGTAACTGGCTATCGTTTAATCCACCGCCACTCTCACAGAATTTCTACAAGAACGAGATCAACCGGGCCGAGATGTACCAGCGCTACATCTACAAGCTGCATGACCTGCACGTCTCGGCCGAGAACTACGTGGAGGCGGCGTTCGCGCTCAAGCTACACGCCGACCAGCTCGAGTGGAGCACCCGGGTGCTGCACGCCGACCTGCGCTTCCCCGTGCAGTGCGAGTGGCAGCGCAAGGAGCAGCTGCTCAACCTGATGGTCGACTACCTGGACAGAGGCAAGTGCTGGGAGGCCGGCATCCCGCTGTTGAAGGAGCTGGCGGAGAAGCACGAGACCAAAATCTACGACTACAGCAAGCTGAGCGAGGTGCTAAGGACGATGGCGAGGTTCTACGACCAGATTATGACGCAGCTCCGGCCAGAACCAGAGTACTTCCGAGTCGGGTTCTACGGACAGGGCTTCCCGCTGTTCGTCAGGGTGAGTCAGGGTACAGCGGACTTGAATTAGGAGTTGTTGTTTTATTGGTAAGCTTATTAGACCTAGACTTCAGCCTGAGGATACAATTGTTACGATCTTGGTCTCTGGTCTTCCTATTTTTGGTTGAACGCATTCGAGCACATGCACAGTGATCGTTCCTGCAATATTGTGTGCACACCTGACCAATTCATTGATGGTTCGTTCTCCGTCCACAGAACAAGGTGTTTGTGTATCGCGGCCTCGAGTACGAGCGGATCGCGGCGTTCACCCAGCGTCTGCAGACCGAGTTCCCGGCCGGCCGTGTGATGACCTCTCTGGCGCCGCCCGAGCCGAACCTGCTGAACGCCGACGGCCAGTGGCTGCAGATCTGCAACGTGCGGCCCGTGTCGCGCGACGTGGCCGGCCTGCAGGGCATCGAGGTGCCCGAGAAGATCCGTGCCTACTACCTGGTCAACGACATCGACACGTTCCGGTTCGACCGCCCCGTGCACCGCGGCACCGTCGACCGGGAGAACGAGTTCAAGGTGAGGGTCAAGGGTGAAGAGTAAGAATCTTACGGCGACAGTGGGGCAGCAGGGAATAGATAGTCCAATCATGGCGGATGAGAACAGGGTAAAGAATGGGAGGCAGCGTCTGAATGAGGACGAGTGGTAAAGGAGGATACAAGAACGGTAGAGGCTGTTATTAGCTAAAACGAATATAAGCTTTCGACCTGGACGTGTCTGCCCTGCCAAACTATGATCTCCTTGCTGACCTCTCGTATGAACTCTGACCTCTGCCCTGCCGTCTGACTGCCCGCTCAGACTCTGTGGCTGGAGCGGACCACGCTGCAGACGGAGGCGCCCCTGCCCGGTATCCTGCGCTGGTTCCCGGTCACCTCCAGTCGCCGGGAGATGGTCTCTCCGATCCAGCACGCGTGTGAGACCGTGCAGACGGCCAACCGGCAGCTGCGCCAGCTGATAGCCCAGCACTCGGCGCCCGGCGCTCCCGATAATGTCAGCCCGCTCAGCATGCGCCTCCAGGTGAGGGACGCTCGACCTTTCACGGCCTCTACCGGTGATTAAGAATGAAGTGACACAGCAGAAATAAATCGGGTGCGTTGCTTTGCCCGATATTAAAGCCACATAGAAATTAAGCGAACCAGGAAGGTTGTTTTCCTTATCAGTAATTGCCTGACGGTGCATGACCTGACCTGACGTGCCACTCCTCTCTGCTCAGGGTATGATCGACGCGGCGGTGAACGGCGGCATCGCCAACTTCCAGGAGGCGTTCTTCACGGGCGACTTTGCGTCTCAGCACCCGGAATTGGCTGCGCACATTCCGACACTGAAGGCGCTTATACAGGAGGAGGTGAGGTCACACTTCCCTCCTCTCCGCTCATAGCTGCTGCGATGATGCAGGCTCCGCTCTCGTATGCATGCAGGTGCAGCTTTTGTTCCTGTTTAGGGGAAAAAAAGCAAAAAATTAGTTCCTCGCCCTGCGATGAAATAGTCGTTTTTCCGTGATCTGACCGCTGCCCCGTGATGTAACATGATGACGCCCCATGATGTCCCTTGCGATATGTCTGACGTTCCCGTACTCCCGTCCTCCAGCTGGCGATTCTGGAGCACGGTCTGAAGGTGCACGGCGAGCTGGCGCCGCCGGCCGTGCAGCCGCTGCACCGCCGGCTGCGCCAGTGTTTCCAGCAGCTGCGCCAGAGCGCGGCCGCCTCGTGCAGCCTGCCGGCGGCGGCCGACTCTCCGGGACCGGCCCGGCTCAGCCGGCACAACAGCCACCGGCGCAGCGGCGGCGGCGGCGGCGACAAGCCCAGCATACTCAGGTGAGAGGCCACATACACAGCATTCTCAGGTGGGGCGAAAAACCCGGTATACTCGGGTGTGGCGACGTCACCCTTATGTGTGTCGTCCACTTGCTCCAAATGCCCTCCAAATCTGAATCTACCTTCCCTGTCTCTGTGTAAATGTCGACCGATATCTGTGCAATGTTAGCTATTGTCTGATCAATGCTCATCACCTAACAATTGATGTGTATTATCTGACCATCCCATGTCCGTTTCCCGTCGGCAGCACGCCCCTGCCGCCGGTGCCGAACGAGAAGCGCGCTCCGGGCGGCGCTGCGTCGTCCTCGTGCCGCAGCAGCCGCTCGTCCTCCTCGTCGTGCTCGGTGTACGGTCACCTGGTGGCCGGCGACTCTGTCGAGGACGACTCCATCTACTCACGGCCGTCCGAGTGGGCTGACTCGCCGGGACGTGGGTCGTTGGGCTCGCAGGGCAGCGCCGCCGTCCGGCGACACGACGACTACATCGTCATGACCTGCGGCAAGGGGTCAGTGAGGGGGTGGGCATGGATGAACGGTGGGCGGAGATGTTACTGGCAATGATAGTGTATTCTGTCAGACCAGGTTTGTTCTCGCATATGCGGAGGATATGAATTGTGATTTACACTTCTTGACTTTGATCTGTTACCTATCTTAATTCGATTCAGCACTCAGTGACCTGACCCGACCTCTGACGTCCAGGGACGGGGACGGTGTGCCGGACCGGCCCCCGAAGCGGGCCTCTGACGCCCGATCGTGGACGGAGAGCCCTCGACTGGGCGGTCGGCGGTCCCAGCTGAGTGACTGGGACCCGGCCGCACCGCCGCTGCCTCCCAAACGTAAGTCTCGAACGCTGACCGATTGACGCTGGGGAGATTGTGACGATGGGCTCTGCCGGTAGCCGCTGCTTAAAGTAATGTTTTCTACTTACTTACTATGTGAGATTTATGTACAGTGTGTCTCAACAGCTGTCATTTTCTGTCAGCTACTAAGTTTAGACGCGGTCGTATTGTGGCCGTTTATCCCGTCAGTTGTGCTGACACACTGTTTCGTCTGCCGCAGCTCCAGAGAAGCGTCACACTACCTCCGTATCATCAGTCACCTGTAATGGGGTATATGAGAACCCGCCCTCTCTGCCGTCACGCTTCTCTAAAAAGGTGAGACGCTGATTCACAGCCCGTGGGTGGTGGGGCATTGTCTTTGAATTCCGAGGTGTGTCTTCGTCCAGTCAAATGTTTGTGCTCCGTCTGACATCTAACCCGTCTCCATCCTGCCAGGTGTCCGCTCCAGCGCTGTCTTCTTCAGGCGCCGAGCGGGAGGCGGGCACGCCGCCGCCGCTGCCGCCCAAGCTGCCGGCCTCGCCCGCCGTGTCGGTGAAGACGCGCACTCCCTCCCCAGCCACGGTCTCCCTTCCTACCAGCGACCGCGGCAGTCTGGCAGACAGCGACAGTCCTCCCGACTTCGAGCCGCCTCCCCCGCCGCCGGCCGACGGCGCCGTCTCACCGGAGCAGGGTGACGGCACCGACTGCGGGACGTACAAGGTGCTGGACACGGCTCAGATGCGCGCCTACAGACAGGAGGCCAACTATAAGTTCTTCGTGTCGCCCGGACGGATCTGCGCCGATGTGGCTGGAATCAACGAGCGGCCGGAGTCGTGAGCGGTCCGGCGCCGGTCTCTGCTGCTGCGAACTATCCTGTATACCAAAGAGCTGTGTGCACACTGCGGTGTGCAAGCGTGCGTGAGAACGAATGCGTCCTTGCGTATTCGTGTGCGTGTGTAAATGCGTGTGTGTGTGCGTACATGCGCCGGGGCCAGCGGCAGAGTGCGCCGCCCCCGGCCAGAGCTAGTCACGTGTGCCTGCTGATCTGCAGCGCCCGCCTGTGATAAAAAGTGTGCGGCGCAGTGTGCTATAGTCCCATATCTTATCGTGCGCGTCGCCGCAGCCCGCTGAGGACTATCTGCTATATTGGCGGTGTGCTATTGCGTGCTCCGGTGCTCCGGCGGCGGTGCGCCGTGTGCTACAGTCCCATATCATGCCGTGTGCCAGCCGGTGCCCCGTGTGCCGTGCCGTGTCCGTGCCGCCGCGGCGACCCGTTTTATCGCCGGATATGTGCTGTCTGTGGTGGGGCAGTGCTGAGCGCCCACTGCGCCTGTTTACACTGAATTGAGCCAATATGACGAGTATTTGTAGTGCGAGTTTTGTGGGGTGCTGTCTCGACAATGGCGGTGAATGCCGCACGCATGGGAGGGCGGTGAAGGATAATTTCGAAAAATAGGGCCAAATATCTGACGCACCATAACACCGCTTTACTTGAGAACTCAAATTGAGTAGGCGGCTAACGTAACAACCATTTCTGGCCGACCTTCCGTCCCTCCTTTTGTGATGGATAACCCAGATTTTTGCACGGGAAAGGCACCCGAGCCAATGTGAAGATATGACATGTTCTGCAATAAGAGCCTTTCATTGCTTGCATCATTATTCGGAAAAAAGATCCAATTTTTATGTAACAATATCCGCGCAGATGCCTGCAACACTACGACTGGTCTGCAGTTGGTATTCATCGCACGGGTACAACGCTACAGGCTTGTTGGCCGCGTAGTAAAGTAATCAAGTAATCTTGGTTGGCCGTGCGCCTTTATCTCAAACGGATACAATAGCTCGCAGACTGGGTTAACTGTTGTCATTTACACTCGTGTACCTTACACACGCTTATCAACGACACAGCACTTAGACAGTTAGGTATATTACGAGTTACAACACTGTTCTCACGGGCGGGTACGTTACGAGTTACGACACTTCTCCCACAGACGGTTACGACACTGCTCTCACAGTCCGATCGGCGATCGCTACTACTCTCACAAACCGGGCGGTGCCGGCAGCGATTGTAGTTACCTACTCCCGGCCACCGCCCGCAGGAGAGCGGCGCTCTGTCGTTCGTCACGGTCCAGCGCGCGGCCGCCGCGCGCTGGGCAGACTCGCGGCGCGGCTCCCACTCACCGTCTGGTGTGGCGCGCGGGCAGTGTGTGTGACCAGGAGAGGAGCGACCGACAGACACCGGAGGATTCTGCTAAACACAGGTGAGATACGGACAACAAAGAGTCCTATCAAACGGCGAGCTGTCATTGACAGCGACTCGATACACAGAAAATCGTGAGGAGTGGAAACCGTGACACCATTATAGACGTGATGTTTGTGAATAGGTTCACCACGAAAAAGCGTTGCTATGTTCATTCAGACGGCGTTGTTGGAGAATAGCCACGTCCTAAGCTGATGTCTGCGAGGGAGGGAGTGGGCGGGACGGTCGGACGGCTGACGATAAGCTGAATCGTAGAGTGACCCAGGCCGATGCCGCACTGTTCCGAGGAGTGACTCGCGGTCGGACCCACTTCCTGCCCCGTTCGTGATCGGGGTCATGGCTTCACGCGGAGTTCTCTGGGCCTAAGGCAGGATGCAGTGCGGAGCAGACCACAGGTGCGGATGATAGGTGTTCCAGATGCTGCTGATCGAGATCATTGAGCGCTCTGCAGATCAGCGATCAGCATTCATCTCAGGAGTAATCGCTATTCCCCACTGATTGGAAGGCCGTTGAGATGTAGGGTAGATGAAGGACGTTTCTATAATAGTGACTTTGTAATAGCTAGAAATGATTGACCCCTAAATCGGTAGGAACGAGACGAGAGAGATAGCAGAAATAAACGCCTTATCCTAGCAGGCGCTGGACTCCGAGATCAACCCGCACCCCGTTCGGCGCTTGGTGTAATGGAGGTTAGAAAAGGTTCCCTGCCGAATAGGAAATCAGTGAGTTGAACTAGAGTCGACCGAACGGCCTATAGTTCGTGCGCGGACTTTTTCCTCCGATTTAGCTAATCGTCGAACCGTGGAAGTTAGAACGCCCGGGGGAGCTGACGGTCGTCGTCGGTGACGGGCCTAGCTCGCTGTGAGAAGTGGAGAGAGACTGCCGGTCGTCGTCTCCAGCTCAGGAGGCTGCAGATGAACTCTGTGTGAACCGGAGGGAGGATGGCTGCCTCTGTTCGCGGTCAGCCGGCGCCGTGGGAGCGTTCGGCCGCAGCCCAGCTGACGTTTTGGGTACGACCTGGCCCGGCAGGAGGCCGCACCGCCGCATACTCCCGGCAGGAGAGCTGGCGCCTGGCGCAGTCACCACAGAGCGTGGTAATTACCTCAGGTGTTACCTCAGCTCGGAACAGTGTGCTTGGGTTTCCTGGATTACCACAGCTCAGTTTCGACTGCTGCCCTGACCTCTCCCGTCGCAGTCCGGTCTGAGCCATCAGGCCCGACCGAGGGAACTGCCGTGCAGGTGGCGCTGCGGGCATCACGGTACGGCTGACAGAGGACGCGGGGCACCTCCTCTGGACCTCCCCCGATAGGTGACAGCCAGGTCCACGAGCTGTGGCCATCCGCTCTCTTGGACTAGGAAGTAGCCACTGCCAGTCTCTGTGGGATAATCGCCAGTTCCCACGAGGTGACCACCAATCCCTGTCGGTTACGTGTCTCGGTGGTGTAACTCCCGGTCTGGTGGGACGGGACAGCTCGGCCGGCGCTGCGGCGGGCGCCAGTGGGCGTGTCCGCCCCCGGTGGGCTCGTGAGTGGCCCGTTCCACACCGCTGCAGACGCTCTCACGGCGCGAGACCGACGGCAGATAACGGTACCGCTCACCTGCGCAGAGCTCACTGTTCGACTGTGGCGCGGACCGGCAGCGCGAGCATCTCACGCAGGTCGCAGACGGGCGGCGCCAGAATCCACAACTGTGTCCATACGGTGTTACACCTTTATGACGGACTCTTCTCCCGTACTAACGGTCCTGTTACCAGCCTTACCCGTACTTACCGTCCATCACACATCGTCGTCTTCTGATGGGGGGGGGGGGGGGGTGAGCAAGACGATGGGACGATCCGGGAGCCGGGGACCGTTCAACTTATTAATATGTTTTAAACAGTGCTCAAGCTCATGGTCCCGTACTTGTGTCCCGTTTGCCCTAGGCCTACATACATGTTGAATTTAATGAGAGATGCTCGCTCGGAATATAAATATTTTGTGTGCAGGTTTGAACCCCTTTCAGCCGGACCTGGCCGTGCTGCAGTATCGTCACAACTGTCAACTTTGATATAATAGCTGCAATCTCTTGCACGGTTGGGATCCGTATAATCATGATGTAATCGCGGTTTGTTTAGCTTTGCCCATTCAGTTGCATATTGTCATTACGGAGCGAGCGAAGCGAGCGGAGTCTCATACTGAATTAAGGGAAAATCCTGAGTATGAGCGGCCGGCCGGCCGTGGGGACGCTCTTCAAAAGCTAATATCTTAGGAACGGGACATCCGATTGACAAGCGGTCTTCTTTACTGAATGTCACTTGGACGTAAAAGTTCTGTGGTGTGATGGCCACCATGCGTTCTTGCCAACCACCGCACGTGGCGCGTGGTAAAGTTGGACATTTTTTAAGAACCCCCAAAATTGCAACCTCAATAACGGCACAACGGTTGGGCCGATTGAATTGAAACTCGGTACACAGTTAGGTCTCCATCAGATAATTCATCTGCATGTGTTAAGGTTGGGGTGCTACAGCACGTGCGCACGTGCAGGGGGCGCTCCCAGATCTCGAGAACGGCTGGGCCGATAGCGCTCAAATTTGGTACACGGTTGGGGACCAGTTAGTAGGGTGCCGTGCAAAAGTCAGTTTGGACCCCGCTTGCACGTGCGCACGTGCAGTGTGCCGCTTCCAGATCTCGAGAACGGCTAGGCCGATTGCGCTGAAATTTGGCACATCGCTAAAGACCGGTTAGTAGGGTGCAGTGCACAAGTTAGTTGGAGGTACCCCCTCGCAATTTCGCACGTGCAAGGCCCATCCTCTCGCTCGCTCCGTTGGTCGCCCAAAAGGCGTTTTACTGGTTTTACCGGATGTGCACTTGGTACCTACTGCTTCCTTCTTAGAAGTATAACCATGCAGCCCTTGCAAGCTGACATGACCATCTCTCTCCAGTTTTGTTGAGCACAAATGATGTAAATTTACGCTCATCTAGCGATGTAAACATAACGATTAATACGGACATGTAGCCAGCATGATATTGCTCCTATTAACCCTTGCATCAGATGCGTTAGCAACCTGTGATATCGAACGCCCTGCATCCGGGGGCTGGGAGAGCCATTTAACGGTGTCGGCCGGCGGAGGAGGGCGCTGGCAGAGCCGGCTGGCCGGTCGGACCGATTACAGGCCGGCCAGCACGTAAACACAGCCTTAATGACCGGCGTCTGTCGGCCGCGGCGTCCGCGGCGGCGCCCGGCGCCTCAGCCGTGTCCCCACACAGACCGGCTGACCGATGGGGGTGGCCGGCTGACCGATGGGGGTGGCCCACTGACCGATGGGGGTGGCCGGCTGACCGATGGGGTGGCCGGCTGACCGATGGGGTGGCCCGCTGACCGATGGGGGTGGCCCGCTGACCGATGGGGCAGTCGGCTGACCGTCCGTCAGTAGTGACTGTGACAGACGGTCGGTGCTCCCGGTACTCCATATTGAATGATGGAGAGCTCAGACTGCCCGGGGGAGGGTCAGAAGTGCTTTGTACTGATTTTATTCTTTGTTCTTTCATTAAACATAACCAGCTTGCATATTGCCAGTAAAGGTGCCTTTGCATCCCGATAAGGCTCACTTGCAGCGTGCCTCCTCTCTAAATTCTGCCTAGTCTACCAACCGAGTTACAAGCTCGTCGGCCCGCCTCCCCGGGGCCAATGGGCAGGGCTCTGGTGACCCACTCGGCCACTCGGCCCGCCCTCGGCACTGACACCGTTTGCCGAAACTGGTCTCCGGGCGGCTGGTGACGCCTGTTTTTAGCACCAGCCGTAGTAGCTGAGGGATGGGCGCGGAGGCGGCTCTGTTTGGTGATATAGACGCTGTTTGTCCGCCGTCCCGCGCTAACGGAACCCGTGCTCCGCCGAGCAGCGCCACTGCTCTGTATATCCATTTTTTTCACGGCCTGTTTCACGATGTGATGACGCGACATGCCCCGGAGGAGTCATTATCTGGTTCTATCGCGGCTCTCGGCCAAACACAGTACAGCGCTCTGCGCTGACGCCCGTGCACCACCGATCGTGACCGTCGGCCCCGGACGGACAATGGTCCGTGTCAGTCTTCTGCGCGAACGGCCGGAATAAAAACGGCTCATGGCAGCTGGGAAGTGTCCAACTGCATCCCGGGACGACCGTGGCACTTATAAATGCCAATGAGAACTGAGCATGTCGCAAATTTAGTTTTATTTAATCGTTTTAGCAATAAAGACTGCGGTTTACAACATTTTTGTCACAAACAGTTGAAATTTTTATCGCGCAGCATCCACTTCATTGGAGTGTCAGAACTCAGACATATACCTAATAAGTTCAATAATTGTCGAGAAGTGTAGTCTCCGTCAATTATTGACAGTCTGAGAATGACAAGAACCAGAAAATGCGATTCCATTTCGAGAAAGCACGACGTGTACTGTCACGCTTTGCGTGACTATTTCTATTTTCGAGAGCCGCGTAAAGGTGCTGTTGCGGTTACTTGGAGACGGCAGCCGTGCGGGTGTCTGCATCGCAACTGCACGAAAAACAATCGGTGGCGGCCGAAAGGACGCAACACATTACTTCTGGTTAGGCCGATCATGAATGCACCTGTTTTCACTGAAGCATGAAATAAAGATCAGGAAAAACGAACACGACAGCCGGGACTGAAAGCTGCTAAAATCGTACATCAGACAAAGCCGCGAAATTAAAACGACGACTGGTTGCATGTGGTAAAATGTAAATGCAATAGCATGTCGGTCGTTCACCACTGCATTACCAATTCCTGGTGACAGGTCAATGTCACTTTGGATTGTTGCACATTGCTAGTCAGTTGCACCAGCACTGGCGTCACCGACCTTTCTCTTTGCGTTCCAGGCTCGCAGTTGTCGTGTTTCGAGGCAGCGAGCGAGATGAGAGTTATCGCCCAGATCCCGCACATGCACATCTACCAGAACCCAGGTGAGTCCCAGTCCGAGCATCAGTCGGTGCTGTCGACCGTCCCGTCCCATTCCGTCCCTACCTAGTTCGTCCCATCCCAGCCCACGAAAATCAGCCCTATTCCACTCCAGACGGTGCCGTCCCGTCCTATCTTGTCCCAACACATCACAGTATCACACGCCATAATCCCATTCCGTCCTCTGTCCCGTCCGGTCACATCTCGTACCATACCATCCCGTCTCACCCTAACTCGTCCCGTCGCGTTCCGCCCCGCCTCGTTCCGTCTCGACGCCATCCGTTCGCGGTCCCATCTCGTTCAGCCTGGCTGAGCTCATGACTATCCCAGCTCCCAGCCGTGAGACCGACCGGCGGACAGCTCACCTGAGATCCGGGCCCCGCGGCGGCACACAAGGTGACTTTGGCGCCGGGAGGAGGGGATGTTTCATTGCCGCTCGTTCGGCTGCTAAAACGGCCTGGCCACACAACCGATCGTTACAGGTGCGCCCGGTGCAGCGTGCCTTCGTGCAGAGAGCTGGCTCCCCAAGGCGATGAGGCTCACGGACATGGTTATCAGGGGACAGATGACGTGTACAGCGAGTAACGCCGGCTAAAGGACAACTTCTCCAATATAAAATGCTCGAAATCTCCATGCATGCATGACCTAAACCAATGATGGTAATTAAGCTCCTCTGCCTTTCCCTTCTAAAGTTATAATCCTCGACTACTGGACCGTGGGCGGATCAGTAGCCCGTCACCGGGCAGCGTTCCTGCAGTGACGCCGGCAGTGACGGGGGCGGACGGCGGTGATATTGCAGCGCTGCCAGCGGCCCGTGCCTCCCACCATGCAGTCACAAAGGTCACCGCGCGGCAGGGAGAGGGGTGCCGCGCTGCGTGGGGCGGCCGGTTAAATATACACTGAGACGGTGCGTGGGGCAGGCCTGGCCGGAAAACGGCGTCATCCAGCTAATGGGCTGGACTCTGACTCGGCTAGATATACGAGACGCGGTCGTAAATACAGTTCACGATCGCCTGATATTTACAGAGCGCCAGCGGTGCGCTGCATCCCCGGAGTTAATTGTTTACAGCTAAACGGTACCGATATTTCAGCTAAGCTGCTGGGAAATTGATGGAAATGACTAATGTGCTTCCATTTATCAATGTAGGTCCTAATTTCCTGGCTTTTGATCCATCCCTCCCACAATGCCAACTTATCCATTTTCTCTACCGGTGAGAACATAAATGTATCGAGCTCTGAATCACGGGCAATGTATCAGGCCGGAAGCTCCGTAAATACCACTTCCACAATGCCATGACATTGGGATTGCCCGAGGCCGTTTCCCGGAAAGTTTTGCAGTTTTGTATTGCTGCACACCTACTCGAAGGCACTTCAGTTGACGTTGATATCTCAAGAATTTGTGCGTTTCGGTGTTCAAGGCAGGATGTAGCTATCGCCCGTCATCCGGCTCCGATAAGTTTGCGTGTTCCGCCCGCCCTCTTATCAAGCGAAGACCGTGACTGGGGTTGGGGAGGGGCAGCCTTAGCACGTGACTTATCTGGCTAAAACCATGGCTAATTCGAGATACCAATGAACATTGAAAAGCCATAAGCGGTGGAGCGTAGTCACACGACTACAAGACAGTGACGTGGAGAGAGAGTCAATGACGATTTTTGACCTCGGGTCACATTTCATTCAGCCCTCAGGGCACTAACTCATCCCATGGGTGTGACCTGGATGCGGGGGGGGGGGGAGTTCGGTCGGCCGGTGGTGTTGTTGGGAAATCACGCCATACCACGGCATTATCAGCAGATTGGCATTGTCAGCGGACGCGATACACCGCTCGTCTGATAGGGCGACGACGACGTGGCGCCGGAGCTCGGGACGGCAGTTCCGACCGTGAGGGCTGACGGACCCCCGTGCAGGTGACGGTACGCGAGGTGCGAGTCCTCCGTGGGAGAGTGCAGAGCGCCGGCTGCCGAGAGGCGTCTGATGAATTAGAGCAGCTGTTTGTGCGAAAGACTCGTGAAGTTTCTGAGTTAAACGCACGGGACTGAGCGTTGAGACGAACTGTGTCAGTGTCAGTCAGCCATGTCGCTCCCAACAATACCGGATATGGACGAGACCTTTGATAGAGAAGAGCTTCCTAGCCCTGAAATAAAACAGCTGCATGACAGTTTGATACGGGGTAAGTGCTATCATTGTTCAGATATGTTTAGTTGCTTAAGATACAAATCCAGATAGTTATGAAAATGTAATTCACGCAACGTTCACGCCTCCATGGCTATTTAGATGCATCAGTCATTTAAATGGTAGAGTCGATTTAAATCTCCTCACGAGAGACACCAATCAACAATGGCGTATCAAACCTCATCATCCTTCCCCTCCCCAGCCCTGTCAATTACCGCACTGCGACGCCACGCGTCCATAGGGATCAGCGCACCTGACGTCAGTTATATAGAGCCACAATGGGCCCATGTGTTTATTGTCGCTGGCGTCAGAACGAATGGGGGCGGATGTTCGCTGCCATGGCCGGTGTGATGTTTCGTATACAGATATCCATCTCGACGCCTCCCCGCGGCGGTGGAAAAATGACCGTTTATAACGCGACATTAACAGGAGGCGAGATTTGTGGTGTTTAATTGGAGGCACCTGTGGAGAGAAATATAGGCTGGCTCGATGACAGCCCACCTACTGGCTTCGATCACCTTTGTGAGGGCGAGGTGTCAGCGTTATCACCAGACGACAGGGACCGATCGAACGGGTGTCAGGGCCTGGATGGGTCATACAGGCCGCTCGCTAATCAAAAGGACACAGGTGGCCTGGTGTTAGTTCATGGCACCCTACTGGGCTAATAATAATAATAAAGGAACGTAAATGGCCAGCGAAAGGAAACGACGCGTGAAAGAGTTTATGAGACAAATACATGATGCAGAACCATTGTTCATTACCTGAGTCAAGGACGGAAGTTACCGTGAGACCGGAGCTGGCGACAGGTAGGCAACTGCACAGTGAACATTGCACTGCACATTGCATTGCATGATATATCATGCATATTGCATAGAACATTCTGCACACAGCACAACATTTCCTGAGTTTAATTCGCCGAACGAAAGAATGAACGTCTTTCTAAAATCCGCCGCGACATCTCCTAGGCATTTTCAGTTTCACTATTTTGTCCTTTCGTGCCCCGTGGATTAAACAGGATAGTCGTTAACGACCGATAAATGATAAAAATACACAATTTATTAATTGGGCTTCAGTTCCATCAATGACTACATCAGCCATCCATGCCTGTTTTGCAAAGGAAACAAAAAAAGCACAGCTCCCAAGCAGAGTTTTTTTTTTAATTTGGCAAGGACGTTTATGCACTTGAGTCAAACAAATTTCATGCTTCGTAGCTTGGCGATTTAGCCAATCTACATATATCAAACATTCAGCGCACAGTTAATTAAAATTTCAGTCAGGCGTCACTGGGTACGATTTCAATCAATCTATAAATGTTAGGCTAAGTTTTAAGCCATGATGTAAGCGCGCAATCAGTCCCGGTTCGTTCCCCCTGACCAGCTTGGTAGCAACGAGCCGATTCGGCTGTTCCCCTGGTGATTGGCCCTGACCAGCTGGGCGCCATTAGAACGGGCCGGCCTCTGTTTACATATAATACGGCAGTGGGAGCTGCGTCCGCTGACGGGCCGTGAAAGGCGTCTTATTTCACCGGTTACAGCGGGCTGGCCACCGCACGGCTCCTAGAGCGCGGCCTTAAATCTTCCGCAGTGGCTTGCATAATGTTCTCGCCTTGGGCCGGACCGGTGCGGCGGACAGCCGGTGGTCGCTGGTGGCTGACAGTAAACAGACTGCCGGCCACTGTCCGGCGCGGGCCCAGCGACAATCGGCCGCTCGGCGACCGGTGACCGCATCCAACGGAGCCGTAACCGCCGAGCCATGGACCCACCGACCGAGCCGTAATAGCGAGCTCCAACCACCGACTAGCCCAACAGAGCCATAACTAGCGAGCTGCAACCACGGACTAAACCCAACAGAGCTGTAACTGGAGTCGAGCTGCAGCCGCCAACTGCCCGGAAGCGTAACCAACGAACCATGAGCCGACCAAAAGAGCTGTAACCGAGTGAGCTGTAACCGTGGGATGACCGCATCGAACGGAGCTGTAACCATCAAATACTGACCAGCGGGCTGCAACATTGAGGCATGCAACCATGAGACTCGACTACTTGTAACCGACTGAGCTGCTGAACCTGGCTGCGACGGCCCAATCGGAACGAGCGAGCACATCTGTCCGGAGATCAATCAATTGATCAGCAGAGCTGAGATTTCCCACCGGCCTTCTTTCCGAATTCCAAATGCCTAGAGATCCGATCCACAGAAAGGCATTACAGGACCGCGTTACATTATATGCTATTAAGACGGATTTGCGTAAAACTACAAATACTTACTTAATTTCTTTTTTTCACATTTGTTCAATGTGGCTGATAAGTAGAAAACGAATGCGACGGCTTTAAATTTAAATGCCGCAGTATCGAGACTGATTGATGTTTGACATACCTATTCGTAAGATCTGACTGATGACGCCACATCTTTGGTTTTGAGGTATTTGGTTTTGAGTCCACTATAACCCATGGCCCCATGCAAACAGATACAACACATTTAACTACATACATAAGATGTAAGCGCATTAAGAGGCGGCGCCAGATAGACGTTTAGCCCGTCTCCGTCTCCGACGTTTCGCCCCCGTCGTTCTATCGGCCCCACTCGAGGGCGACTCGTGTGTTTTTGTGAGTGAACAGCCGCCGTCGCCTCAGCGGGGGCCGTGGAGCTCGGAGTAGGTAGGTTACCGTAGATCCAAATTGTAGGAGGTGGCACTATAAGCATTGCGATGCTTCCTTTTGTTTCCCATATTATGCTCCTGCATGCCATATTGCAGGGCAGGCCCAGTGACACTTGAATACCTGCATTTGTATCTTTTTTTGCTGCAGTTCCTAATTAATTTATTGCTCGCTCGTTAACTGGTTCTATAATACTTATATCATCTGTGTTAGCTGACATTATTAACAAAAGTATGTGAGGGGCTCCAGGATTAAACGTTAATGATGAATCAAATTTTATTGAACAAAATGAAACATAAATATTTAATATAAAATAATATTATGGACTGGACAGATCCATTTCCTTGGAATACCGTCATCTTTTACACTTCTTCCATGTCTCGTCACTCGAAGCGCGGCGCACTCAGTTCGATCTTTTATTCCTGAAAAGCAAATTCCTGAAATTCCTGAAATTCCTGAAATTCCTTTACTCTGGACGCATCGACTCGTCTTTTTTATTAGTCTCGTATGCACTACATGTACCAAGTCGTCCGACACGGAACGTCCAGTTGTTTAATGTGCCGTTTGCTCGAGTCTCGACGGTAAAGACAGGAACTTTTACAAGGCTGGCGGCCCAGGCAAATGATTTTATCGCCAGGAATCCTCGGGTGGATTTCATGTCGGATACCTTTGTCTCTTTTAAATCATTCGTCGTGGCCCACTGCAGGAACATACCTTTTAGATCCGTGTCTTAGATATTTTAAAGTTTATTTGTACTTTTTCTATTCTTATTGTTTTTTCTTTTCATTTAATTTTTTTTTTTACTGTGTACTTTTATATTATATCATATTATATTTCTAAGTGTCATCTATTTGCGAATCAGTGAGTGCGTGTCTTCGGGTTAGTGTTTACCATGTGTGTGTATTTTATGATGTGGTATGACTTCGCCTGTTAATGGGCCATGAGCCTGTTGGCGATTTATTTGAATAAATAAAAAAATAAAAAAATAAATATCAAATATTGGGAAAATAAATATTGTAGTTACGTATGTACATGCTTTACAATCACACTGCTGAGCAGCCAGCAGGTGAACGATGCAGCAAAAAAAGTGGAGCCGGCGCATCCGCGACTGTAACCGGATGAATTTAAACATATTCCGACTACGACCAATGGCTGTAAGCAGGTCGGTCAGTTGTAAACGATAAAAACCAGCCCAAATGGCGGCGATCTTCAATAAGGACATAAAGGGCAATTCGGCTGAAAATATAGTTTGTGATGTGGTGATGTGGTGCACCACGAAAGCACATGTACTTTCGCAAATGTTAGGTTTTAGCCGACTACATAGTTAGTGACAGTACTAAGTAAGACGTCTTTACATTTAATTCTGCTATATCAAAAGCGGCATGCTTTTACAAAAAAAGAGTTCCAGAAGAAGGCTTGCAGCAGGTCTTAGGAAGCCGCAAACAACTGTGGCGTGTTTACTTGAATCAGTCGCCAACCACGAGCAATGTCTGTGTCAGCGCTGAGAGAGCTCAGCCGACAGTCTGCCTGGAGATTATGTGATGTCAAGATAGGCGAGCACAATAAGAGCTTCGGTGACGGCTGAGGCAGGTCCGGTGTCTGTGCTGCAACCTAGAGAGACATTGCTGAGACAGCACAGAGCGAGCAGGGCAGTATCATGAACACCGGCTGACGCCGCCAGTAGCTCATCCGCAGGGCGTCAATTTGCATCGGGAGATGTTTGACTTATCTACGGCGATGCCTGTTGGATGTATCCTGCACCGTCGGCGGATATCGCCTGACCAGTGGTTTGTGTGAGGACCGGTTCTCGCTCAGGTGCTGCTATTAATGCGGAGAGATGACACTCAACCCGATGGAAATGAGCCGGCCGATTGTTATTCACGGCAGGTGCTGGCTCACCTCCGGGACCGGATCAGGTGCCACTCCTGTCACGGGATTGAAGTGACTCTGAGCTGACGGCTGTTTCGGACGGCAGAGCCGACACGACTCGATCGGACAGCCCGACACGACTCGATCGGGAAAACCGACACGACTCGGTAGGGCAGCCCGACACGGCTCGATAGGACGACCCGATACGACTCGATCGGACAGCCCGGCACGACTCGATAGAACGACCTGACACGACTCGATAGGACAGTCCGACACAACCCGATCAGGTGCCCAAACACAGCCGATCGGGAGACCGACACGACCCGATCGGCAGACCAAACACAGCCCAATCGGGCGCCCAAACACAGCCCGATCCAGAGACCCGACGAGGCTCGATCGGACGACCTGAAGATCGGATGGCCCGATCGGTAGGTTGCGGCGAGACCAGAAAAGGCCATCTGCCAGTAGATACTCGGCAGTAGGCACTTACTGACGTGTAGCGTGCAGGTGCCGATCAATGGAAGCGTGTGCTTAGAAGGAGGCTTTACCCTCCATTGCGTCGCTGCTAGACAGTGCAGCACGGATTGCGTGCCTTCACTCGGCGGAAATAAGTCGCCTCTGCACAGAACGTGAGCTGATCAGCTCGGCCATTTCGCCGTAAACACTCTAATTGTAATACGGCGGCTTTGCGTGCGGAACGTGGCGGGCGCCGTCCATCCTGTAGGTTCAATCGTATTTCCCCGGTAAGTTGTTATTGAAAGCCTACAGACACGGGCGCGCACCTGTAATACAGCGATATGCCGATTTAGGCAGTCGGCTACGAGCTCAAACACCTGGCGAGTTGCGTCGAGCGATACAGATTGACGTGTGTACCTATCACTGCCAAATCTCTGCTGTGCGAATCCGTGATACTTATAGCCCTTCAGCTCGCGACATGGTCAGTGCATTTAATATACCGATTTAGGCATTTGCAGAATCCATGGGTCGTTATTAGCACTCAGCTACCAAAGTGGCGACGGACTGACCTATACGCAGAAGAAACGGAAAGCGCAAGAAGCGTCCTACATACTACTTGGACTTCAACCAGAAGTTGACGTAAGCTCAGAAGTAATATAATGGCTGACTGCTCTGAACACTTGCCATAAATAGAGGCAGTGTCACCGAAAAGGGCTGCAGTACCGCACCGGAAGTACCGGCGGTACAGCGATAGAAGTGGCGGCGCAGCACCTGCCGGATGTAGAGGCGGCGCGGCCGGAAGTAGCGCTCGCCGGAAGTCAGTGCCGGCGCGCCAGTCTGTGTTTTGCCGGCGTGTTTTCACTTTCTATGAGACAATGGCCGGCGGCGGGGTGCGCGGGAGTCGACTGAGCGAGCTTTCACTGAGTGCGACCCATTGGGTATGTACTGAATCCCTCCCCTCCATGGGGCACCAGCCCGGCCGCCGGCGGTAATTATACTGGAGAGAGAAGCTACCAGCCAGGGTCTGAATTATATCGTATGGCAGCAGTTAGCGCCGGAGTGGCCAGAAGGCATAAAACCGTCGGCAATCAGATTATCCTGATAAAGGCGAGAGTGACAGGAATAAGACGGGCGAAAGAGTGGCCTGTGGAGAGAGAGAGAGAGAGAGAGAGAGAGAGAGAGAGAGAGAGAGAGAGAGAGAGAGAGAGAGAGAGAGAGAGAGAGAGAGAGAGAGAGAAAGAGAGAGAGAGATCCCAGTCTCTGATTTGGAACGACAGAGCTACATTCTTACCTGCTACTCACTCAATCCATCGCATGGTTTTGGCCCAATAGCTGAGGCGGTGTATGGCCCACTATTCCCATTACGCCCCAAGCCAACCGCCGTCACCTGCGCTGCTCCAATCGACAGCGAACTGCGGTCCTGACCCATTTGTCGGTACGTCAAATCCAGTGTCGACAGTGCATCAGTCCAGCAGATCCCGAACCGGTCTGCCCGTTCATATCCGGCTAGGCGGAGTGACTCGCTGTCCAACATTCAGCTTTCTGCCTTGTTTCATAAAGACATTTCAAAGACAGTCTATGTCTCCCCGACTTATCTCTTCAGCGGCCTCCGCACATCCAGCGCTTTGATCAGCACATCCTCAGTCTGTGTTCTGGTCAAACTGTTTCCCCGTCCGTCTCCGCCGCTCTTCATCAGTGTCACACGGCTCTCGGCGTCTCCTCCACACGACTCGTCGCCGTCACCGTCCGGTCGCCATTATTACGCCGTGGGGTGGGCGGCGCCGACCGCGGCCGACCGGCTCCTAGTGGCCGCGTCGCGCCGCCGCTCGCCCCAGTCGCGCACCGGTGGCCGACACGAGAGGTGTGCCTCGGAGCCTCTCTGTGCCCTCTCTCCCTCCCTCTGTCCCCTCTGTCTCGGCTGGTCCGTTCCACCTGACTGGACAGCAGCAGTAGCAGCAGCAGCGGTAGAGGCGGCCAACCCAGGTGAGCGCGCCCGCCGCGGTGGACTGAGTTTATTATTTCGTACTGTGGGTTGGAGGAAAAATAGCTGTGCGGGACTTCAAAGAACTCCCATACTGCCCTGGATGGATCAATTCTGCAAAAAAAGAGCAAAAGTGTTTCATTCGAAAATTGTGTCCACGAAGGATGTTAAACGGTTACGGTTGATTATTATTTTGCAGTAGCTCGGAAAATGCTGAAACTAAGACAAAGTAACGTAAACGTGGATATATTTTACATGCCATTGCTCTGTCAATCATAATAGGACGAAACGGAGCGAGGTAAGTATGCGGATAAACGGCTTTCCATAAACGGTTGCCGATACGTAAGTCGTTATAACTTGTGCTCAAAGTTTCTCGCAAAAGTAACTCATAAAGCAATTGTTTTGTTTTCCAAAACATCAATGACTTGCCCCTCAAAGCCATGATATTGTTAATATCTATATTTTCATCGACGCAATACATTTGTATTGTGGATATTTTTAGTTTTGATATGAAACGAATGATATCATGAATCGACATAAATAACCATCTGGTAATTTGTGAGTTTTATTCACCTAAAATCACCAATGTCGAAACGTTTAATAACTTGGTGACTTTAGGTAAATAAAGCTCATAAATTACCAGATGGTTATTTTACAAGATATATTGCGCTCGCTCGCTCCGCGCTCCGCGGCCAAGGCCGTCGCGTTGGCTATAAAATGATTGAGCGTAAAATTTTGAATCGATTAGAGGTTGAACCGAGTTGATCGGACGTCTAGACTCTAGAAGCTTAGACCCATTTGCGAAAAACTCGCTGAACTTGCCAAGGTATTTGAAACTTGCCTTAGTAATTATGCTGCTAAATAAATATGAATGAATGAATGAATGAATTAATACTTGTCGTATGCCCGGTTACTTGCTAATTTCAAAAATCACCGAGTCATCAAACGTTTCGGCATGCACTGTTTAAAAAAGTGACCACATGAAGCTCTCGGGTTTGTGGTTATAACAATTAGTCTACTCATCCAGCATGACACGTATCATCTAATGACCCCACTGACGTGCTTTATCATCCTCGAAAACAGAAACAACCATTTACCAGAGCGTTACTCTGCTGCGGTCTGTTAGCGCTGCCCTCGACTGGCCGGAGGGTAGTGTGGGCGGGCCCACTGTGCTGCGGCCCAGGACAATTAGAGTGTCGTTAGGCTCTGGCTCGGAAGGAGGTGATGTCATAGTTTATACGGCTGCAGTTGAGTCAGAGAGTGTCATGACGGCCGCGCCGGAGAGCAGCGGCCGGCGCTGCGGCGGCGGGGCTCTGATGAATGGACTGGGGACGACAGCAGCGCTCAGCCGGCACCGACGGCCAACCTGACCGGCGACGAGGATAACGCGAATAATGGGGACTATAGGTGGCTGAACGGGTGTGGGGTGGAGACAAGGCACCAGGCGGCAGGCGTTATGACTTTGCAAGGTCGTATACGTGCATACGGCGAGGAGACTGAGGAGCCGCATCAGAATGCCCCTGGCTCTCGGCCTTATGAATCAGTTCCCACAAATGGCCCAAAGGACGATAGGCAATAGGCATGCACAAGTCGTTGCTCAATGCTCATGCCAAGCCTTAGATAATTCAGACGAGCGGAATCTACATATTAAAGGGACTATCCCACCTTTAACCCGCGCACCGACGGGGGGGGGCGGATATCCGCCCCCCCCCCCCTGAGGTTTTTCGCGGATAGCGGGAAAACCGCGGCGCGTAGCGCCGCGAAATTTGGTATGACTATTCTCTCATCAATTTTACACATGGTGTGCAAGTTTGAACCTCCTAACTTTTAAGGTCAGGTCACCAGGTCACTTTGAATGACCCAACCTCAAGTCACTTTTTTGCAACTTTGTCACCGTGCCAGAGCTACAGTAGATGTCGGAGGCCTTTGAAAGTCGCAGGATGTTATTAGGTCATTAGTAGCTACAATTTTTATATCTCGGAATTTTGATGTCGGTGACCTAAGGTCAGGTCAATTTCGCGACTTCCCCATTATAAGTCAATGGGGGAAAAATCAACTCCCTGTTTTTACCACTAAAACGGGTCGGAATGGCCCCATATACCATACATGACTTCACATACGATCAACCTTCACTACCTTGAGGTCTGTTTTGCTGTTGGGCAGCTGTAAGGTCATGTGACGTCATCAAAGGTCACCAAAGGTTTTTTGCCAATAACTCCTTACAGGAACAAGATACAGCCGCGCGGATGGTCTCATTGTGTTCAGCTCGTCAAGACGCATCGAATGATATACATGATGACCTCGAGGTCACGTGACCTGAGGTCAACCTTTGACCTTGACCTTTCGAGGTCAACATATATATCATTCGATGCGGATTGACGAGAGGATCACGATGATGCCCTTAGTTTGTTCCTATCTTGACTACTTCGAAAGTTATTCGAGAAAAACCCTCTCCATATCTAGCGCCGCCATTTTGACTTTTTCGACCCCTGTGACGTCATCTTTGACCTGACCTGAAAATGACCTTAGTAAAAATTGTAGACCTTGTCCGTGCGTATCCGATGCCGTTTACCGCTTGTCGCTATCTTGCTTCGTTCTCGAGATCTCAGGGGGGGCGGTCATCCGCCCCCCCCCGTCGGTACTAAGTTGGCGCAGACCCCCGTCGGTGCGCGGGTTAACATGGGGTTTGAGTTGAGATAGCCAAGTTTGCGGCGAGGTTCAGAAACCACTATCTATCTAGGTTGCAACCCCCGCGGCCTCTTGGTGTTGAAGAAATTCGTTCCCTTCATTTGAAAATGGGCCTTGTGCAAGGCCCTATCTTCAACATGGAGCGACCGTTAGTGTGACGTCACCTCGTTTAGTCATTCTGATTTAAATGGGTTTGTTCGTTGAAAAATCGCTTAAAACTTGGTCTGAACTTTGTTGTGGTGCCTACAGAGTAGAAAGAATCAGCTTTATGACAGTAATGTGGCCTGGCGAAGGAGGTAATTTTGGGCTGTGACGTCACATATTTGAAAGTTTGTGTTTGGAATATGGGAAGCCTAAGATGTTTAATGAAAAATAAATGCCAGAACCGTGTTCCTGGTCATCCAATCTATAAAGTCGGGCACAATTTAACTGGTTTTAACAACATTTTAGAAGGTGGGATAGTCCCTTTAATATGAGACCTGAATATTGAACGCAGCATTCGCTACGTGGGCTGGAGCACTGCATCACTAATGTTCAATCACTTGGCAATATTTACAATGCAGATGACAAGTATTGTACACAAGTCAGTAGGGTGTCATTCGCTTCTATCGCCACCGATAGCGAGTGTTTTACGTTCGTCATATGCAGACGTCGCCTGTCAGTGTGTTCTGGGGTGGACAATGGCCGTCACGGGGCGGCGGACTGACATAGCTGCCAGCGCTGCCTGTCAGCGGGTCGGAGGCCAGATCGCTACGGACAGACAGCGGCGGCGGCTCTGACCGATCCCCCTGCCGAGGAGAGAAAGAATCACGGACGGGGAGGCAGCGTAAAGCTTCCTGTCTTTCTACAGTAGCTGAGCGTTACATATAGGTACCGGAACGAAAAGCGACATGCCAAATGTCAATCAACGAATGCCCACTATATCCGGCACCGGTTATTGGGACTGCAGCCTTTCGGAGTGACGTGACCGTCCAGTAGGCAGTTGGTCGCTAAGAGAGTAACCCCATATGTTGATCGGGAGCTCCATATTAATAACAGGATGTTCTCTTTCAGGAACCGCCAGGTGTTATTCCGGCGGATCAGATAATGCCCTGGTAACTGCCAGAACACCCATTGTTTGTGCCGGATCACGGAATCGTATCGCTGTGGCCTGCACACCCCTAACTTGGTCTCGGCATCACCTGTGGGCATCTGAACAGTCTATAATTCTGCCCACGCCAGCCGCCGGCCGTCTATTCCCTGCAACCGAAACCAACCGGATCCCCGTATCTTTGGTTTGAACCCATCAGACCTTTCATAGTCGGCACCTGACATTCATCCCTCTCTGTCAGTCAAATTGCTGACCACCTTTACCCGGCACCCTTACCTCTGTGCCCGACACACCGATATAGTGAACCCCAACCTCTCTGTCCGGCAGACCTGTCGACAGTGCTACCGGAGCCGGACTACTCGGACTCGGAAGAGGAGGTGCGCCCTGTCGCCGGGAGCCCCATGACCTCAGACAGCGCGCTCGCCACCCGCCGGCCGTCCGCCGGACCCCACTGCAGCATGGCCGGACCGCAGCAGCAGCTGCACAGAGAGCTCGCCTTCAACCAGAAAATGTGAGTAGCAGCGATAGTGTGGATGAAGTCTTGACATTCAATGACGGAGAAATCATTATCGACTACAACTTGAACGGTACCTACTTTGGCACCATATCCGACGGTAAACGGGCCGTCCTCAGTCCTCCCGGACCGTCCTCACTCCTCTCCACGGCAATTGACCTCGGTCTGCGTCCTCTCTCCCCCGGCGTCTGCAATAGCCGTGTCAGCGGCCTGCCAATGACGCGATCTGCGCTCTGATCCGTCCCTTGCCTACCCGGCGGCTCGTCTGATGTGGAGAGCGCCCACCCATGCACCACACAGGCAGGGCCGACTGAAGGACCTGAGCGGCACGGTGCCCAACTGTCACCACCGTCATCGCGTGGGAGGTGCATCCAGTACATGCATGCATATTGCAATGCATAGGGATGTCCCACGTAGTTGAAACATGCACCGAGTGAGCTGCATCAATTATAAGTCAGGATGGGCCGTGCGTCATTTGCTTTGTCTGCTTATGTTTTAATGGGTCTCGAAAACTCAATCCTTTCAATATTCCCAATCATACCGGTACGACTGACGTCCTGCCCTGCACCGCGCAATAGCCGTACCACTGCCGCACTAATGTCGTACCGCCTTCCCACCGGCTGCCGCGCCGGCCCGTGCTCGATATGGGCCGGCGATCTAGCTGACCTAACCTAGCAGATCGGGATCAGCTTCCTAACCAAACACCGTCAGCAGCAAACCTCCACGAGCAGCGTCAACACACACGGCTGGAGGCGGCCGCGCGCGCCCGCCCGGCTCTGTTTATTTCGGTGGGCCGGTGGCCGGCAGCAGCCGACCTTTGCGGGGTCAGCACCACCCGTCTGGTCGGGGCCAAAGGTCGCCCAAGGTCGTGGCCGTCCGGTGCGGCCGTGTGGCCTAGTTCGTGCAGTGACCGTCGTGCTGGGCGCGGCCCTGGTCGGGGCAGAGGTCCGCGGTTCGGCCGCGGGCCGCCGGACCGCTCCGACCCCCCACCGGCCCCGCTAAACACATCCGGCGTGGCCCGGTGGGTCGCGAGGGTCGGATCTGGACCGGAACGGGCCCACCCACCGGGCGGCCCGCGTCACGGAGATGCCACAAACACAGCACGGCCGTCACGGTCAGCGGCACTGGCCGGCGCCGGCCGGGCGAGACCGACCCTTCCGAGCCGGCGCCGGCCGCGCAGGACCGGCACTCCGCACCCACACAGGGGTCACCAGAGAGGGCACCCAGCCGTGACGGACAGCAGCCTCTTACGACCGACCGTGTGACGCAAAAGCTGAGTCTGGGACTGGACTGCCTCTGTCACGGGAAGCTGCGACGTAACGGGCTGAGGCCCTCGGTCGAGACCCCGATGTAGGACTCAAACAAACACGGTCCGTCGACCCTGCCGGGGTGCGGACCCAGTTCCACGGATATGACCCGCCGAGTGACGTCGGCCAGGTCCCGTGGTTTCTCGGTGCCTGAGTCATTACCAGGAGGCAAGACTGGTGATTCCCATTTCTTGGATACCCAGCTCCGGGTCTGCCTCGGTTTTCCCGCATCGATGGTCACTGACCAGTGCCCAACACCAGATGTTCTCGTCGAAAGTGCAGCTTTGCGACAACTCTTGGAGACGAAAACCCAGTGACCAAATTTAAGCTACTAAACACTGCAGAACCTGCTTGGCGTGACCCATGAGTCGTAACCAGTCGCCCGTAAAAGTCTGCCACTGCGGTAAAAACCTGTCTGGCCACCCCACTGACCTCTGTGACCGCGTCTATTCGCAGCGCTAAGAGCCTGTCCGGCCACCCCTCTGACCTCTGACTGCGTCTATTCACAGCGGTAAGAACCTGCTGGGTCAGAAGACGGAGCTGCAGAAGGCGATGGAGCGTCACCGCGACCAGCAGCAGCGCCGGCAGCAGCAGACAAGTCGGCACAACAACCGCAGCAGCTTTGAGATGGTCATGGAGCAGCGTCTGTCGCGCGCTGAGCCCAGGGTGAGCCGCCAGAGACGAGCGAGTCTACAGCGAGTCTGCCTTCCATCTCCCATCCACACAGCATAGCTTCCCTGACCGCAGCGTGTCTGCCTGATGTTCTCATGTCCACCTACCGTATATCTACCAGCACATAAAGTGCCCAGTCCACGGCACGGCCGAACGATATGTTTCCGGGATGTGCACACATTTAGTGCACTGTCATTAAGACTATTAGTCATAATGTGCACGTTCGCGTGCGCCGCGCTCATAAACATAACGCTAAAGTGGCCGTCACACTGCGTCACGACCGGGTCTACTGCGCCATTTCCGAGTCACCCTCGCCACTCCTTGACGCCGTGCTGTAAAGCAGTCACGTGACTTCATCAGGAGCACTGCCAAACTTCGCGGGGGTGCAGCGTAACGCTGATTTCGGCGCGAGCACTGGCCTGGCGTCCCCAGGACACCGGCGGGTCCCGGCGGCCCCGCTCTGTCTCCCTGTGTCTGAGCTCAGACGCGGCGCAGGCTCTGTCAGCCGGCTGACACGGCGCACGTATGCCCGGCGCGGCGCGTGTTTGTTGACGCCAGCCGCCCGCCGTGACGGTCGCCCGTGACGCGCCGTGACGGTGTGCCGGGCCGCGTCCGTCACCGCCGGTCACGGGGAGCGGTCCCCGGCGACCCTTCTGAGAAGGCCCGCCCCGCCCCGGCGACAGCCGAGTCGGTCAGGAGCCGGCCGCTCCCCAGGGACTGCTAAAGGCTCCAGGGCGCTGCAGAGAGGTCACGACACGCACACAACACAGGGTGTGCAGTGTTTACTGATCAGATTGGCCAGAGGGTAAACGACCCAGCAGCAGCAGCTGGTCATTGGGGACTGTGTAATTTGTGTGACTAGCATGAGCAGTTTACAGCAGAGATGTGCGATTCTGGTGTGGCTTCACTCAGCTAGGCGGCACGGACATCTATGTCGTTGGCTGCAAGCCGATAAGCACTTGCCGTCTTTAAACCAGCAGCTGACGGCTGTGAGCACCGACCTTCCGACTGACGCCCTTTACCCTGTCTCTGTTCACAGGCCGCGCCGGCTGCCTCATCCGAGAGCACACCCGAGTTCCTCCAGGTGCACGCGCGCATGAGGTCAAAGCTGAACGCCTCCTCGTGAGGGAGCGGCTGCAGCTGAAGGAACGCTCCGGTCGAGTTGCCGCTGCGCTGTGTTCTGGTGTGGAATCCGCTGGACGGAGGGAGGGCAGAGCGACCCGGCCGGACCACTCGAGCCCGCGGGAGAGAGGGCAGCGCTGTAGTGCAGTCGCAAAGTAGGCTGTAGCGATCTGCGCCCGTCGTGATCCCGGCCGACGGGTCGCTTCGGCCCGGACCGGCTTCTGTAACAGTTGTCGTCTCGTCAGTATTTTAAGCGGCGCGGTATTGTCGAAGCGTTCACTGAGTGACGGGTCCGGCTGGTATCCGGGAGGCGATGCCTGAGCACCGGAACGTCTGTAGCAGACCGACGTCTTGAAGCGACGGAGCGACGTCTATGACCGACCAAGTCTGCGAGGGATGAACTGACGCCTGTGAGGGACCGATGTCTGTAGTGGACCAACGTCTGGGAGGGCCTGACCGACGTCCAAGAGGGACGGACCGTGGCGTTAGACCAACGTCCGACAGGGACGACGCGACGTCTGGAAGGGACGGACCGACGTCCAAGAGGGACGGACCGACGTCTGAGTGACGAACTAACGTCTAAGAGGGCGGATCCAGGTGTACGAGGAATTAATCAACGCCTGCAATCAACGGACCGACGCGCTTGTAACGTCTTACGGCGTACGGACTGACGTCTTAAAACAACGGGGTGGTGTCTGGGAGACGGCCCGAACCACAACAGCACGACCGACGTTCGAAATGGGCCAACGTGTGAGAGGGATAGGGCGACGCCTGAGAGAGCTAGGCGTCTGAGAGGGATAGAAAGACGCCTGAGAGAGTTAGGCGTCAGAGAGGGATAGAAAGGCGCCTGAGAGGATTAGGCGTCTGATATAGAACAATGCCTCTAAGGGATAGAGTGACGCCTGAGCCGGATAGAGTAGCGTCTGAGATGGACCGACGTCTGGGGCGACGACCAACGAAGGAGGGGATGATCGTCGCCTTACAAAGTACATTTACGTGTAGCTGAGCCGTGAGACGTAGCCAGCATCGCATTATACCTGCTCTTGTTATATTGTGCTGACATGTGTACAAATGTTCTGTCAATAAGCCGCCTTTTGTAAATATACACCGATGGAAAGATCTCCTGATTTGTGACTCGGTAGCATAAACATACGTTATGTATCGAGACAAACAGAGAAATGTTTGCTTTAGACTGATATACTATGAAGCAGGGCTGCGGAGTCGGAGTCGGAGTTGGAGTCGGTCGGAGCTGACAGGAGTCGGAGTCGGAGTCGGAGTCGATTTTGGAAACCGGAGCCGGAGTCGGAGTCGGAGTCACCGAAAAATCCATCAACTCCGCAGACCTGGCAGGGCTGCGGAGTCGGGAGTCGGAGTTGGAGTCGGTCGGAGTCGATAGTTCTGCCCGGAGTCGGAGTCGGAGTTGGTTTTTTGAAGCCGGAGTCGGATTCGGAGTCACTGAAAATCCATCGACTCCGCAGCACTGCTATGAAGCCCAAAGACCAGGCATAAACACAGCTGATTCTGGTCGCAAAAGGTTAAGCATCTATCCAAGTCAGATAATGTCCTATACATAGGAAATATGAGTAGGTATTAAGAGAAAATAAATGCAGTCAGTCTGAGCACATATAGGACTAACACAATCGAGCAACGTTCATATTTCACAGCATTACAATACCACTGAACGATTATCGCCTCACACAAAGGCTCAAGGGGGACATTGCGGCACATTCCTCTGTGACGTAAGGGTGTATGTATCGGCTACCCGAGCTGGGTATCGGTGCAGCTGTCATTCATGAGGAGGGCCGAGATGCTGACCAGTGACAGGTGACCTGCACCCATATAAGAAGGTGCTGAGGAGGGTCACTATAATGACGACAGCAGCTGACGTGGATATAAATGCATTTCAACCGATAGTAGACAGTTGTCTTGTTTGATGCCTCGTAGGTACCCAGGACAGAAATTATCCAATATCCAGTGTCCCGTAAGGATATCCAGCTGAACGCAAGATTACTTTACTAATAGCTGAACGCACTCTGCTGGGTGGAAGAGAAAAATCCCCCTATAGGAAGCATGGGTACCTACCTACTAAGAGATAATATCTACAGAATACCCCTCCACCTCAGCGGGACAGGAAAGGTCGAGCGTCCTACACAGTACCCACTTGAACCCATCACCTCGATAAACAGGCTGAGCCTGTCCCACTCAGGCCGTGACAATAGGCACTTATGCAGCACTCGACTAAGCCGATAGCTTCGTTATCGCCTGGAGATGCGACGTCCGAATTAAACTCTGACTCAGACATCCTGCACAACAGAGAAACGTCAAACGACTAGCACCAAACGCACTTTGGCTCCGGTTATCCCAACAAGGTCGCTGACGTCTCGTGACCCCGACGGTAACGAATCACTTCACAACATTGACAACTGCAAGTAGCGAGTTTTTCAGCGCTGATACAAGTGGTCATCCCACGCCCCCGAGAGCTAAACTGCTGCAGACTGCAATTCACCTAGCTCAACTACAAATTCAACACATGTAAACCAGATCAGATGCTTTGTGTCCAACACATGCTACTCTTACTCTCATGCTACTCTTGAATGGCATCGCACCATTCCAGTTCTGTAATGGTCTTGTCCTTTCTGAGATGACATCGACCGATTCCAGCCTTCAATGACAGCACCATCCAGGTTGTCGTTGGATCCACTCGAAGTCGAACCAGCACAGTTGACCGTTTGAAGCGCATAGATTCAGTCGCCGAGGTCGCGGCGATCTGGTCGCTCCGCACCCCCTCCAGGTTGGGTTTGAAATCCTTCCTTCGAGACCAACCAACGAGCAGTTGGGATATTCCATGTTGACACCAACCGAGCTAGATCTGTCATACTGATACTGACCAATCCAAGTGTTCCACATTGATGCCGACCAGCCCATACCGTGTATCCCCTGTTGACGCCGGAGTGAGTTTTCCATGTTGTCGCGCCGGCCGGCCGGCCCAGTCACCATGTCGCCAGAGGCGCGGCGATTAGTCCGAGGAGACGGCGCCAGGCAGCCCAACGTCAACATACACCGGCGCCGGGCGAACGGACCCCGGGGACCCATCCCGTATCGCACCAGAAAGAAAACAGACCACGCCACGGAACAAACTGTGACCAGCATAATCTAAATTGACGTGTCCTCTCCGGTCGAGATGGACAAGTATCGCAGATCCATCTTGCACGGTTTCATATTGCAGCGACTTTCAGCTTCGTGAGATGAAGTTCCACGAAAGGAAGTGCAGGAAGACCCGTTTGCGATAGTCAGTGCGATTGCAAGACCACGAGAGCAGTGCGCAGTAAACAAAACCGATGTCAATCAGCTTGATCGTATGAATCATTCATCCCATTTCCAGAATAGGTTCGCCTATACGTCAGTCTGTTTTGGAGATAGTTCCACGCCACTGCGGCTCTGTGATACCGTGCAGATCAACAAACATAAACTGAACGTCAGAGAAAGTGGGTACTGTTTCTGGTAAAGATGAGATATCAGTGTGCGCAATATCAAGTATCACTTATGCACTGCATCCATTAAAAACTCCCTTCACAGTGGAAAGACTATGATGTGACAATGACAAGAACGAACGTGACAAGCGGCAAAGGAAAGCGCAGCACTGCACAGGGAACACTAACACAATAAGTAAGCCGAACAATTATACATCGATCAACCTGATCCAGAATAAGCGCAACAACTGATTGTAACCACAAATAAGCTGCGGTTCACCACATGCGAGTCAGTAGACCGACGGTCACGTGATGTATGACGTAGTCCATTTGTTTATAGATACGGTCAATGTGTGCAGTGTTATTCCAGCCGCTATCACGTATATTTAGTTTGTGACTTTCAGAGCGCTAGTTTCTCAGAATGGGTTCTGCGTATATTGGAGCTATAACTGATTAGAACCGAGTTCCGGTCAACAGATCCAGTGGCACCGATGTTAGAATCCAGATGATTTCCATTCAATACCCAATGCCACGGTGATCCTGAAAACCTCACATAAAGCTTTGTGACCGCGGCTTTGCCAAATCAGGAGAGGAACACCAGGCGGAAAACAAATCACCAAAGAACCGAAATGAGAACTAATATTCATTAATTTTGGTTACAGGAAATCTGGCAGAATTCACAGAAGAACTAAATACACCTAACCTAAGATTGGCAACCAATCGGCTTCAAATGACCCCCCAGCATTGGCCTGTGATGAAGTCCCGGCATTGGTGAAGTAATCTTGGTCCCGGCTGGTGGCTACCCATTTAATTGGTTACACAATACTGAAAACCGTTTTATCAATCATCGTTATAGGAAAGGGCAGCATGAAACCCAGACATTAGCAGTCTCAAAATGTATTGTCTGAAACCTTTAGCCTAAAACAGACCATTCAACAAATAATGGTAGGCCTTTATGAGATATATCACTGCGAACTATGCCGCATAGGCTGTGCCTCGATATGACACGAAAACCACCTCATTACGTTGCACTCTGGCTCAAAATTGTCCTATAAAGGGCGTGGGAGGGCGACTACACCATTTTCGAACCAAGTTAAGACAAATGAAGCCCAATTTAAAACTGTTGATTTCTGAATTAAAACAATCGAAAAGTGGGTTAAAACACGTGACATTCAGCTTAAAACAACTGACACGCGAAATCACGTGTTAGTCGTTTTAAGCTGAATGTCACGTGTTTTAACACACTTTTCGATTGTTTTAATTCAGAAATCAACAGTTTTAAATTGGGCTTCATTTGTCTTAACCTGGTTCGAAAATGGTGTAGATGGGAGGAAATGTTATGCTATCGCCTCCCATCCCTGCCGACTCAATAAATACCCTCCGTCCCGCCCCAACAGTCAGAAACTAGCAGCCGAGCGCGGCGGTCACCGTTTTCTCCTGGCCTTCTTGTCGGCTGTGGCCGGTGGCGCGCCCTCTTTGCCAGACGCCTTCTTTATCACAGCGTGGCCGGTCTTCTTGAGGTGGTCAAACAGTTTGTTTTTGGAGGGGAAGGAGGACCGACATACCTCACAGGCCAGGACGGCGGCTGCTGAGTCGGGCGCCTCGGACGGTGGCGCCGCCTGCCGACAGAGAACAGTGCGTTAGGAGCACGCTAAGAATACGGAGACCGGTGTGTCAGCGCGTGAAACAGATGCGTACAAGGCAGCAGTGTGTCATGTTGTGCGCAAAACACTCCTATCGATACACGAATTGTCACGCAGCGCACATAAAAACGACTTGCTTTGACCTTTCCAAGCAAGTAGTAGCAAAATGCAAAATACAACCTGACAAAACGAAGAAAAGTCAAACAGATTTGGACCTGAGTAGTGACTGGCTGGCTGGGCTGGCTGGGCTGCCTGGGCTGCCTGGGCTGCCAGGGGGCTGCCAGGGGGCTGCCAGGGGGCTGCCAGGGGGCTGCCAGGGGGCTGCCAGGGGGCTGCCAGGGGGCTGCCAGGGGGCTGCCAGGGGGCTGCCAGGGGGCTGCCAGGGGGCTGCCAGGGGGCTGCCAGGGGGCTGCCAGGGGGCTGCCAGGGGGCTGCCAGGGGGCTGCCAGGGGGCTGCCAGGGGGCTGCCAGGGGGCTGCCAGGGGGCTGCCAGGGGGCTGCCAGGGGGCTGCCAGGGGGCTGCCAGGGGGCTGCCAGGGGGCTGCCAGGGGGCTGCCAGGGGGCTGCCAGGGGGCTGCCAGGGGGCTGCCAGGGGGCTGCCAGGGGGCTGCCAGGGGGCTGCCAGGGGGCTGCCAGGGGGCTGCCAGGGGGCTGCCAGGGGGCTGCCAGGGGGCTGCCAGGGGGCTGCCAGGGGGCTGCCAGGGGGCTGCCAGGGGGCTGCCAGGGGGCTGCCAGGGGGCTGCCAGGGGGCTGCCAGGGGGCTGCCAGGGGGCTGCCAGGGGGCTGCCAGGGGGCTGCCAGGGGGCTGCCAGGGGGCTGCCAGGGGGCTGCCAGGGGGCTGCCAGGGGGCTGCCAGGGGGCTGCCAGGGGGCTGCCAGGGGGCTGCCAGGGGGCTGCCAGGGGGCTGCCAGGGGGCTGCCAGGGGGCTGCCAGGGGGCTGCCAGGGGGCTGCCAGGGGGCTGCCAGGGGGCTGCCAGGGGGCTGCCAGGGGGCTGCCAGGGGGCTGCCAGGGGGCTGCCAGGGGGCTGCCAGGGGGCTGCCAGGGGGCTGCCAGGGGGCTGCCAGGGGGCTGCCAGGGGGCTGCCAGGGGGCTGCCAGGGGGCTGCCAGGGGGCTGCCAGGGGGCTGCCAGGGGGCTGCCAGGGGGCTGCCAGGGGGCTGCCAGGGGGCTGCCAGGGGGCTGCCAGGGGGCTGCCAGGGGGCTGCCAGGGGGCTGCCAGGGGGCTGCCAGGGGGCTGCCAGGGGGCTGCCAGGGGGCTGCCAGGGGGCTGCCAGGGGGCTGCCAGGGGGCTGCCAGGGGGCTGCCAGGGGGCTGCCAGGGGGCTGCCAGGGGGCTGCCAGGGGGCTGCCAGGGGGCTGCCAGGGGGCTGCCAGGGGGCTGCCAGGGGGCTGCCAGGGGGCTGCCAGGGGGCTGCCAGGGGGCTGCCAGGGGGCTGCCAGGGGGCTGCCAGGGGGCTGCCAGGGGGCTGCCAGGGGGCTGCCAGGGGGCTGCCAGGGGGCTGCCAGGGGGCTGCCAGGGGG